>NC_047103.1:116884666-117193522 GCF_902500255.1 Thalassophryne amazonica | reverse complement strand
TCCACAGTCTGTCTAGTGGATTTTTATTTTATTTTTTACCACCGTTGTCGTGCGTTACCTGTGCTGCTCCACAGCCTGTCCAGTGGATTTTTATTTTATTTTTACCACTGTTGTCGTGCGTTACCTGTGCTGCTCCGCAGCCTGTCTAGTGGATTTTTATTTTATTTTTACCACTGTTGTCGTGCGTTACCTGTGCTGCTCCACAGCCTGTCTAGTGGATTTTTATTTTATTTTTTACCACTGTTGTCGTGCGTTACCTGTGCTGCTCCACAGCCTGTCTAGTGGATTTTTATTTTATTTTTTACCACTGTTGTCGTGCGTTACCTGTGCTGCTCCGCAGCCTGTCTAGTGGATTTTTATTTTATTTTTACCACTGTTGTCGTGCGTTACCTGTGCTGCTCCGCAGCCTGTCTAGTGGATTTTTATTTTATTTTTACCACTGTTGTCGTGCGTTACCTGTGCTGCTCCGCAGCCTGTCCAGTGGATTTTTATTTTATTTTTACCACTGTTGTCGTGCGTTACCTGTGCTGCTCCGCAGCCTGTCTAGTGGATTTTTATTTTATTTTTACCACTGTTGTCGTGCGTTACCTGTGCTGCTCCGCAGCCTGTCTAGTGGATTTTTATTTTATTTTTTACCACCGTTGTCGTGCGTTACCTGTGCTGCTCCACAGCCTGTCTAGTGGATTTTTATTTTGTTTTTTACCACCGTTGTCGTGCGTTACCTGTGCTGCTCCACAGCCTGTCTAGTGGATTTTTATTTTATTTTTTACCACCGTTGTCGTGCGTTACCTGTGCTGCTCCACAGCCTGTCTAGTGGATTTTTATTTTGTTTTTTACCACCGTTGTCGTGCGTTACCTGTGCTGCTCCACAGCCTGTCTAGTGGATTTTTATTTTGTTTTTTACCACTGTTGTCGTGCGTTACCTGTGCTGCTCCACAGCCTGTCTAGTGGATTTTTATTTTGTTTTTTGCCACCGTTGTCGTGCGTTACCTGTGCTGCTCCACAGCCTGTCTAGTGGATTTTTATTTTATTTTTTGCCGCCATTGTCGTGCGTTACCTGTGCTGCTCCACAGCCTGTCTAGTGGATTTTTATTTTGTTTTTTACCACTGTTGTCGTGCGTTACCTGTGCTGTTCCACGGCCTGTCTAGTGGATTTTTATTTTATTTTTTTTACCACAGTTGTCGTGCGTTACCTGTGCTGCTCCGCAGCCTGTCTAGTGGATTTTTATTTTATTTTTGCGCCGTTGTCGTGCGTTCGCTGTTGCCGTGCGTTGCTTGTGCTGCTTCATGGCCTGTCTGGTGCCTTAACTAAAGCACTCCTGCTGAATCACCTCTAAATTATTTACACATTATTCACTTTGCGTGTTTTTAGGAATCCACTAGGTTGCGTAGCTACTAGCTTTTAGCCGATTTAGCATGGCGGCTTCTCCTGTCTCTCCCGCACTTTTCTGCTCTGGTTGTGAAATGTTTAGTTGTTCCTCGGCCTCCTTTAGCAGTAACGGTACTTGTAATAAGTGCAGCTTATTCGTAGCTTTGGAGGCCAGGCTGGGCGAATTGGAGACTCGGCTCCGCACCGTGGAAAATTCTACAGCTAACCAGGCCCCTGTAGTCGGTGCGGACCAAGGTGGCTTAGCCACCGTTAGTTCCCCCCTGGCGGATCCCGGGCAGTCGGGAAAGCAGGCTGACTGGGTGACTGTGAGGAGGAAGCGTAGCCCTAAACAGAAGCCCCGTGTACACCGTCAACCCGTTCACATCTCTAACCGTTTTTCCCCACTCGACGATACACTCGCCGAGGATCAAACTCTGGTTATTGGCGACTCTGTTTTGAGAAATGTGAAGTTAGCGACACCAGCAACCATTGTCAATTGTCTTCCGGGGGCCAGAGCAGGCGACATTGAAGGAAATTTGAAATTGCTGGCTAAGGCTAAGCGTAAATTTGGTAAGATTGTAATTCACGTCGGCAGTAATGACACTCGGTTACGCCAATCGGAGGTCACTAAAATTAACATTAAATCGGTGTGTAACTTTGCAAAAACAATGTCGGACTCTGTTGTTTTCTCTGGGCCCCTCCCCAATCAGTCCGGGAGTGACATGTTTAGCCGCATGTTCTCCTTGAATTGCTGGCTGTCTGAGTGGTGTCCAAAAAATGAGGTGGGCTTCATTGATAATTGGCAAAGCTTCTGGGGAAAACCTGGTCTTGTTAGGAGAGACGGCATCCATCCCACTTTAGATGGAGCAGCTCTCATTTCTGGAAATCTGGCCAATTTTCTTGGATCCTCCAAACTGTGACTGTCTAGCGTTGGGACCAGGAGGCAGAGCTGTGGTCTTACACACCTCTCTGCAGCTTCTCTCCCCCTGCCATCCCCTCATTACCCCATCCCCGTAGAGACGGTGCCTGCTTCCAGACCACCAATAACCAGCAAAAATGTATTTAAGCAAAAAAATTCAAAAAGAAAAAATAATATAGCACCTTCAACTGCACCACAGACTAAAACAGTTAAATGTGGTCTATTAAACATTAGGTCTCTCTCTTCTAAGTCCCTGTTGGTAAATGATATAATAATTGATCAACGTATTGATTTATTCTGCCTAACAGAAACCTGGTTACAGCAGGATGAATATGTTAGTTTAAATGAGTCAACACCCCCGAGTCACACTAACTGTCAGAATGCTCGTAGTACGGGCCGGGGCGGAGGATTAGCAGCAATCTTCCATTCCAGCTTATTAATTAATCAAAAACCTAGACAGAGCTTTAATTCATTTGAAAGCTTGTCTCTTAGTCTTTTCCATCCAAATTGGAAGTCCCAAAAACCAGTTTTATTTGTTATTATCTATCGTCCACCTGGTCGTTACTGTGAGTTTCTCTGTGAATTTTCAGACCTTCTGTCTGACTTAGTGCTTAGCTCAGATAAGATAATTATAGTGGGCGATTTTAACATCCACACAGATGCTGAGAATGACAGCCTCAACACTGCATTTAATCTATTATTAGACTCTATTGGCTTTGCTCAAAAAGTAAATGAGTCCACCCACCACTTTAATCATATCTTAGATCTTGTTTTGACTTATGGTATGGAAATAGAACACTTAACAGTATTCCCTGAAAACTCCCTTCTGTCTGATCATTTTTTAATAACATTTACATTTACCCTGATGGACTACCCTGCAGTGGGGAATAAGTTTCATTACACTAGAAGTCTTTCAGAAAGCGCTGTAACTAGGTTTAAGGATATGATTCCTTCTTTATGTTCTCTATTGTCATATACCAACACAGAGCAGAGTAGCTACCTAAACTCTGTAACGGAGTTAGAGTATCTCGTCAATAGTTTTACATCCTCATTGAAGACAACTTTGGATGCTGTAGCTCCTCTGAAAAAGAGAGCTTTAAATCAGAAGTGTCTGACTCCGTGGTATAACTCACAAACTCGTAGCTTAAAGCAGATAACCCGTAAGTTGGAGAGGAAATGGCGTCTCACTAATTTAGAAGATCTTCACTTAGCCTGGAAAAAGTTTGTTGCTCTATAAAAAAGCCCTCCGTAAAGCTAGGACATCTTTCTACTCATCACTAATTGAAGAAAATAAGAACAACCCCAGGTTTCTTTTCAGCACTGTAGCCAGGCTGACAAAGAGTCAGAGCTCTATTGAGCTGAGTATTCCATTAACTTTAACTAGTAATGACTTCATGACTTTCTTTGCTAACAAAATTTTGACTATTAGAGAAAAAATTACTCATAACCATCCCAAAGATGTATCGTTATCTTTGGCTGCTTTCAGTGATGCCGGTATTTGGTTAGACTCTTTCTCTCCGATTGTTCTGTCTGAGTTATTTTCATTAGTTACTTCATCCAAACCATCAACATGTTTATTAGACCCCATTCCTGCCAGGCTGCTCAAGGAAGTCCTACCATTATTTAATGCTTCAATCTTAAATATGATCAACTTATCTTTGTTAGTTGGCTATGTACCACAGGCTTTTAAGGTGGCAGTAATTAAACCATTACTTAAAAAGCCATCACTTGACCCAGCTATTTTAGCTAATTATAGGCCAATCTCCAACCTTCCTTTTCTCTCAAAGATTCTTGAGAGGGTAGTTGTAAAACAGCTAACTGATCACCTGCAGAGGAATGGTCTATTTGAAGAGGTTCAGTCAGGTTTTAGAATTCATCATAGTACAGAAACAGCATTAGTGAAGGTTACAAATGATCTTCTTATGGCTTCGGACAGTGGACTTATCTCTGTGCTTGTTCTGTTGGACCTCAGTGCTGCTTTTGATACTGTTGACCATAAAATTTTATTACAGAGATTAGAACATGTCATAGGTATTAAAGGCACTGCGCTGCGGTGGTTTGAATCATATTTGTCTAATAGATTACAGTTTGTTCATGTAAATGGGGAATCTTCTTCACAGACTAAAGTTAATTATGGAGTTCCACAAGGTTCTGTGCTAGGACCAATTTTATTCACTTTATACATGCTTCCCTTAGGCAGTATTATTAGACGGTATTGCTTAAATTTTCATTGTTACGCAGATGATACCCAGCTTTATCTATCCATGAAGCCAGAGGACACACACCAATTAGCTAAACTGCAGGATTGTCTTACAGACATAAAGACATGGATGACCTCTAATTTCCTGCTTTTAAACTCAGATAAAACTGAAGTTATTGTACTTGGCCCCACAAATCTTAGAAGCATGGTGTCTAACCAGATCTTTACTCTGGATGGCATTTCCCTGACCTCTAGTAATACTGTGAGAAATCTTGGAGTCATTTTTGATCAGGATATGTCATTCAAAGCGCATATTAAACAAATATGTAGGACTGCCTTTTTGCATTTACGCAATATCTCTAAAATCAGAAAGGTCTTGTCTCAGAGTGATGCTGAAAAACTAATTCATGCATTTATTTCCTCTAGGCTGGACTATTGTAATTCTTTATTATCAGGTTGTCCTAAAAGTTCCCTAAAAAGCCTTCAGTTAATTCAAAATGCTGCAGCTAGAGTACTGACGGGGACTAGCAGGAGAGAGCATATCTCACCCGTGTTGGCCTCTCTTCATTGGCTTCCTGTTAATTCTAGAATAGAATTTAAAATTCTTCTTCTTACTTATAAGGTTTTGAATAATCAGGTCCCATCTTATCTTAGGGACCTCGTAGTACCATATCACCCTAATAGAGCGCTTCGCTCTCAGACTGCAGGCTTACTTGTAGTTCCTAGGGTTTGTAAGAGTAGAATGGGAGGCAGAGCCTTCAGCTTTCAGGCTCCTCTCCTGTGGAACCAGCTCCCAATTCAGATCAGGGAGACAGATACCCTCTCTACTTTTAAGATTAGGCTTAAAACTTTCCTTTTCGCTAAGGCTTATAGTTAGGGCTGGATCGGGTGACCCTGGACTATCCCTTGGTTATGCTGCTTTAGACGTAGACTGTGGGGGGGTTCCCATGATGCACTGTTTCTTTCTCTTTTTGCTCTGTATGCATCACTCCGCATTTAATCATTAGTGATCGATCTCTGCCCCCCTCCACAGCATGTCTTTTTCCTGGTTCTTTCCCTCAGCCCCAACCAGTCTCAGCAGAAGACTGCCCCTCCCTGAGCCTGGTTCTGCTGGAGGTTTCTTCCTGTTAAGAGGGAGTTTTTCCTTCCCACTGTTGCCAAGTGCTTGCTCACAGGGGGTCGTTTTGACCGTTGGGGTTTTTCATAATTATTGTATGGCCTTGCCTTACAATATAAAGCGCCTTGGGGCAACTGTTTGTTGTGATTTGGCGCTATATAAAAAAAAAGTTGATTGATTGAAATATGCAAAGTCCAATTAAGTAACAAATGGTGACACGTGGGCAGGCCCGAGGGTAGGAAACGCCTATCCAGAGAAGAGCCTGGGCCCACGTAGTTCCACCGCCAGCCGGAGGTCTGCAACACACCAGAACTGCCAAGTCCTGGTACCCCAGGTGGCCACCGCTCAAGGCTGTCGGACCGGTACTGCTGGCAGGAGCAAAAACAGATTAGGTGGGTGTGTGTACACCCAGCAAACAGTCAGCATAAACACAGTAATCCTCCTGAGGGAAAACTCCAAATAACTCCCAGAGTGCAGAGGAAAACTGGAAAACGCGCAGTGTCAATTGTTATACTTAGCAAGTAAGAAGTGAGGAGTGGAGATGCCAACTCCTCCAAACTTCCAACAAACCCAGCTACAAGCTGCAAGTATATAAATCACAACTGCAAAGACTTCAGTAGCAATGAATGTGCGTACGGCACAAAATGGCTGAGTAGGTTTACCTGTATGGTAAGCTGATAACTCGGCAGAGTTATGGTGTCTTTCCCAGGCTTTTATGGAGTGATGATGAGGTGATGGATGACAGCTGATGATAGCCTAACGGTGCGCACCTGGTGGTACCAAAAAGGGCCAGCAGGCCAGTATGCCCTCCAGAGGCCAAAAGGTGCCAGCATGGCAGAGCGCCATCTGGTGGTGGGCCAGCAGTACCTCCTCTTCAGCGGCCCACACAACATGAGAGGCATCATGAAGGACCTGACACCTGCCTTCAGTTTCTATCAAGCTGCCAAAACTGTGGAAAAATCACCAGCAGCCCAGCGGGTTTGTACATGATTTAAATTGCCATGAAAGTTTTTTAGTTTTGGAACTGTGCACGTTGTTAGTTCTTGCATCATGAAGATGTCAGGATATCTGGGATCAACCACGAGGCCTCATAGACGGCATTCTACCAGACAGCAGCTGACAGGAGGACGCAGGTGACAGGAGACCACCAGCTGACGCTTGGATGCTGAGTCGAGCAGTTCTCAGTCTGGCAACGTGGACAGCCTTGCTCCCTCAGATAAAATAGTATTTAGAGTAAAACAAATATCAATTAATATAAGTAGCAATAAGTGTGCAGTTTATATATATACAATTTACGCTTGGATACCAATACAATAAGATAAGTATAAATTAAACAGAGAACAATAAGATCTCAATAAATTAAAATAAATAGCAACCGTATCCCTGTAGAAGTGTAGACAACAAATTTAGCACCACGTTTTGGACAATAAAATCATAGACTAGAAGATAAGCTCTTCTTTTGGACCAGAAATCACATTAAAAAAATAAAAATAAATAAAAAAACTGGCGTGATCCTCTTCCCTTAGCTGAGTGAATAAACTTTAACTGTCTTTTAAAACTTGCCTTGTTGCTAATCGACTGCAAGATCTGTATTGTATATGATATATTTTAGCTGAATAATTCCTGATGTGTGGGATACATGGGTTATATCTTGATCTTTCAATCTAACTGGTTGTTTCCAAACCTTCAATCAATCAATTTTTTTATATAGCGCCAAATCACAACAAACAGTTGTCCCAAGGCGCCTTATATTGTAAGGCAAGGCCATACAATAATTACGTAAAAACCCCAACGGTCAAAATGACCCCCTGTGAGCAAGCACTTGGCGACAGTGGGAAGGAAAAACTCCCTTTTAACAGGAAGAAACCTCCAGCAGAACCAGGCTCAGGGAGGGGCAGTCTTCTGCTGGAACTGGTTGGGGCTGAGGGAGAGAACCAGGAAAAAGACATGCTGTGGAGGGGAGCAGAGATCAATCACTAATGATTAAATGCAGAGTGGTGCATACAGAGCAAAAAGAGAAAGAAACACTCAGTGCATCATGGGAACCCCCCAGCAGTCTAAGTCTATAGCAGCATAACTAAGGGATGGTTCAGGGTCACCTGATCCAGCCCTAAAATTGGTCCTAGCACAGAACCTTGTGGAACTCCATAATTAACCTTAGTCTGTGAAGAAGATTCCCCATTTACATGAACAAATTGTAATCTATTAGATAAATATGATTCAAACCACCGCAGCGCAGTGCCTTTAATACCTATGGCATGCTCTAATCTCTGTAATAAAATTGCATGGTCAACAGTATCAAAAGCAGCACTGAGGTCTAACAGAACAAGCACAGAGATGAGTCCACTGTCTGAGGCCATAAGAAGATCATTTGTAACCTTCGCTAATGCTGTTTCTGTACTATGATGAATTCTAAAACCTGACTGAAACTCTTCAAATAAACCATTCCTCTGCAGATGATCAGTTAGCTGTTTTACAACTACCCTTTCAAGAATTTTGAGAGAAAAGGAAGGTTGGAGATTGGTCTATAATTAGCTAAGATAGCTGGGTCAAGTGATGGCTTTTTAAGTAATGGTTTAATTACTGCCACCTTAAAAGCCTGTGGTACATAGCCAACTAATAAAGATAGATTGATCATATTTAAGATCGAAGCATTAAATAATGGTAGGGCTTCCTTGAGCAGCCTGGTAGGAATGGGGTCTAATAGACATGTTGATGGTTTGGATGAAGTAACTAATGAAAATAACTCAGACAGATCAATCTGAGAGAAAGAGTCTAACCAAATACCGGCATCACTGAAAGCAGAAAAAGATAACGATACGTCTTTGGGATGGTTATGAGTAATTTTTTCTCTAATAGTTAAAATTTTATTAGCAAAGAAAGTCATGAAGTCATTACTAGTTAAAGGAATACTCGGCTCAATAGAGCTCTGACTCTTTGTCAGCCTGGCTACAGTGCTGAAAAGAAACCTGGGGTTGTTCTTATTTTCTTCAATTAGTGATGAGTAGTAAGATGTCCTAGCTTTACGGAGGGCTTTTTTATAGAGCAACAGACTCTTTTTCCAGGCTAAATGAAGATCTTCTAAAATAGTGAGACGCCATTTCCTCTCCAACATACGGGTTATCTGCTTTAAGCTGCGAGTTTGTGAGTTATACCACAGAGTCAGGCACTTCTGATTTAAAGCTCTCTTTTTCAGAGGAGCTACAGCATCCAAAGTTGTCTTCAGTGAGGATGTAAAACTATTGACGAGATACTCTATCTCACTTACAGAGTTTAGGTAGCTACTCTGCACTGTGTTGGTATATGGCATTAGAGAACATAAAGAAGGAATCATATCCTTAAACCTAGTTACAGCACTTTCTGAAAGACTTCTAGTGTAATGAAACTTATTCCCCACTGCTGGGTAGTCCATCAGAGTAAATGTAAATGTTATTAAGAAATGATCAGACAGAAGGGAGTTTTCAGGGAATACTGTTAAGTCTTCAATTTCCATACCATAAGTCAGAACAAGATCTAAGATATGATTAAAGTGGTGCGTGGACTCATTTACATTTTGAGCAAAGCCAATTGAGTCTAATAATAGATTAAATGCAGTGTTGAGGCTGTCATTCTCAGCATCTGTGTGGATGTTAAAATCGCCCACTATAATTATCTTATCTGAGCTAAGCACTAAGTCAGACAAAAGGTCTGAAAATTCACAGAGAAACTCACAGTAACGACCAGGTGGACGATAGATAATAACAAATAAAACTGGTTTTTGGGACTTCCAATTTGGATGGACAAGTCTTAAGAGTCAAGCTTTCAAATGAATTAAAGCTCTGTCTGAGTTTTTGATTAATTAATAAGCTGGAATGGAAGATTGCTGCTAATCCTCCGCCTCGGCCCGTGCTATGAGCATTCTGGCAGTTAGTGTGACTCGGGGGTGTTGACTCATTTAAACTAACATATTCATCCTGTTGTAACCAGGTTTCTGTAAGGCAGAATAAATCAATATGTTGATCAAATATTATATCATTTACTAACAGGGACTTAGAAGAGAGAGACCTAATGTTTAATAGACCACATTTAACTGTTTTAGTCTGTGGTGCAGTTGAAGGTGCTATATTATTTTTTCTTTTTGAATTTTTATGCTTAAATACATTTTTGCTGGTTATTGGTGGTCTGGGAGCAGGCACCGTCTCTACGGGGATGGGGTAATGAGGGGATGGCAGGGGGAGAGAAGCTGCAAAGAGGTGTGTAAGACTACAACTCTGCTTCCTGGTCCCAACCCTGGATAGTCACGGTTTGGAGGATTTAATCAAATTGGCCAGATTTCTAGAAATGAGAGCTGCTCCATCCAAAGTGGGATGGATGCCGTCTCTCCTAACAAGACCAGGTTTTCCCCAGAAGCTTTGCCAATTATCTATGAAGCCCACCTCATTTTTTGGACACCACTCAGACAGCCAGCAATTCAAGGAGAACATGCGGCTAAACATGTCACTCCCGGTCCGATTGGGGAGGGGCCCAGAGAAAAGTCCGACATTGTTTTTGCAAAGTTACACACCGATTCAATGTTAATTTTAGTGGCCTCCGATTGGCGTAACCGGGTGTCATTACTGCCGGCATGAATTACAATCTTACCAAATTTACGCTTAGCCTTAGCCAGCAGTTTCAAATTTCCTTCAATGTCGCCTGCTCTGGCCCCCGGAAGACAATTGACTATGGTTGCTGGTGTCGCTAACTTCACATTTCTCAAAACAGAGTCGCCAATAACCAGAGTTTGATCCTCGGCGGGTGTGTCGTCGAGTGTGGAAAAATGGTTAGAAATGTGAACGGGTTGGCGGTGTACACGGGGCTTCTGTTTAGGGCTACGCTTCCTCCTCACAGTCACCCAGTCGGCCTGCTTTCCCGGCTGCTCGGGATCTGCCAGAGGGAAACTAACGGCGGCTAAGCTACCTTGGTCCGCACCGACTACAGGGGCCTGGCTAGCTGTAGAATTTTCCACGGTGCGGAGCCGAGTCTCCAATTCGCCCAGCCTGGCCTCCAAAGCTACGAATAAGCTACACTTATTACAAGTACCATTATTGCTAAAGGAGGCCGAGGAATAACTAAACATTTCACACCCAGAGCAGAAAAGTGCGGGAGAGACAGGAGAAGACGCCATGCTAAATCGGCTAAGAATTAGTAGTATATAATCGGGGCAGCTACAAAATGTAAGGCTCAAAACCTTTAACCTTATTTTGTGATGTTTGATATCACCGATTCCCAGCAGAAATTGGAGTTTATAATACCTTTGAATGAAGCGCTGGCTATAGAGCAAAAGACCGGAAGTGAAGAACCCACACTTGTTTCACACATGCACGGCACAACCTCAGTCCCTGAGATCAGGAATTGGCATTCCATCTCTCTACTTCTGTGATATCAACGAAGCAGCCAAACAACCTGCAGCCCTGTGACTGCCTGCTTTGATGTTGGACCAAATCTACTGCTGAGGTAAGTTAGTACTTATTTAAAAAAATGAACTAAGAATGGAGTCTTATATGGGGCTCCAGTGGGGGACTCCATTGTTCTGCTGGGGGACTTCAACACACATGTGAGCAATGACAGAGACACTGGGAGATGCATGATTGGGAGGAACAGCCTCCCTGATCTAAATCCGAATGGTTGTTTGTTATTGGACTTCTGTGCTAGTAATGGACTGTCCATAACAAACACCATGTTCAAACATAAGGATGCTCGTAAGTGTACATAGTACCACAGCACCCTAGGCCAAAGATCAATGATCAATTTTGTGATTATATCGTCTAATCTGAGGCCGCATGTTCTGGACACTCAGCGGAAGAGAGGGGCAGAGCTGTCAACTATCACCATCTGGCGATGAGTTGGATCAGAGGGTGGGGTAGGACTTTGGACAGACCTGGTAAGCCCAAACTGATAGTGCGGGTGAACTTGGAATGTCTGGAGGAGCCCACTGTCCAACAGATCTTCAACTCACACCTCTGGCGGATCTTTTCTAGCATCCCTGTGGAGGTTTGGGGCATTGAACCAGAATGGGAAATGCTCAAGGCTTCCATTGCTGAAGCTGCAGTGGGGAGCTGTGGCCTGAAGGTCTTAGACGTCTTTTCAACATTGCCTTGAGGTCTGGGACAGTGCCTAAGGAGTGGCAAACTGGGGTAGTGGTCCCCATATTTAAAAAAGGTGAGAGTGTGCGTAAATTACAGGGGCATCACACTCCTCAGCCTCCCTGGTAAAGTCTACTCCAGGATGCTGGAAAGGAGGAGGAACAATGCGGGTTCTGTCCTGGTCATGGAACAGCTGACCGGCTCTTCACTCTCACAAAGATCCTGGAGGGTGCCTGGGAGTATGCCGATCCAGTCTACATGTGTTTTGTGGACTTGGAGAAGGCTTATGATTGGGTACCCTGGGAGATACTGTGGGAGGTGCTGCATGAGTATGGAGTGAAGGGGTCCCTTCTCAGGGCCATCTAATCTCTGTAGTGGCAAAGCAAGAGCTGTGTTCGGGTGCTATGCAGTAAGTCAGACTCATCTCCGGTGGGGGTTGGCCTCTGCCAGGGCTGCACCTATCATTCATCCTGCTTGTGATATTCATGGACAGGATATTGAGGCGTAGTCAGGGGAGGAGGGTTTCCAGTTTGGTGGGCTCAGGGCCTCATCACTGCTTTTTGCAGATGATGGAGTCCTGTTGGCTTCATCGTCCTGTGACCTCCAACACTTACTGGATCAGTTCGCAGCCAAGTGTGAAGCGGCTGGGATAAGGATCAGCACTTCTAAATCTGAGGCCATGGTTCTCAGCCGGAAACCGATGGATTGCCTACTCTGGGTGTAGTGACTGCGGTCTTGCCCCAGGTGAAGGAATTCAAGTACAACCCCTGGCAAAAAATTATGGAATCACCGGCCTCGAAGGATGTTCATTCAGTTGTTTAATTTTGTGGAAAAAAAGCAGATCACAGACATGACACAAAACTAAAGTCATTTCAAATGGCAACTTTCTGGCTTTAAGAAACACTATAAGAAATTAAGAAAAAAAATTGTGGCAGTCAGTAACGGTTACTTTTTTAGACCAAGCAGAGGGAAAAAATATGGACTCACTCAATTCTGAGGAATAAATTATGGAATCACCCTGTAAATTTTCATCCCCAAAACTAACACCTGCATCAAATCAGATCTGCTCGTTAGTCTGCATCTAAAAAGGAGTGAACACACCTTGGAGAGCTGTTGCACCAAGTGGACTGACATGAATCATGGCTCCAACACAAGAGATGTCAATTGAAACAAAGGAGAGGATTATCAAACTCTTAAAAGAGGGTAAATCATCACGCAATGTTGTAAAAGATGTTGGTTGTTCACAGTCAGCTGTGTCTAAACTCTGGACCAAATACAAACAACATGGGAAGGTTGTTAAAGGCAAACATACTGGTAGACCAAGGAAGACATCAAAGCGTTAAGACAGAAAACTTAAAGTAATATGTCTCAAAAATCGAAAATGCACAACAAAACAAATGAGGAACAAATGGGAGGAAACTGGAGTCAACGTCTGTGACCGAACTGTAAGAAACCACCTAAAGGAAATGGGATTTACATACAGAAAAGCTAAACGAAAGCCATCATTAACACCTAAACAGAAAAAAACAAGGTTACAATGGGCTAAGGAATAGCAATCGTGGACTGTGGATGACTGGATGAAAGTCATACGAGGTCTGTCCGTAAAGTATAGGTCCTTTTATTTTTTTCAAAAACTATATGGATTTCATTCATATGTTTTTACGTCAGACATGCTTGAACCCTCGTGCGCATGCGTGAGTTTTTCCACGCCTGTCAGTGACGTCATTCGCCTGTGAGCACTCCTTGTGGGAGGAGTCGTCCAGCCCCTCGTCGGAATTCCTTTGTCTGAGAAGTTGCTGAGAGACTGGCGCTTTGTTTGATCAAAATTTTTCTAAACCTGTGAGACACATCGAAGTGGACATGGTTCGAAAAATTAAGCTGGTTTTCAGTGAAAATTTTAACAGCTGATGAGAGATTTTGAGGTGATTCTGTCGCTTTAAGGACTTCCCACGGTGCGAGACGTCGTGCAGCGCTCTCAGGCAGCGTCATCAGCCTGTTTCAAGCTTAAAACCTCCACATTTCAGGCTCTGTTGATCCAGGACGTCGTGAGAGAACAGAGAAGTTTCAGAAGAAGTCAGTTTCAGCATTTTATCCGGATATTCCACTGTTAAAGGAGTTTTTTTTAATGAAAGACGTGCGGGCGGATTGCAGCGTCGGCTCGCAGCCGCCGCGATGCTCCGTCACAGGAAAAACACCTCCGTTGGAAGCCTTAAGGACAAGTTGGAACATCTCCAGCTGATAAACAATTTCTCATATACTCACTCCACTGAAAGCCATCAAAAGCCAACTGGATTTTAACAAATGGTTATCAACACGGAGGTGTTTTTTCCTGTGCCGCCGCGCCGCGTCGGCTGCGTCCCGACGCGCGGACCTGTCCGCACGTCTTTCATTAAAAAAATCTCCTTTAACAGTAGAATATCCGGATAAAATGCTGAAACCGACTTCTTCTGAAACGTCTCTGTTCTCTCACGACGTCCTGGATCAATAGAGCCTGAAATGTGGAGGTTTTAAGCTTGAAACAGGCTGATGACGCTGCCTGAGAGCGCTGCGCGACGTCTCGCACCGTGAAAAGTCCTTAAAGCGACAGAATCACCTCAAAATCTCTCATCAGCTGTTAAATTTTCACTGAAAACCAGCTTAATTTTCGAACCATGTCCACTTCGATGTGTCTCACAGGTTTAGAAAAAATTTTGATCAAACAAAGCGCCAGTCTCTCAGCAACTTCTCAGACAAAGGAATTCCGACGAGGGGCTGGACGACTCCTCCCACAAGGAGTGCTCACAGGCGAATGACGTCACCGACAGGCGTGGAAAAACTCACGCATGCGCACGAGGGTTCAAGCATGTCTGACGTAAAAACATATGAATGAAATCCATATAGTTTTTGAAAAAAATAAAAAGGACCTATACTTTACGGACAGCCCTCGTATTCAGTGATGAATCTCGAATCTGCATTGGGCAAGGTGATGATGCTGGAAGTTTTGTTTGGCGCCGTTCCAATGAGATTTATAAAGATGACTGCCTGAAGAGAACATGTAAATTTCCACAGTCATTGATGATATGGGGCTGCATGTCAGGTAAAGGCACTGGGGAGATGGCTGTCATTGCATCATCAATAAATGCACAAGTTTACGTTGATATTTTGGACACTTTTCTTATCCCATCATCTGAAAAGATGTTTGGGGATGATTAAATTATTTTACAAGATGATAATGCATCTTGCCATAGAGGAAAAACTGTGAAAACATTCCTTGCAAAAAGACACATATGGTCAATGTCATGGCCTGCAAATAGTCCGGATCTTAATCCAATTGAAAATCTTTGGTGGAAGTTGAAGAAAATGGTCCATGACAAGGCTCCAACCTGCAAAGCTGATTTGGCAACAGCAATCAGAGAAAGTTGGAGCCAGATTGATGAAGAGTACTGTTTGTCACTCATTAAGTCCATGCCTCAGAGTCTGCAAGCTGTTATAAAAGCCAGAAGTGGTGCAACAAAATACTAGTGATGTGTTGGAGCGTTCTTTTGTTTTTCATGATTCCATAATTTTTTCCTCAGAATTGAGTGATTCCATATTTTTTTCCCTCTGCTTGGTCTAAAAAAGTAACCATTACTGACTGCCTCAATTTTTTTTTCCTAATTTCTTATAGTGTTTCTTAAAGCCAGAAAGGTGCCACTTGAAATGACTTTAGTTTTGTGTCATGTCTGTGGTCTGCTTTTTTTCTACAAAATTAAACAACACTGAATGAACATCCTCCGAGGGCCGGTGATTCCATAATTTTTGCCAGGGTTGTACTTGTTCACGAGTGAGGGGAGAATGGCCAGAGAATCGGCGCAGCAGGGTTGTGTTGCATTTGCTCTACCGTAACTATTGTGACTAAAAGGGAGCTGAGCCAAAAGGCGACTGGGTCAATCTTCTTTCCTACTCTCACCTATAGTCATGAGGATTTTGTCATGACCGAAAGAATTAGATTGCGGGTACAACCCCAATTCCAGTGAAGTAGTAAAAGAGTCCGGGTTCTTGACTGGCCTGCCCTGCCGTCCAGACTGTCACCCATGAAAATGTGTGGTGCATTATGAAGCGCAAAATACGTCAACGGAGACCCCGGACTGTTGAACCAACTGATGTCGTACATCAAGCAAGAATGGGAAAGAATTCCACCTAAAAGCTTCAACAATTAGTGTCCTCAGCTCCCAAACGCTTATTGAGTGTTGTTAGAAGGAAAGGTGATGTAACACAGTGGTAAACATACCACTGTCCAGCTTTTTTGAAACGTGTTGCAGGCATCCATTTCAAATGAGCAAATATTTGCACAATAACAATAAAATGTATCGTTTGAACATGAAATATCTTGTCTTTGTGGATTTGCAATCGTATTCTGTTTTATTTACATTTTACACAACGTCCCAACTTCATTGGAATTGGGGTTGTACAAGCGACCGAAATGGGCTTCCTTAGGAGGTTGGCTGGTGTCTCCTTTAGAGATTGGGTCAGAAGTTCGGTCATCCGTGGGGAACT
The DNA here is from genome assembly GCF_902500255.1 of Thalassophryne amazonica. Classification (NCBI taxonomy): domain Eukaryota; kingdom Metazoa; phylum Chordata; class Actinopteri; order Batrachoidiformes; family Batrachoididae; genus Thalassophryne; species Thalassophryne amazonica. The sequence continues at coordinate 117,177,301 of NC_047103.1, read as the reverse complement.
CGGCGTAGAACCAGTGCTCCTTTGCATTGAAAGGAGCCAGCTGAGGTGGTTTGGGTATATGGTAAGGATGCCCCCTGGGTGCCTCCCTAGGGAGGTGTTCCAGGCACGTCCATCTGGGAGGAGACCCCTGGGAAGACCCATGACTAGGTGGAGAGATTAAATCTCCACAATGGCCTGGGAATGCCTCGGGATCCCCCAGTCAAATGTAGTCAATGTTGCCTGGTAAAGAGAAGTCTGGGGTCCCATGCTGGAGCTGTTGCACCCGTGACCTAATTCCGGATAAGTGGTTGAAGATGAGTGAGTGATGAGTGAACTAAGAAGGTTAAAAAAGTACAAACGAATTACCATATTTCCTTGATTAATAGGCCTGGGCATTTATTTTTTTCAAGCAGTGTTGCAGACCCAGTGTAATGGTCTGATTGGTCCAAGGCCGGTGAGTATTAACAAAATGCTCTGTAATTTATAAGTTTCACACCTATCCTTGGGTGTGGCAAACCAAAGACAACCTCTTTCTGTCATGTAGCATCTAGCTAGACAATGTCAGTGTCTTAAAATGGGATGATAAGCAATGCAGTGCTAAATCACAATGATGCCAGTGCGCCACCTACCGTTGTTGCTCTGCGAATGACACCATGGCATGCTTGCAAACCATGTTAATTCTGAGAATTTCATTCTATGATATTTATTTCTTGCATGTACAGCATTTTAAAGTATAGTGTGAACAATGCAGATTCAATTAAGTGATTAATATGTGGTTACTGGAAAGAGAACTGGATGGAGTAGCGCTTTGTCACTTAAGGCCCAGTCACACGGCACTTAATGAAGGGTGACGAAGCCCTGACGAAACAAGAAATGTGGACTTTTGTTGACTGTCGTTGGCATCGTTAACCTTCGCGCAGCTTCGTACCTACAGCTGGTGCTATGTCAGGATTTTTAAACTTGAAAAATTTGAACGAAGGGCATCGAAAACCTCAATTCGTCTGTGTCTTGTTTTGCTGTCATTCTTGATGTTTTTAATCGTTTGTGTAGTTTTTGTAACATATTGTTTAATTGACGTCGTTGGAGCAGCTGAGTGTTTTCACACAGTGCAGAAGCCGGTTCTGAGCGCTGAGGCTGCTGCTGCTTCCAGTACCAGTGGAATTACAGGGCAACCTCAGCCTGTTTGCTTGGATTTTTTTTTATCTGTGTGGGGGGTCAGTTTCAATGGGCCTCAGGTACCTTATAAGGCCGAATAATCTTTTGTGTAGGATATAATTAATATTTTGCCACAAGGAAGTTGAATTTGAAACAACAAAAAAGTTGTGTAATTTCGACGGTACTTGAATGCAGCAGCAGCAGGAGCTGCTTATTATTTTGTATTAAATTACAGTATGAGTGTAGGAATGATAATCCAGTCCTCTGCACCTGTGGCAACGGGTAGATGACTCAAATGATTATATAAAGAGCTTTCTGGAAGGAAAAAATTCACGTGTGGATCAGTGATCAGCTGGTGGAATAACCGCACATGTGGTCAATGCGTGCGTTCACACGCACTGAATAATTTACTGCTCTGATATATTCAATCATCTTTACACTATATTATTCTCCCTTTTGTCAGTTTTCTGTTATAAATCAATATATATGGCTTAGAACATAATACTGTGATACAGCAGTGACCACGGCGCACTTTTTTTTTTTTTTTTTAATTGGATGAAGACAGAGCGCGCAGTGTGTCGACAGACAGGGTGGATTCTGATAATGATGGAGATGGTCCCTCTTTTGTTCTCGACGAGGAGTATTGGTCCACTGACGTGCACACAGAATCTCCACAGATTCTGTTTGCAGTTACTCCAGGACTCAGGTGCTATGAGCTCCGTCCCAGCGCCGAGTCCTGGAACGCAGAGATACAGACACACACTGCTCCAGCTGTGGCTCCAGGCACGTTTCGTTAAAGCGTCGAGATCGTGAACTTCGGTTTTGTTAAGTTCCTCTTTCGTCCCTTTTGCGCTTTTGCTTCGCAGACTGTTCGTGATATTTTTTGATATAAAGCTCTTTTGTCCACCTTTTCTCAACAAATTGTGACATTTTTTTTTTTACTTTTTCCCTTCATTCAGGAATCGTCGTGTGCCGTGGGACTGGGCCTTAGCAAGAATGAGCACGAATCAAGCTGACCCAGGTTGGAATGGGGAAAAAAAAAGGCAAAAATTCGAGGTGCAGTCGGCAAGGACAGACATTTGGGGAGCCGTGTATGAATGCCGTATGACCACTTAGAATGTGGGCTGATCCCACCTCGACTGAGTTGTGCACATTCTGTGTATGCTTACCAATGCTGGTCAAATGTCATTTAAACATGACGAATATCCAGACTTCTGTCAGAATGCAATAAGAATATGAAGAATGCACTTTGAATGCCATACATGTGCGTTCTGATTGCTAAGTCTGAATATCTGGGAGGCAAACACGGGGAGAGGAGGAGGAGAGCAGCACTGTCGTCTGCCTTTCCTCCAAAACCTGCCGTGTCACTCTACCCTAAATGTCATCCAAAGTGTGGGCTGTAAATCCTGTAATGCAGGTCTCCCTGATGTCCACATCACTGTGGTGCATGAGAGATCAGTTTATCATAGACATCAGATCACCTCCGTCATCACCAGTGCATGCGTCTGTTATAACAAGCAGTCTGTCATGTGGCCTGACATGTAATGTGTTGACACCCCACGTGTCCACTCACTGTTGTCCAACAGCCCACAATATGTGTCATGTGTGATATGTGATAAATCTGTCATTCGCCTGCTCCTCTCCCACTCACTGTCAGCACGACACGTCCCCTCAGGATAGACATTTCCCCCACAGGGCAGTGCTGCGATCGGACCTCACAGCTCTAAGGGGTTGTGCACAATTGACCTCACAGCTACACGGAGCTGTGCACGATCAGACCCCACAGCTCTGTGTATGTGAACAAGCTCCACAGCTGCACAGGGCGTGTATAAACCCCGCCCCGATCTTTCCTGCTGGTGAAGATCAGGATCTTCCACACAGTCAGCCCTCATTGCCTTTTGCAGCTGCCAGACAGCAGGATGGTCACTGTCTGCTAAAAGGCTAATGTCCTGGAGGGAGTAAGAGAGAGGGAGAGAGAGAGAGAGAGGTGGCTGCTGTGCAGTGGACAGCGCATCTAGAGCCGTTCCAAAGATGATTACTTACTTTATTGACATTGTAGTGCCTTGGTAAATGGTTTCATCGTCAGTCCCTCTAATGGTTTAGAAGATGTGTCAGTCACTACAGGTTTATTACAGCTGTGACAGGCCGTTCAGCTGTGCATGCTGGTCCACCACTCAGAGACGCGGTGACACGGTGCACAACCATGACAACATAATATTACAGATAGTCCACCTCATGATTTAGAAGTTCTGACAATATATGAGGTGGGCTTCATAGATAATTGGCAAAGCTTCTGGGGAAAACCTGGTCTTGTTAGGAGAGACGGCATCCATCCCACTTTGGATGGAGCAGCTCTCATTTCTAGAAATCTGGCCAATTTTCTTAAATCCTCCAAACCATGACTATCCAGGGTTGGGACCAGGAAGCAGAGTTGTAGTCTTACACACCTCTCTGCAGCTTCTCTCCCCCTGCCATCCCCTCATTACCCCATCCCCGTAGAGACGGTGCCTGCTCCCAGACTACCAATAACCAGCAAAATCTATTTAAGCATTAAAAATTCAAAAAGAAAAATAATATAGCACCTTCAACTGCACCACAGACTAAAACAGTTAAATGTGGTCTATTAAACATTAGGTCTCTCTCTTCTAAGTCCCTGTTGGTAAATGATATAATAATTGATCAACATATGATTTATTCTGCCTAACAGAAACCTGGTTACAGCAGGATGAATATGTTAGTTTAAATGAGTCAACACCCCCGAGTCACACTAACTGTCAGAATGCTCGTAGCACGGGCCGGGGCGGAGGATTAGCAGCAATCTTCCATTCCAGCTTATTAATTAATCAAAAACCCAGACAGAGCTTTAATTCATTTGAAAGCTTGTCTCTTAGTCTTGTCCATCCAAATTGGAAGTCCCAAAAACCAGTTTTATTTGTTATTATCTATCGTCCACCTGGTCGTTACTGTGAGTTTCTCTGTGAATTTTCAGACCTTTTGTCTGACTTAGTGCTTAGCTCAGATAAGATAATTATAGTGGGCGATTTTAACATCCACACAGATGCTGAGAATGACAGCCTCAACACTGCATTTAATCTATTATTAGACTCTATTGCTTTGCTCAAAAAGTAAATGAGTCCACCCACCACTTTAATCATATCTTAGATCTTGTTCTGACTTATGGTATGGAAATAGAACACTTAACAGTATTCCCTGAAAACTCCCTTCTGTCTGATCATTTCTTAATAACATTTACATTTACTCTGATGGACTACCCAGCAGTAGGGAATAAGTTTCATTACACTAGAAGTCTTTCAGAAAGCGCTGTAACTAGGTTTAAGGATATGATTCCTTCTTTATGTTCTCTAATGCCATATAACAGCACAGTGCAGAGTAGCTACCTAAACTCTGTAAGGGAGATAGAGTATCTCGTCAATAGTTTTACATCCTCATTGAAGACAACTTTGGATGCTGTAGCTCCTCTGAAAAAGAGAGCTTTAAATCAGAAGTGCCTGACTCCGTGGTATAACTCACAAACCCGCAGCTTAAAGCAGATAACCTGTAAGTTGGAGAGGAAATGGCGTCTCACTAATTTAGAAGATCTTCACTTAGCCTGGAAAAAGTCTGTTGCTCTATAAAAAAGCCCTCCGTAAAGCTAGGACATCTTTCTACTCATCACTAATTGAAGAAAATAAGAACAACCCCAGGTTTCTTTTCAGCACTGTAGCCAGGCTGACAAAGAGTCAGAGCTCTATTGAGCTGAGTATTCCATTAACTTTAACTAGTAATGACTTCATGACTTTCTTTGCTAACAAAATTTTAACTATTAGAGAAAAAATTACTCATAACCATCCCAAAGATGTATCGTTATCTTTGGCTGCTTTCAGTGATGCCGGTATTTGGTTAGACTCTTTCTCTCCGATTGTTCTGTCTGAGTTATTTCATTAGTTACTTCATCCAAACCATCAACATGTTTATTAGACCCCATTCCTACCAGGCTGCTCAAGGAAGCCCTACCATTATTTAATGCTTCGATCTTAAATATGATCAATCTATCTTTGTTAGTTGGCTATGTACCACAGGCTTTTAAGGTGGCAGTAATTAAACCATTACTTAAAAAGCCATCACTTGACCCAGCTATCTTAGCTAATTATAGGCCAATCTCCAACCTTCCTTTTCTCTCAAAAATTCTTGAAAGGGTAGTTGTAAAACAGCTAACTGATCATCTGCAGAGGAATGGTCTATTTGAAGAGTTTCAGTCAGGTTTTAGAATTCATCATAGTACAGAAACAGCATTAGTGAAGGTTACAAATGATCTTCTTATGGCCTCGGACAGTGGACTCATCTCTGTGCTTGTTCTGTTAGACCTCAGTGCTGCTTTTGATACTGTTGACCATAAAATTTTATTACAGAGATTAGAGCATGCCATAGGTATTAAAGGCACTGCGCTGCGGTGGTTTGAATCATATTTGTCTAATAGATTACAATTTGTTCATGTAAATGGGGAATCTTCTTCACAGACTAAAGTTAATTATGGAGTTCCACAAGGTTCTGTGCTAGGACCAATTTTATTCACTTTATATATGCTTCCCTTAGGCAGTATTATTAGACGGTATTGCTTAAATTTTCATTGTTACGCAGATGATACCCAGCTTTATCTATCCATGAAGCCAGAGGACACACACCAATTAGCTAAACTGCAGGATTGTCTTACAGACATAAAGACATGGATGACCTCTAATTTCCTGCTTTTAAACTCAGATAAAACTGAAGTTATTGTACTTGGCCCCACAAATCTTATATGAACAAAACAAATATTGGCCTCTCTTCATTGGCTTCCTGTTAATTCTAGAATAGAATTTAAAATTCTTCTTCTTACTTATAAGGTTTTGAATAGTCAGGTCCCATCTTATCTTAGGGACCTCGTAGTACCATATCACCCCAATAGAGCGCTTCGCTCTCAGACTGCAGGCTTACTTGTAGTTCCTAGGGTTTGTAAGAGTAGAATGGGAGGCAGAGCCTTCAGCTTTCAGGCTCCTCTCCTGTGGAACCAGCTCCCAATTCAGATCAGGGAGACAGACACCCTCTCTACTTTTAAGATTAGGCTTAAAACTTTCCTTTTTGCTAAAGCTTATAGTTAGGGCTGGATCAGGTGACCCTGAACCATCCCTTAGTTATGCTGCTATAGACGTAGACTGCTGGGGGTTCCCATGATGCACTGTTTCTTTCTCTTTTTGCTCTGTATGCACCACTCTGCATTTAATCATTAGTGATCGATCTCTGCTCCCCTCCACAGCATGTCTTTTTCCTGGTTCTCTCCCTCAGCCCCAACCAGTCCCAGCAGAAGACTGCCCCTCCCTGAGCCTGGTTCTGCTGGAGGTTTCTTCCTGTTAAAAGGGAGTTTTTTCCTTCCCACTGTAGCCAAGTGCTTGCTCACAGGGGGTCGTTTTGACCGTTGGGGTTTTACATAATTATTGTATGGCCTTGCCTTGCAGTGTAAAGCGCCTTGGGGCAACTGTTTGTTGTGATTTGGCGCTATATAAAAAAAATTGATTGATTGATTGATATCTGAAATATGATGCACATTACAGCTGTGACAGGCCGTTCAGCTGTGTGCGCTGGTCAGAGATGCACTGTGCGGTTGTCTGACTGGGTTGTTTCAGCCATAATGACATAATACTACGGATAGAACTTCTAAATCGTGAGGAGGACTGACAATATATCTGAAATATGATGCTTATTACAGCTGTGACAGACTTCAGCTGTGTGCGCTGATCCGCGGCTGTGTGGCGCATATAGATTCACAGTGACACATGGTGTTTTCGGTATGATGGTGCAATGTTAATGTTTACTTCAGCGGGGGCAATGCCAGCAAGGTTTAGACGTGTCTGACCATGATTTTCCCTTGAACATGATCAGACAGTTTGGAATGCTGTTTGGACGCCGTGCAAATATTTAGAACACAGTCATATTGCAGTTAGTGTCCACTTTGCCGTACGATATTTTTCCACCTCGACAGCTTTGCACATGTGTAAAACATTTGAGGCGGCCACAGGAAGTTGGCTGACTGTTTAGACTGCTCTCAGACTGCTGTCCGATGTCCTCAAATTCACCACAACACCTCTAGAATGTGGGTCGAATTTTCATTTGGACGGCATTCAGCCTCATTCGGCCTCTAGTATTGGAGCCTCGTGCATTAATCGGTGAACAACTGCTAATGCCGAGGCAATAGCAAAAAAAACAAACTGGCTGTACTGGTGTGGCTGCTGAAATTACTGTGTTTTCATAGTAAATTTATTGCTTATCTGGTGGTAGTTGGTTGACAGTAGTGGTGTGTGGTGTATAGTTGTCTGAAGAGTGACTAAATCAAGGCTAGAATTATTACCAGCTTCTAGAGATAAACTTCATTTTCATAATTGGGGTAGATTCCATTGTGGGATGTACTAGGGTGCATAGAATGAGGGGAGGAAGATGAGGGGAGGAAGCGAAATTAAACTTTACATTTCCCGGCTATTTTGGTTTCATTGTTGACAACAATAAAATTTTATTACAGAGATTAGAGCATGTCATAGGTATTAAAGGCATTGCGCTGCGGTGGTTTGAATCATATTTGTCTAATAGATTACAGTTTGTTCATGTAATGGGGAATCTTCTTCACAGACTAAAGTTAATTATGGAGTTCCACAAGGTTCTGTGCTAGGACCAATTTTATTCACTTTATACATGCTTCCCCTTGGGCAGTATTATTAGACGGTATTGCTTAAATTTTCATTGTTACGCAGATGATACCCAGCTTTATCTATCCATGAGCCAGAGGATACGCACCAATTAGCTAAACTGCAGGATTGTCTTACAGACATAAAGACATGGATGACCTCTAATTTCCTGCTTTTAAACTCAGATAAAACTGAAGTTATTGTACTTGGCCCCACAAATCTTAGAAGCATGGTGTCTAACCAGATCGTTACTCTGGATGGCATTTCCCTGATCTCTAGTAATACTGTGAGAAATCTTGGAGTTATTTTGATCAGGATATGTCATTCAAAGCGCATATTAAACAAATATGTAGGACTGCCTTTTTGCATTTACGCAATATCTCTAAAATCAGAAAGGTCTTGTCTCAGAGTGATGCTGAAAAACTAATTCATGCATTTGTTTCCTCTAGGCTGGACTATTGTAATTCATTATTATCAGGTTGTCCTAAAAGTTCCCTAAAAAGCCTTCAGTTGGTTCAGAATGCTGCAGCTAGAGTACTGACGGGGACTAGCAGGAGAGAGCATATCTCACCCGTGTTGGCCTCCCTTCATTGGCTTCCTGTTAATGCTAGAATAGAATTTAAAATTCTTCTTCTTACTTATAAGGTTTTGAATAATCAGGTCCCATCTTATCTTAGGGACCTCGTAGTACCATATTACCCCATTAGAGCGCTTCGCTCTCAGACTGCGGGCTTACTTGTAGTTCCTAGGGTTTGTAAGAGTAGAATGGGAGGCAGAGCCTTCAGCTTTCAGGCTCCTCTCCTGTGGAACCAGCTCCCAATTCAGATCAGGGAGGACAGATACCCTCTCTACTTTTAAGATTAGGCTTAAAACTTTCCTTTTCGCTAAGGCTTATAGTTAGGGCTGGATCGGGTGACCCTGGACCATCCCTTGGTTATGTTGCTTTAGACGTAGACTGTGTTTCATAATTATTGTATGGCCTTGCCTTGCAATGTGGAGCGCCTTGGGGCAACTGTTTGTTGTGATTTGGCGCTATACAAGAAAAAAGTTGATTGAAGTTGATTGATTGACATTTGGAATGTCTGGTGACAATACATTTTGATACAATTTATTATGAATTGTCATTCATGGCCAAGATTTTAACCAATTAAAGGCATAAATGAGAGGGCCTGGTTAGTACTTGGATGGGAGACCTCTTTGGAACACCAGCACCTGTCTGTGTTTCTCCAGGTTACACTGGAGTTGCGTCAGGAAGGGCATCCAGCATAAAACCTGTGCCAAATACCAATGCAGCGCGCCTGAGACTGACTCTCTACACCCAATGTGATCAAAGAGAATAATGTGATTATTAACCATCAGATGACAAGGAAAAACCTCTTGAATCATTCTAAAGTCAGTTTTAAGCAGAAACAAGGCTATAATTGAGTCATTTTGCTACTGACACACCGAAATGATGTAGGTGCAGCAGCATGTTAGACGTCAGCCGTGCTGCTGTGGTGCTCTGGTCGGTCCGCCGTCTATTATTACAAAATAATGCTGAATTTATGTGGAAATGATTGTTGTACAAAAACTTCAGATATCCGTCGCTGAGATAGATGATGACTGGAGTGAAGTTCACGAGGTGATAATCAGTGGATCACAGCTGACACTTAAATATGACAATGCTCAGTGAAGGCAGGGCGGACTGATTTTTAGGGGGGACTGTTCGGTACCCCCATTGCCCATAGGGTGGTAGGCGGTGGTATGTGACTTGGCCACCCCGGACAGACATAGAAGCTCCGACACCAGCTCACTTTCAAAATTGGCACCCTGATCAGAATGAACTCTTCTTGGGAACCCATAAATGCAAAACACATTGTCCCAAAGCCTTTTGGCCACTTGCTTGGCAGACTGGTTGCGGCAGGGAAAGGCATGAGGCATCTTAGTGAAGTGGTCCGTCACAACCAATACATCCACTGAGTGTTTGTTCTTGTCTTCCGCTTACCAGAAGTCAATGCAAACAGGTTCCATAGGAGCAGTTGACTTTATGCTCTCCAGTGGGGCACGGGCCGCTGGTTCCGGTGTCTTGGCGAGGACGCAGCGTTGACAGCGACGGACATACTCAATGATGTCTCGTTCCATGTTCGGCCAGAAGAATCTTTGCCGGGCGAGGTGAAGAGTCCTAGTCCGGCCCTGGTGACCCGCCAAATCATGGATACCTTCCAAGGCTCTGTCCTTAAGACTCGCTGGCAAAATGAACTGTAGTCTCTTAACTTTGGTCAGAGGGTCTTTACACTCACGGTACAGTATACCTTCTCTGATTCTGAGTCGGTCCCAGGACTTTAAAAGGGTAAGCTGACTGGCACCAAATCCAGACCTGTCACGTCTTGATGGGCGTATTTTGTGCATGACAAAAGGCAGCAGCTTGGACACATTAGGATCCTGACTCTGGTGTTCCTCAAACTCGTGCAAAGTTAGAGAAGGCAGGGGTTCAACGCCTGGAGATTGCAATGACTGCACATGCTGAATGAGATGGACAGCTTGAGTCTCAACGCCACTTTGCCAATCGTCATGGTATTGAAGTATAGCCCTGACTGCCAGAGAATTGACTGAACTCTGGGCATGACCAGTCAGCTGGTGGTACTGCATAGCCTGGTTGCACTGTAGGCCCAACCGGAAAGCATCATGAACCACATCCACCTCAGCTACATCTGCCTCCTGGACCAGCCGGCTGTATGGTTCCATCAAGAGTCTTTTGCTGATAGGTGATGCAAGGGTTCACGAATCAAAGCATCAGCCACAACATTCCTAGGACCTGGGATATACTTCAGATCAAAATCGTAGGCTGAGAGCTTGGCCACCCCTCTGTTCATAAGCATCCAGCTTAGGCTTGGTCAGCACATGACTCAAAGGATTGTTATCGGTCCATACTGTGAACCTGTGCCCCTTCAACCAGTGACTGAACTTCTCAGTGATGCTCCACTTCAGGGCCATGAACTCAAGTCGGTGGGCAGGGTATCTCTGTTGCGACTTGCTTAAGGTCTTACTCACAAACGCAATAGGACGAGCCTTATCATCACCGATGGGAAGTTGCGATAAAGCTGCCCTGAGGCCGTCTACGGACGCATCAACTGACAGAATAAACGGCTTGTCGAAGTCAGGGTGGGCAATCATAGCACATCTGAGGAGCTCACTCTTCAGCTTCTCGAAGGCCTCCTCACAGGCCGAAGTCCAGTCTGTTGGTGTCAGTTTCCTGAATGTGCCAGCCCCTTTCTTTGTATGTGGATGCCTGCCCTTTCTCATTGATCCGGATGTTAAGGCAAACAGCGGTTTGGCTATGGCTGAACGTCGGGGAATGAAACTTTGGTAGAAGAAAACCATGTCCAGGAAGGACTTCACTTTTCTCACTGAAGGCGTACATCCATCCTCTTCCATCAGGGTCTCTTTGGGCATCCTGGAGATCACTTCCACCCTGGACGGATCAACGGGAACTCCTTCTTGATCTACAAAGTGTCCCAGAAACTTGACTGACTTGCGTAGGAGGCAACATTTCTTTGGACTCAGCTTAAGATGGTTGTCTCTCAGCCTCTCAAATACAACATGCAGTCTCTCGAGGGCTTCCTCCTCGGTCGGCGCAAAGACCAGCAAATTGTCCAGGTAACAGAGTAGGCTGGTGAAGTTGAGGTCACCGAAAATACTCAACATCATGCGCATGAACGATGCAGGGCTGTTGCAGAGCCCCTGGGGCATTCTGTTGTATTCGTAGAGTCCGACTGGTGTAGTGAAGGCTGTGAAACGCTTGTCGCCTTCACACACGGGGATGTTATAGAACCCTGAGGTTAAGTCCATCGTGCTGAAGAATGCATTTCCACCGAGTGATGCAAGACAATCAGCCTGGTGTGGGAATGGGTGTGCATCCTTCAGTGTTCGTGCGTTCAGCCATCTGAAGTCTGTGCAAATTCTCAAACTGCCATCCTTCTTCCAAACCATGACTAGGGGAGATGCATACTTGCTCACAGACTTGCATATGATCTCTCTCTCTTCCATATCAAACAGAACTTGATGCAGCTTTTGGTAGTGGGCTGGAGGAACTCTGCGATAAGGCATACGGAAGGGTCTCTCGTCAGTCAGATGGATACGGTGGATGAAACCCTTAGCCTCCCCACAATCAAGTGGGTGCCACGAAAAGATGGTCTCGAACTGTTCTACTAGATCCACAAGCTTTTGTTTGGAGCAAGAACTGGCCTGGCAGGAGTCAATGTCGAGGCCGCTTAAGCCCAATTTAGCGAGCCTGGCTTTGAGATCCGCTTTTGGGACAGCTGGTTTCTTTGCATCACTAGGACCATCACTGAATGTGCTGTGGCATTGGCTTAGATTCAAGTCCTCGACCGCAAGACATGGTGACACATTTGCAATCTTGGAGTTGCGCTTGAGAGTTACTGGTTGGGTTGAGAGGTTTGTGATTTTCATGGGAACCCACTTGTCACCGTACATAGCAGTGATGACGCGCCCCACCAGTATGTTCCTTGGGCTGGCTCTGGAAGAACAGGGCTCCACCAGGATGGTACTGCCTGGGGACACTGGGGTGTTGCTGGGCAGCTTGCCCCACACTAGGTGTTCTTGCTGTGGGAGAAGTGTGACAGCCCGGGGCAGCTTCACTGCGCCAATGACGTCTGGCGAGGCCTCCCCCTTCCATCGGACTGAACAGGACATGATATCAAGAAAGTGTTCATAATCGGGGAGAGAGTACCTGCTCCCATCTGAGATGTGTCTCCAATAGTCATCGTCATTCTTCAGAACACTCATTAGCTTTTTCAAGCCATTTGAACCGATAATAAGATCATCCCTTTGGCCGGGAACCACCAGGACTGGTACAACACACTTCATTCCGTATAAAGAGAGTGTCAGATCATATACACACTTTGGGTGTGTCTGCTTTCCACCACATCCACCAGCTCTCCAGTCATGGCTCCTTTTTCCAACAGCTTGGGCCTCTGCTGCCTCACTTAATGTGCAAGCCATTGACCCCAAGTCGATCATACCCTTTATCTCAACGTTGTCATTACTGGACCTGGGTGTAGAACAACTCACTGAAGGCTGGGACCACTGCTGTCCCCTGGACCACGACTTGGTATCCCTCTGGAGCAGCAGAGCATGCGTTGACATAGAGAAGCTCCTGATCTGGTACATTAATGAGGGTTGTCTGTGCTTCACCCACATTGCCCCTCTCTGAATGTGGGTGTCCTAGTTTCCCACAGGCTGGTTCTGGTTCACAGTGTCTTGAATCTGGTTTGGTGCCAGTATTTGACCCCGCCGAGGGCAGTTCTTTTTCCAGTGTCCTGGGGAGAAGCATGCCAGGCAAAGATTGTTTCTCCTGCAGTGTGACAGTGTTGAGTGGGCTGGGTCATTACAGACTTTGCAAAATCTGGGAGAGCGATCAACTGTTGCATGGTGGGCTGAGCTGTATGGTTCTGAGTTATAGCGCGTGACTAGACAGTCCAATAGGTTCATCAGAGAGCGCACACCCTCTAAATCCACCGACGGTGACGTAACAATAGTTGGAGGGATCGCCGCTGAGCTGACTGCAAACTGAGGCTGAGGTGTGGATGATATTGGTCGCTGCGGGACAGGCGAGACTGTTGGCAGTGCAGCATGGGCCACTGATGAGGGCTGGAGCCGCTGGTAGGGGCCCGCCATCACCGGGGCTTGGGTAACAACAGCGGGTGTTTGTGTGGTCACCTGCATGGAGACAGGACACAATGAAGCTGGAAAACATTGTGCGCATGTGTTCACTTGTTCCCGCTGTGTACCGGGCTGCTCCTGGGCCACTGCAGACTGAGAATGGCATGGAACGAGACTATTTGAGGGGAGACGTTCATGGCTATTAGCTCTGATTTCCCTCTGGAATGTACTGATACGCTCCTGTACTTCACTTGTTGTCCACTCCTCCGCAGCTTTAAAACTCAGTCTGTTGGCGAGAACTGGATTTGGGCAGTATTTAATGAACATCATTGAGACTTCACGGCCCGGGTCCTCAACACCCCTACCTTGTCTCCGTAGGCACTCATGAGCAATGTCAGTAGCTTTGTTCAGTCGGATCCAGTACTCCATCACACTTTAATTTGGGAGTGGCCTAGTGTTGTAAAAGTCAGCCATGGGCATGGCGGAGTAGGCTAACTCACCAAAGTTTTGTTTTAGTATATCAAATATTACACTAGGTGTCTGGGAGTCATATGGTAAGGACTGGTTGCGTAGAGTAACCTTCACCACATCTCTAGCTTTCCCAAGTAACTTAGCTAATACCTCAGATTGTTGCTGTTGTACTGGTATTGCTCTTTTTGTGAGGTAAAGCTCTACCATTTCAACCCACTCATTTACAGAACATTTGTCACTTCCATCCCCTCTAAAGACAGGTGGGTCTTTAACATCAGACTGCATAATGAGTTTAACACCAGACAGATTCAATTCAGAAGGTGTACTGTTCTGAGCTGTTTGGAAAGTATCATTAGACTGCGAGCGTGAGCCAACATTGCTCTGCAGCTGAGCAGCAATAGACTGACCAATTTGATTAGCTAAGTCTGATATTAAAGCGACAAACTCAAAATCACCAGCAACATGTGAGTTTAAATCAACTTGTGGAGGCTGTACTCGAGTACAACTGAACCTAGGTGTTCTCAACATGCCCACTCGGGGGGTCTGGGTAACATCTCTAAACCAGCCCCTCCAAATCCCCACATGTGTATCACCTGCACCATCAGGAGTACCATCATCTGCCCCAGAATTAACTTTACTGAACATGGTGAATAAAACACAAATCAAATATGATATAAAAAAACAAAAGCGTAGCAGATAATCACCAAAACGCTAAATCTGTCTTCAAAGACAAAATTAGACTAAACCACATTAACCCAAAGTCATCTAACTGCACAATGTTGAGCAAGGAGGAAACTTGTGAAGAGCTGAGCACCCCCGGTGGTCGAGCTGGCACCGACGCTTCTAGAATCCAATGGGTCACGGCACCATTGTAAACGGGTTTCACTGCGTTGTGTTCTGTTGAGTGGTGCGGGAAGGATGACAGAAGCTGGATGTGGTCTGACTGTCTTTACTGTTTGGACATAAAAGAAAAAAACTGTAGTGAGCACAGTGGTCCAAGACACCTCTCTTCATAAGAGAACACAACTAAGAAAATAAAACAGTAAAATAAAATTAGTACAAGCCACGTCTGCAGTGTGTGGTGCAAGTTAGTTTACATTGACTCTACAGCAGAGCACCCCTCGGCTAGCTTAAACCATATGCCAGCTAAACATTACTCTCGGCCCAAAAACTTACATTTAACATTTCACACACAAAAAAAAACACCTCTGCACCATTAAAGTTGGAAATAAGTCGTGGACAGAATGTGAATTTACAGAAAAGGTGCTCAATATCAGGACCCAGTTTCATACGTCTTACCTCTCACACAGTCCAAGCTGGACTGAGTCTGCCCCTCCCCGTGCACCAGCTGCGTGCTGTGTGAGGTGCGTTCAAAGACATACAGACTTCTCACTCTTCAATGCCAAACAGGTATATATACATATAATATGAACTTATTATAACAAAAAAAAGTGAGTAATTTGAGTTAATTTGGTGGAATTCGACCAGGATATTATTACCCTGTTACACGTGCACGTAAAAAAAAAGAGAAAGAAACTCCGCTGCTTGCTGCGGGGCTGCTCCTCGCTCTTCCTCAAAAAACTCTGTCATAATTGTGTTTAGAAACCAGTCACCATTTGTTTTATTATACATCTGTGTAGCTAATAAGTAAAATAATCTCCATGGACGATTCGCTCGCGCGCGCACGTAAAATAAAAAGAGAAAGAAACTCTGCTCCGCTGCTAAGGGGCTGCTGCTCGCTCCAAAAACTCTGTCATAATTGTGAAATAAAGGACAAAAGAGACATAAGTCCTGCTCACAGGCTGCTACCAGATACAGGACATGTTAATATCTTCAGTCAAACTCCAGACATCTTCTCGTCACTACATATTCAGTCCCTGATTGGTCATCGCGGCGCGACGAGACGAAAAAGTTCAGATTTTTGAACTTGGGGAGGAGGGCAACACGACATGATGCGACGCAATATTGCGCCACAAACGCGGCAATCGCTTAAAATCGCTTCACTCGCATTGCTTCATTCGGGTCCTTCGTGTCGCACTGCGTGACTTGGCGCCAAAATGCGTCCTTACATAGGGATTTCATGGCAACCTGTCGCTGCAGTCGCTTGCGTCGCGCCCGGTGTGAACGCGGCATTAGTTGTCTCCCTGTTCCAACACATCTGAATCTAATGAAAGGCTCATTAAAAGCCTGCTAACGGGTCATACTGGTCATGTGACATACAAAGCACCAATCAAATGACAAGGATCCACTCAGCCGTTATATAATAAAGACTTCTGGTCCTCATCATCTCATTTACAATATTTTGAGTGGGGATCAGGTCTGTTGTATGGCTGGGGGTCCTGGCTGCCTTTTTGTTTCTGTCTTTTGTTTTTCCTTCCAGGTGGCTTGCATTTGGGACTGAGTGGCTGTGTTGCTGAGGTTATCAGGACCTCACCCTGATCACCTGCGGCTCGTCAGGACTCACAGCTGAGGTGCATCTATATGGATTGGAACATGGTGGCATTTAAGACTGGAGTATACAGTGTGTATTTGCCAGAGACTCGACCTTGTGACCAGACGGGTGAGATCGTCGTCTCGGGAGCCATCTCATCATCAGTGGATGCAGAGAACGTCCAGGGTTTGATGCACGGTCTGTGAAAGAGGAGGGGGTGAGGTCTCACGCTCGTCAGCACACTTCCTGAGGTACGTTAGATTTTGTGACTAACATTTATACAGTCAGTAAATGTGGTGTCCCTCACACCTTTTTATATTGAGCTGTACGTTAGTCATGTATCGGCTTCCACTGCAGTGGAGTTTTGTGAACAGGATGTTCCATGCCTGCAGGTTGGGAAGCTGATTAGTAATCAAGCCAGGAAGTGTTTGCTGTTTGTACACCTTTAAGTGTTCTCTCTGTGTGTAGAGTGTGGACTCACATAATGGTTCCTTCTTTCACAGACTCGGTTTGTTGCGGCCACCTGGGGGGTGTCGGCGGGGTCCTTGGGTCCGAACAGCTTCTGGCTCCGGACCGTTAGCGCTGCTGGGAGCGCACCACGCCAGACCGCACTTTCTTTTGTTATTTTTTGTATCACTGTTATGTATTAAATTCAGTTAGCCTTTGTACCGTGCTCTGCTTATTTCATACTGGGTCCTTCAAACGCTGGTCGGTTCTCCGAGCTGCGTCCGACACATAACACAGGTCTACCACAAACAAAGTTTCTGTGCAGCATTCGTTATGTGAGCACATCCGAATCCATCTGTTGGAGGAAATTTTCTTCATAGAGTTTTATTCAACAGTCCTCGTCAGTCTGAGTCTGTTTATTAAGCTTCGTGCCAATACAGTGATTAACTGTCAGTATCAGTGGTGGGAGTAAGTCACTGTCAAGTCATTCTCAAGTCATCAGTCTGCAAGTCCCAAGTCAAATCTCAGTTCAGCTTGCAAACAATTGGTGGTCATTATGACCTGAGACTTGACTTGGGACTTGCTGATTCATGACTTATTCTCACCTCTGTTATCAGTTATCACTCACTGTCAGTCAGTGTTGCTGTAAAGAATGTTTTAAATCCTTTTGTGCTCTCCTTTTCTTCAAATTTGCACAAAGTCTGTTTCTGATGTATGGCGCATGTGACATAAATGAGTGTTTCTCCTTGATGTGTTAGTGCGATCACCGAAAAAAAATCAATTTACATTCATTTTTAAAAATAAATACATAAATGATGAATGAACTGCTATTTGTAGCGGAAATATGTGTTTTAGAAGGCCTTCTTGATGACATCTTCAGGATTGGATGGGGGGTGGAATTAGAATTCTGACCGCTTTATACTTTTTGTACTCAGGCTTTCTTGATGACATCCTCAGGATGGGGGGCATAAATAGAGAGAAGAGAATAGATTAAAGCATTAATTCTTTGGTTATGTTCAACTTTTAAAAAATGGTACCAGTTTTGTTCCTATGTCATGAGGATTCAGGATATATATAGTTTTTAGGGCTACATATTATAGTTTGGGAGTTTATCCCGGGGCAGACAGGCAGACCTAAAATGTGGAATGCATTGCCTTTGGACCTACGCTCCGTGGACTCTGTTGAAACATTTAAAGTGAAGCTAAAGACCCTTTTGTATAGGCTGGCTTTTACCTAGTTTTTATGGTTTTATGTTTCTGCTGTTTTAATTTCTCTGTTCTTATGTGAAGCACTTTGTGATTTCTGTCTTGAAAGGTGCTATATAAATAAACCTTACTTACTTACTTACTTACTTACAGACTCATGGTGAAGTGAAGCAGAGAAGACTTTTAATACTAATCTCAGCTCAGGACTTCCATGTGCATTCTGGGAATCTATGTGAAATTTTACATTTTTTTCTTAAGAAAATTCCTACCTGTGCCACTCCACTATGAAACGGTATAATGTCATGCAATAGACAAAAGTTGCACTCTGCACAGTTTCTCCAATCACAGCCACGGAAACATGTTACTTCTTCAGAGTTGTCCTGAGTGTCTTGATCTGTTGTCTTGTTCTGTTAACAGATAATGATTGGAGAGGCCATCTCTTCTGCTGTCTCTCTCGACGGAAGAGCGTGCCGGGGCGGAGGCCAACATCACGCTGCTGGTTGCAATTTCAACTCTTTCATACGCAGAGTCGTACGCTTTGTCGGTATGCAGCTTTATCATTCTACGCTCTGTCCTGAACGTGTGATGACTTTTTTTTTATTTACAACTTTTTTCTTTTTACCAACACTAAACAGAGGAATTGTGTCAGTTGTGTATTAAAAAAATAATCAAAATGCATTGAACCAATACCGCAACAATAATAAATCATGTTAAACATCAAAACTTTTTATTTTGAAGTGATTTGTTTAGAGTGTTACAGACATTTTTGTATCCTCTGTCAGCTGTATGGCCAGAACGAGATAGAGCATTGGAACTGGTCTCGGCCTGTGTGCCTCTGTGTATATGGCCACACTTTTTTGTGCACATAATAACTTGAACAAAGAGTATTTTATTTTCACCAAATTTCAGCTGAACATCCTAATTCCCCCCAACACACACACACACACACACACACACACACACACACACACACACACACACACACACACACACACACACACACATAGACTTTACTGAACAGAGTATAATGTGATGGCATGAACACAGCTGGTCGTTTCTGTGGTCAAATTCCATTAAAGCCAAAGCAGGACTCTAAACAGATGGTATTTACATGTCAGCATCTCATGTCTATAGTCTGTGCTACAAATTGGTGGCACCCATGAACATACGGAAAAGATGGACATTCCCTATTACCTCTTAACCTCCCTCCCAGCTGTGTCAGAAACCACAGTTAAGCCTGTTGCCGTTAGATTTGTCTTGTGTCTCCTGCTGCACTTATGGACAGTAGGTCTCGACTGTGCGAAGAGTTTCCATGCCCACTGAATAGTTACTCTAGTTATTTAAAAATATTATTAGCCACTGCAGTGCCTTTTAACTTAAAACTTTTTTTTTGTAATATTTGTTTCATATTCCTTTTGAAAAAGTGGGGTTAGGGTTAGGGAAACTTCACCAACTACATTGTTTTTAATGTGAAATGAATTTCCTCATTACATTACTGAAATGTTGAATTGATTCCAATCCTATGACTATGAGCATGAATTACTATATTTAAACCTATTCTACCAGTCAAACGTATGAACTCACTTTCCTATTCAGTTCAATTGTCCAAACCTGTGACTGGTGTTATATGTGTGGTTGTCTCATTTTTTCTAAAGTTCTTCAAATGACTACTCTGTACAACCAAAGCTGCTGACTGTCTATATGATAGTTATTTATCGCTTTTATAAACCAATGTTGATTCTCTTGTGATGTCTGGTGTGAAACAGTGAGGGAGTCGTTCATGAAAATAAATTATCTGCAGTGCTGTATTTGAGGAGGGTCTAGGTTGAGGGTAATTTTTCACTTTTCATGTCGAGAGGAGTCAAAACCTGTCCAACAGATGTCAGATTCTGACACGTGTTGCCTTCTATGAATGTTCTAACAGTAACTTAATTGGCGTGGACAGCAGGCAGTTTCACATGGCATTGCACTCCTGTAAGCATGATGCAGATTAACACTGTCAAATCAAAAGAATATGTGTGAGGGAAAGTCACAGAACAAGTGCTGCAGATGTGCCGAAATGATTGACATCCAAATGACTTAATACTTCATATTTAAAAAACTAAATAAATAAATAATTCTGGCCTGGTTGGGGTTTTTGTTGGCCTGGGTGCCTGTCAGGCCTTTTATAGTGTAGGGAAAACACTGTGATGAGATGGTTGAAAAAAATAGCAAAAAAAAGGAGGCGCATGAATGTCCACCATCCTAGAAGGCTTTCTGTGTCTGTGTCCACAGTTCCAAGAAGGAAGTCCTATATAAAGCCTGAGGATGATTGGTGCCGGTGTCACTGACCAAACGGTCCACCCTGCCTTCACTGCGCATACGTCATTTCAGTGTCAGCAGCATAATTTCTGAAAGTCACCAGCGTTTCACCGATTATCACCTCATTTCTGCTTCAAACTGCACTCCAGTCATCATCTATCTCATCGATATATATCTGAAGCTTTAGTACAACAATCATTTCCACATAAATTCAGCATTATTTCATAATAAAAAAGCGGAACCAATCAGAGCGCCACAGCAGCACGTGTGACTCAGATGTGCTGCTGCTATGTTATTTTGGAGCATCAGTAGCGAGTCACCGATTATCACCTCGTTTCTGCTTAAAACAGCCTTGTTTCTGCTTAAAACTGACTTTAGAATTATTTAAGAGGTTTTACTTTGTCCTCTGATGGTTAATAATCAAATTATTCCCCTTGATTGCTTTGGGTATAGAGATTCAGACTCAAGAGTCAGGCTCAGACGCAGTGAAGGCACAGTGAAGGCAGGGCGGACCAATTTTTAGAGGGGTCCTAAGATTGTGTGTCTCACGATTATCACCAGATCACTGGGAATTACACTGAATGCTGCACCATGTGCTCACAACAGTACACGTGCTAACGTCTGTGATTATAACATGTAACAAAGCTAAAATGCATCTGTTAACATCAGCAAAAATGTGTTTTTCTGAAGAGAGCGGCAAGGCATTTATTGTTATTATGGATCTATATTTCCAGAGATTTAAAGAGGTCAGTGAACAGTGAGTTTGTATACAGAGTGACCACAATCATCCACCACTCATTTCACAAATAACACAATCTACATTGTATTTTAGTTTTAGCTTACACTTTAGCCTGGCATCATCAAAATATAACCCCAGTTCCAATGAAGTTGAAGTTGGTATGTGTAAAATGTAAATAAAAACAGAACACAATGATTTGCAAATCCTCTTCAACCTATATTCAATTGAATACACCACAAAGACAAGATATTTAATGTTCAAACTGATAAACTTTATTGTTTTTGCGCAAATATTTGCTAATTTTGAAATGGATGCCTGCAACACATTTCAAAAAAGCTGGGACAGTGGTATATTTACCACTGTGTTACATCACCTTTCCTTCTAACAACACTCAATAAGCGTTTGGGAACTGAGGACACTAATTGTTGAAGCTTTGTAGGTGGAATTCTTTCCCATTCTTGCTTGATGTACGACTTCAGTTGTTCAACAGTCCAGGGTTTCTGTTGTTGTATTTTGCGCTTCATAATGCGCCACACATTTTCAATGGGCGACAGGTCTGGACTGCAGGCAGGCCAGTCTAGTACCTGCACTCTTTTACTATGAAGCCACGCTGTTGTAACACATGCAGAATGTGGCTTGCCATTGTCTTGCTGAAATAAGCAAGGACGTCCCTGAAAAAGACATTGCTTGGATGGCAGCATGTGTTGCTCCAAAACCTGGATGTACCTTTCAACATTGATGATGCCATCACAGATGTGTAAGTTGCCCATGCCATGGGCACTAACACACCCCCATACCATCACAGATGCTGGCTTTTGAACTTTGCACTGGTAACAATCTGGATGGCTTTTTCCTCTTTTGTCCGGAGGACACGACGTCCATGATTTCCAAAAACAATTTGAAATGTGGACTCATCAGACCACAGCACACTTTTCCACTTTGCGTCTGTCCATTTCAAATGAGCTCGGGCCCAGAGAAAGCGGCGGTGTTTCTGGATGTTGTTGATGTATGGCTTTCGCTTTGCATTGTAGAGTTTTAACTTGCACTTGGGGATGTAGTGACGAACTGCGTTAACTGATGATGGTTTTCAGAAGTGTTCCTGAGCTCACGCAGTAAGATCCTTTACACAATGATGTCAGTTTTTAGTGCAGTGCCTCCTGAGGGATCGAAGGTCACAGGCATTCAATGTTGGTTTTCAGCCTTGCCACTTACGTGTAGAAAGTTTTCCAGATTCTCTGAATCTTCTGATTATATTATGGACTGTAGATGATGGAATCCCTAAATTCCTTGCAATTGAACGTTGAGAAACATTGTTCTTAAACTGTTGTACTATTTTTTCACTCAGTTGTTCACAAAGTGGTGATCCATCTTTGCTTGTGAACGGCTGAGCCTTTTGGGGATGCTCATTTTATACCCAATAATGACTCTCACAATTAGTGTCCTGAGTTCCCAAATGCTTATTGAGTGTTGTTAGAAGGAAAGGTGATGTAACACAGTGGTAAACATACCACTGTCCCAGCTTTTTTGAAACATGTTGTAGGCATCCATTTCAAAATGAGCACATATTTGCACAAAAACAATAAAGTTTATCAGTTTGAACATTAAATGTCTTGTCTTTGTGGTGTATTCAATTGAATATAGGTTGAAGAGGATTTGCAAATCATTGCATTCTGTTTTTATTTTATTTACATTTCACACAACATCCCAACTTCACTGGAATTGGGGTTGTAACTGAGCTTCCCAATCCACATTACAGTGAACATTATTTATTTCAAGAGACTGATGAAATAACAACAAAGCCATCAAAACAACACCATCTGTACAAATAAAACAGATACACGGTGTGTGCAGCAAATACTCCAAACAGCCTATGGGCAAACCTTTGTGCTTTTGCCAGACTGGTGAGCAGAGCTATGCGCCTCTTCACAGAGCCTTTCTCTGTGTACCACAGAGCTGTGCTAACCCCCCAAGGGACAACACAATTGCTACCCACTGTCTGTAAAATGTCATGACCGAAAGAACTAGATTGCGGGTACAAGCAGCTGAAATGGGTTTCCTCAGAAGGGTGGCTGGTGTCTCCCTTAGAGATAGGGTGAGAAGCTCTGTCATCTGTGGGGAGGTTGGAGTAGAGCTGTTGCCCCTTTGCGTTGAGAGGAGCTGGCTGAGGTGGTTCATGTATTCTAATCCAGCAGCTAAGGACTAGATTTGTGAACGATGGGGACATGCCGAATAAAAGCACCAAATTTTTGTTCAGAGACTCCTCATGGTCCTAGCTAACATTTTGAGACTGGAGCCAAATGATTCAATCACTCAGAAGCCTCTGCAAGCCATTTCTGTGATAAAGGATAATTTTGACTTGGAAAAATCTTGGAAAAATCTAGACTCGCTGGTATCCTCATAATAAATGATATGTAACAACTACACTAGTTTGCTATTTTTCAACCCTTTTAATATTTGCAGATCACACTTTTCACATTTTAGCACATTTTAGGACAACAATAATGGGACACCATCCTGCGATTGGAAATTCTTGGTCTCATCTTTGTCCATGCACACAGAGAATGAGACTTCCCCCTGTGCATAGAGGCACTGAAAGCTCTGGTTCTATGGTTCTTCCCCCTTGACCATCAGAATTAAGCGAGGTGGATCCCAGGGACATGGAGACCGTGCCTCCACCAGTCCAACAGGAGTTTGAAGTCATAGGCAAGGGAGTCATTCCTAAAACAGCCAAGAGGTTCTCCACCATAACCACTGATCAAGCCCATGAATTCAATTCAATTTCAATTCAATTTTATTTATATAGCGCCAAATCACAACAAACAGTTGCCCCAAGGCGCTTTATATTGTAAGGCAAGGCCATACAATAATTACGTAAAAACCCCAAAGGTCAAAACGACCCCCTGTGAGCAAGCATTTGGCAACAGTGGGAAGGAAAAACTCCCTTTTAACAGGAAGAAACCTCCAGCAGAACCAGGCTCAGGGAGGGGCAGTCTTCTGCTGGGACTGGTTGGGGCTGAGGGAGAGAACCAGGAAAAAGACATGCTGTGGAGGGGAGCAGAGATCAATCACTAATGATTAAATGCAGAGTGGTGCATACAGAGCAAAAAGAGAAAGAAACACTCAGTGCATCATGGGAACCCCCCAGCAGTCTAAGTCTATAGCAGCATAACTAAGGGATGGTTCAGGGTCACCTGATCCAGCCCTAACGATAAGCTTTAGCAAAAAGGAAAGTTTTAAGCCTAATCTTAAAAGTAGAGAGGGTGTCTGTCTCCCTGATCTGAATTGGGAGCTGGTTCCACAAGAGAGGAGCCTGAAAGCTGAAGGCTCTGCCTCCCATTCTACTCTTACAAACCCTAGGAACTACAAGTAAGCCTGCAGTCTGAGAGCAAAGTGCTCTATAGGGGTGATATGGTACTATGAGGTCCCTAAGATAAGAAGGGACCTGATTATTCAAACCTTATAAGTAAGAAGAAGAATTTTAAATTCTTTTCTAGAATTAACAGGAAGCCAATGAAGAGAGGCCAATATGGGTGAGATATGCTCTCTCCTTCTAGTCCCCGTCAGTACTCTAGCTGCAGCATTTTGAATTAACTGAAGGCTTTTCAGGGAACTTTTAGGACAACCTGATAATAATGAATTACAATAGTCCAGCCTAGAGGAAATAAATGCATGAATTAGTTTTTCAGCATCACTCTGAGACAAGACCTTTCTAATTTTAGAGATATTGCGTAAATGCAAAAAAGCAGTCTTACATATTTGTTTAATATGCGCTTTGAATGACATATCCTGATCAAAAATGACTCCAAGATTTCTCACAGTATTACTAGAGGTCAGGGTAATGCCATCCAGAGTAAGGATCTGGTTAGACACCATGTTTCTAAGATTTGTGGGGCCAAGTACAATAACTTCAGTTTTATCTGAGTTTAAAAGCAGGAAATTAGAGGTCATCCATGTCCTTATGTCTGTAAGACAATCCTGCAGTTTAGCTAATTGGTGTGTGTCCTCTGGCTTCATGGATAGATAAAGCTGGGTATCATCTGCGTAACAATGAAAATTTAAGCAATGCCGTCTAATAATACTGCCTAAGGGAAGCATGTATAAAGTGAATAAAATTGGTCCTAGCACAGAACCTTGTGGAACTCCATAATTAACTTTAGTCTGTGAAGAAGATTCCCCATTTACATGAACAAATTGTAATCTATTAGATAAATATGATTCAAACCACCGCAGCGCAGTGCCTTTAATACCTATGGCATGCTCTAATTGTTGTGAAAGTGACGTGACACGGACCCACAACAGGGGGCGTTAATGAACGGACAATGGATAAGCCAAAAAGTAACAATTTAATGTTGTGAATCGCACAACAACGTACAGACAATAACAATATGGTGACTGTCAATCATACACCAGGTGACGTGTGGGCAGGCTCGACGATAGAAGACGCCTGGAGAGAGAAGAGCTGGATCCCCACACAGCTTCCACCACCAACGGAGCTGAAGAACACCGGAGCCGCCAAGCTCTGCGCCCCAGGTGGCCGCTGTCTTCAGCAGTCAGACCCGGTACTGCTGGCAGAGAACAAAGACAGTCCAGATGAGTGTGAGTTCGCACACTCAGTAATCCACAGTCTGTCTTAAGTAAAGGAGGGGAAACCTCCACCTCCAATCACACACACTCGTGCAGCTCCTGGTCAACCACTTATCTGAGTTGGGGTGTGAGGCGAAGCCGTCGCTGTCACACCAAACGCCAATCCTCCAGATAAGGAAACACTCCAGGAAAACGGCTGCAATAGAAGTTCAGGTTAAACACACACAGTGTCTGTCAGCAGAGAAATTACCTGAATGGTAGTTGATTTCTCGGCGAGGAGGTGGAGTTGCAGTCCGGTCTTTGTAGTGGTGATAATGGGTGACAGCTTGTGTTGATTGTTGACAGCTGTCACCTCCAGCAAAGCCGACGCCCTCTCGTGCTTGACGCCCGCACTTCAAGCAGGGCGCCATCTTGTGGTGGTGGGCCAGCAGTACCTCCTCTTCAGCGGCCCACACAACACTAATCTCTGTAATAAAATTTTATGGTCAACAGTATCAAAAGCAGCACTGAGGTCTAACAGAACAAGCACAGAGATGAGTCCACTGTCTGAGGCCATAAGAAGATCATTTGTAACCTTCACTAATGCTGTTTCTGTACTATGATGAATTCTAAAACCTGACTGAAACTCTTCAAATAGACCATTCCTCTGCAGATGATCAGTTAGCTGTTTTACAACTACCCTTTCAAGAATTTTTGAGAGAAAAGGAAGGTTGGAGATTGGCCTATAATTAGCTAAGATAGCTGGGTCAAGTGATGGCTTTTTAAGTAATGGTTTAATTACTGCCACCTTAAAAGCCTGTGGTACATAGCCAACTAATAAAGATAAATTGATCATATTTAAGATCGAAGCATTAAATAATGGTAGGGCTTCCTTGAGCAGCCTGGTAGGAATGGGGTCCAATAGACATGTTGATGGTTTGGATGAAGTAACTAATGAAAATAACTCAGACAGAACAATCTGAGAGAAAGAGTCTAACCAAATACCGGCATCACTGAAAGCAGCCAAAGATAACGATGCGTCTTTGGGATGGTTATGAGTAATTTTTTCTCTAATAGTTAAAATTTTATTAGCAAAGAAAGTCATGAAGTCATTACTAGTTAAAGTTAAAGGAATACTCGGCTCAATAGAGCTCTGACTCTTTGTCAGCCTGGCTACAGTGCTGAAAAGAAACCTGGGGTTGTTCTTATTTTCTTCAATTAGTGATGAGTAGTAAGATGTCCTAGCTTTACGGAGGGCTTTTTTATAGAGCAACAGACTCTTTTTCCAGGCTAAGTGAAGATCTTCTAAATTAGTGAGACGCCATTTCCTCTCCAACTTACAGGTTATCTGCTTTAAGCTGCGAGTTTGTGAGTTATACCACAGAGTCAGGCACTTCTGATTTAAAGCTCTCTTTTTCAGAGGAGCTACAGCATCCAAAGTTGTCTTCAATGAGGATGTAAAACTATTGACGAGATACTCTATCTCAGTTACAGAGTTTAGGTAGCTACTCTGCACTGTGTTGGTATATGGCATTAGGGAACATAAAGAATGAAACATATCCTTAAACCTAGTTACAGTGCTTTCTGTAAGACTTCTAGTGTAATGAAACCTATTCCCCACTGCTGGGTAGTCCATCAGAGTAAATGTAAATGTTATTAAGAAATGATCAGACAGAAGGGAGTTTTCAGGGAATACTGTTAAGTCTTCAATTTCCATACCATAAGTCAGAACAAGATCTAAGATATGATTAAAGTGGTGGGTGGACTCATTTACATTTTGAGCAAAGCCAATTGAGTCTAATAATAGATTAAATGCAGTGTTGAGGCTGTCATTCTCAGCATCTGTGTGGATGTGAAAATCGCCCACTATAATTATCTTATCTGAGCTAAGCACTAAGTCAGACAAAAGTTCTGAAAATTCACAGAGAAACTCACAGTAACGACCAGGAGGACGATAGATAACAACAAATAACACTGGTTTTTGGGACTTCCAATTTGGATGGACAAGACTAAGAGTCAAGAGTCAAATGAACAAAACAATGAGCTTGTGAAAGGTGAAGGAGGGGCAGTGGGCCTCACTGCGAATCCAGCAGCCTTCAAGAAGTGGATGATCACAGGGCCTGAGCAGGAACGGTCTTAGCAGAGTTCAAGGAACAGTTTGTAGACAGCCCAGATGAGGACCAGCGCCACCATGAGGAGGGCCTGTCTAAGCAAAAGACTTTCAAGAAGTAGACTGTGTACCTTGTCGAAGTCATCGATGAGATGGGGAACCCTTTCATAGATGACGGCCCTGAACTACTGGTACTTGACACACAGAACTTCATTGATGACTCTGTTGTCAACACAGTGCGCGCAATGGAGGCTGTTGGCAAGACTCAATATGAAAGCTACAACATGTCAGTGCTGACAGACACCATGCGCTCCATCCATGACCCCTGTAAGAAGAACACCTTGCCCCTGCTCAGATTGCCAGCACCAAAGAAGAAAAAAAGCATGTTGGGCAGATCTCAATGCTAAAGTATACATAGTTACACAGCACCGTGATGGAGACATGAACACGTTCTTCAAGCATGAGAACTACCCATATCTTCCTTCACTGGCAGATAGAAGGAAACTGCGACAGGGGAAGAAATCCGACCTGATCAGCATTCTGGTCCAGAAGACACAAGATGAGTCCCCTAGATCATTTGATGTCACAGTACTTAATAGCGCTGCTGTGGTACACCTGCTCCCAGTGACCGGATGACCACATTTGATGACTATTCAAGTGGAGTGCTTCTTCCCCACATCATGAGGCAGTTGGACCTCCAGGAGAGTGGACGTGGTCTGGGACAAGTACCTGAATAATAGCATCAAAGACGCAACCAGGGAGAAACGGAGGAAGGGTATACGAAGAAAGGTGGCAGGTCAGACATGGGTTCCCCATAAACAAGGAAGAGCTCTATCAGTTCCTGTCAGACAAGATTGATTCCATGACCATTCCAGATAAGAAGCAGGTCTTTGTAACGTGGGGAGTCAGTGCCGTCTGCAGGGATGGTAATTACTCCATGCCTCCCAGTGATCATGAAGAGGCAGACACAAGAATCATTGTCCACTTGCAAGATGCCTTGGAGAGTGGATGCACCGCATGCTTGGTGCACATTGTGGATGTTGTAATCCTCATTGGGAAGTACCACTCCTTAGTCAGCAAGTTTCCATCGGCTGAGATCTGAGTGGCCTTCGGTAGTGGAAGGAGGAAATAACTACATGTACCTGCACATCAATGTCATCTGTAGTACTCTAGGCAAATAGAAGTCAACAGCGCTCCCAGTGTTCCACAGCTTCACAGGGTGTGACACCATGTCTGCTTTCTTTGGAAAGGGGAAAAATGGCATGGGATGCATGGAGTACTTACCCAGAAGTCACAAAAGCCTTCAACTATTTCACAAAACATCCACACACACAAGTCACTGTGGATTTCCAGGTGTTACAAATCTTGGAGTGCTTCACAGTTGTCATTTATGACAAGTCCAGCAATCTGGAATCTGTGGATGAAGCATGGAAGGAACTCCTCTGCCAGAAAAACAGAACAATGGAGAACATTTCTCCAACTCAACAGGCCCTGCTGCAGCACACCAAGCACGCAGTGTACCAGGCTGGCATCTGGGCAACGTATGATCAGTCTCAACAACAGGCCCCGACTCCTGAAGGCTGCGGTTGGACACAGGATGCAGAAACAAAGTCCTGGGTTCCGGTCTGGAGCAGTCTACCCATGGCAGCCAAAGCTGTAAGTGAACTTGTCAAGTGTGCCTGTAAAAGTGCTGGAGGTTGTGGGGGGATATGTTCATCCAACAAAGCCAGCTGGAGATGCACCGAACTCGGCAGTTGTAAATGTGAGAAGTAACCATGTATTACGAAAGTCTTACATGACTCGAGGACCCGCATATGAATCATACATGTGTTTGATACTTGGCAAAGACAGTCATGATATTACTGGATGGTACTGAAAGAACACTATTGTGCATGCATGTATAATGATACACTTTTTAGTTTGACAATAATATCTACCATCTTTTAAGACAATGAAGGTGTCTTTTGTTTGAACGCAAGCAAAGTGTGATTTGCACAGAGGCTCGGAAAGTGAATTAAATACTAGGATTTATATCTTTGCCACTCATATTTGTACGGGGTCTGTTAGAAAACTATCCAACCTTTTTATTTTTTGCAAAAACTATATGGATTTGAATCATGTGCGTCCCTGAAAGCCGTCTGAATCTTCCGAATGGTTTCCACCTGGCTGTCTCTCACAGTTTCTGGAAAAATTTGATGCAGCAAAGCTCCAAATCGTTCAGACATTTTCCTCACAATAAAAATCAGATGAGGGGGCTGGACCACTGCTCACTCAAAGCGTGCTCACAGGCGAATGACGCAACCGACAGGCGTGAAAAAACTCACGCATGCGCACGAAGGTTCAAGATTGGCTGATGCAAGCTCACATGATTCAAATCCATATAGTTTTTGCAAAAAATAAAAAGGTTGGATAGTTTTCTAACAGACCTCGTACATTTTGTTCTAGAACTGTTAAATGATAGTAAGAAAATACTTGGATCCAAAAAGCAGTGCCCTTATGACCATTCTTAGTAATTACCCATTTCACCCTAAATTTCATGTGCGAAAATGTCGAAATTTTAAAGAAGTGTCCCTTAGAGCCATCTGAGTCATTGGATCATTTGGCTTCAGTCTCACAATCATAGCTCAGACCCTAAAGAGTACCTGAGAAAAAGTTGGTGCTTTTATACGGCATGTCCCCATCATTTTGCTTAGCTGCTGGACTACTGATAAGGATCCCCCCTGGGTGCCTCCCTAGGGAGGTGTTCCAGGCATGTCCAGCTGGGAGGAGACCCCGGGGAAGACCCAGGACTAGGTGGAGAGATTATACCTCCACAGTGACCTGGGAATGCCTCGGGATCCTCCAGTCAGAGGTGGTTAATGTGGCATTGGAAAGGGAAGTTTGGGGTCCCTGCTGGAGCTGTTGCCCCCGTGACCCAATCCTGGATAAGTGGTTGAAGATGTATATGTATGTATACGAGGTCTGTTAGAAAAGTATCCGACCTTTTTATTTTTTGCAATAACCTTATGGATTTGAATCACGTGTGATTGCATCAGCCAAGCTTGAACCTTCGTGCGCATGCGTGAATTTTTTCACGCCTGTCGGTTGCATCATTCGCCTGTGAGCAGGCTTTGAGTGAGCACTGGTCCTCCCCCCTCATCAGATTTTCATTGTGAGGAAAATGTCTGAACGGCTGGAGCAGCGCTGCATCAAATTTTTCCAGAAACTGTGAGAGACAGCCAGGTGGACACCATTCGGAAAATTCAGATGGCTTTCAGGGACGATTTTATGGGTATCACACAGATTAAGGAGTGTTACAGCCAGTTTAAAGACGGCGCACAATGGCGGAGGGCACGCTGCGCCCCGAGCACCAATTGACAAGCTGAAATGACCAGATCATTTCCAAACTGAATGCTGTGTTGATCTGGGACGTCGTCTGACTACCAGAGAAATGGCAGAAAAGGTGGACATAGCACTTTTCCGGCACATTCCACTGTTAAAGGAGATTTTATCTTGAAAACAGGAGCGGAGGAATTTGCCACGGAGCCGCTAATGGCACGGAACGAAAGCACCTCCGTGTTGGTCTCACAGGACATGTTGTGGCATGCCCAGCTCTTCAACAATTTCTCAGATACTCACTCGACTGAAAAGCCACCCAAGGCCGTCTGAATCTTCCGAATGGTGGAATTGCTGGGCATGTCCCGTGAGACTTCTAACAAGGAGATGCTTTTTGTTCTGCACCATTAGCGGCTCCACCCAGACGCGCGAATTCCGCCGCACGTCTTTCATTACAAAATCTCCTGTAACAGTGTAATGTGCTGAAAAAGTGCTATGTCCAGCTCTCTTGCCATTTTTCTGGTAGTTAGATGACGTCCCGGATCAACACAGCCTTCACTTTGGAAATTATCTGGTCGTTTCAGCCTGTCGATGGCCGCTCGAAGTGCGGCGCGCCCTCAGCCGCTGTGGGCCATCTTTAATCCGGTTGTAATGCTCCTTAATCTGTATGATGCCCATAAAATCTTCACCGAAAGCCATCTGAAGTTTCCGAATGGTTTCCACCTGGCTGTCTCTCACAGTTTCTGAAAAAATTTTAATGCAGCAAAGCGGCAGTTGCTCAGCCATTTTCCTGACAATGAAAATCCGCCGAGGGGGCTGGACCACTCCTCCCACAAAGCCTGCTCACAGGCGAATGACGCAACCGACAGGCGTGAAAAAACTCACGCATGCACACGAAGGTTCAAGCTTGGCTGACGCAATCACACGTGATTCAAATCCATATGGTTTTTGCAAAAAATAAAAAGGTTGGATACTTTTCTAACAGACCTCGTATATGTCTGTAAAATTAAAGTAAAAGACGCATAACACCCCTTATCTGCAAAAATTACAATCCGATTATTCACTGTTCTGGATCACAATGTGTCACAACATCACAAATGTTTGAAACATTTTCAAATCCTTCATGACAATGGTCTGTAGTGCCATGATTACCACAGGTTACATACTCTAGCATGCCCCGCTTGGATACCTGATTGCTTTTTTGTTTGTTTGTTTAGTCACTACAGTAACCAGTTGTCTGCCAGAAATCAGCAATGGGAGACCAGTTTGAGATGGAAAAATTGTTACACTGTACAAATTATCAAATTATTATTAACAGCTTTTCTTGAATTAGAGTTTGCTCATGTTTTTAAGGCAGCAATTGAACTTAAAGGACATGTTGCACCAAAATCATAAGAATTTAGATTTAGGCTGTTAGTGACCATCTGATGATCTGCCCGGATTACTTTGTGCACTTCTGCGACCAGTTTCAAAGTATACGGCATTCACAGCAAACAGCGACAGGGTCTTCCAAAAACAAAGTACTAGCCAGTACTCAGGTGTTTCCAACAGGTGACGTAGCTACTAGAAGCGTCCCAGCGTGCGCTTCAGTGGAATGTAGCTGGTAACGTTCAGAACTGAGGCACAGATTAATTACAAAGTTTACACAAGCATGATGTCATGTTATGATGACTTGTTTTTAAGTGATAACTGTTCATTTTGATGCAGTCATGGTAAAAGCAGCATCCTTGAAAATGTTTTGTGCACCTCCGCCATGAGTCATAAAAGCTGCCTGTTAAAATCAAAACAGTGTTGTATATATGGTGTCTAAAAAATGTACCCAAAAGTACCCTGAAATGTGAATACCAGGAAATTGTTTGACTGGGAAATAATGGTGTTTTACTCAATTCAGGAACCCTAAATTCAAAACATTAAAGTCCAGGAAAAATGCCACAGTTTACCCTAATTGAGAGAACAAAAATCATCTAGTTCTGTACAACACATCCTAAGGGCTGACTTGAATCTCTTTCCATACAAAATTCAGTCTCACAATGAACAAACTCCCCAGCAAATGGCAAAGCGACCTGAATTTGCTTGGTGGTTTTCTGGAAAACTGGAGACAGATGATTTGTTTCTTAGGAAACTTCAGACAAGGAGGTTACATTGATCATGTGGTGTAAAAGATAAACGGTTAAAACATCAAAAATGAAAGACTGAACTAAAAACTATGCATGCATTGGGGAGAAAAATGATATGCTTCAGCCACATGGTCACGCAGAAACTGTATCATAATATTGATTGGTTTTTCTGTGCTGTCAAAATACTTTTGAGTACATCTTTTGAGACACCCTACATAATTGTGAAATATAATATTATATATATATATATATATATATATATATATATATATATATATATATATATATATATATATACGAGGGCTGTCCGTAAAGTATAGGTCCTTTTTATTTTTTTCAAAAACTATATGGATTTCATTCATATGTTTTTACGTCAGACATGCTTGAACCCTCGTGCGCATGCGTGAGTTTTTCCATGCCTGTCGGTGACGTCATTCGCCTGTGAGCACTCCTTGTGGGAGGAGTCGTCCAGCCCCTCGTCGGAATTCCTTTGTCTGAGAAGTTGCTGAGAGACTGGCGCTTTGTTTGATCAAAATTTTTTCTAAACCTGTGAGACACATCGAAGTGGACATGGTTCGAAAAATTAAGCTGGTTTTCAGTGAAAACTTTAACAGCTGATGAGAGATTTTGAGGTGATTCTGTCGCTTTAAGGACTTTTCACGGTGCGAGACGTCGCTCAGCGCTCTCAGGCAGCGTCATCAGCCTGTTTCAAGCTTAAAACCTCCACATTTCAGGCTCTATTGATCCAGGACGTCGTGAGAGAACAGAGACGTTTCAGAAGAAGTCAGTTTCAGCATTTTATCCGGATATTCCACTGTTAAAGGAGATTTTTTTAATGAAAGACGTGCGGACGGGTCCGCGCGTCGGGACGCAGCCGACGCGGCGCGGCGGCACAGGAAAAACACCTCTGTGTTGATAACCATTTGTAAAATCCAGGCGGCTTTTGATGGCTTTCAGTGGAGTGAGTATATGAGAAATTGTTTATCAGCTGGAGATGTTCCAACTTGTCCTCAAGGCTTCCAACAGAGGTGTTTTTCCTGTGGCGGAGCGTCGCGGCGGCTGCGAGCCGACGCTGCAATCCGCCCGCACGTCTTTCATTAAAAAAATCTCCTTTAACAGTGGAATATCCGGATAAAATGCTGAAACCGACTTCTTCTGAAACTTCTCTGTTCTCTCACGACGTCCTGGATCAACAGAGCCTGAAATGTGGAGGTTTTAAGCTTGAAACAGGCTGATGACGCCGCCTGAGAGCGCTGCGCGACGTCTCGCACCGTGAAAAGTCCTTAAAGCGACAGAATCACCTCAAAATCTCTCATCAGCTGTTAAAATTTTCACTGAAGACCAGCTTAATTTTTCGAACCATGTCCACTTCGATGTGTCTCACAGGTTTAGAAAAAATTTTGATCAAACAAAGCGCCAGTCTCTCAGCAACTTCTCAGACAAAGGAATTCCGACGAGGGGCTGGACGACTCCTCCCACAAGGAGTGCTCACAGGCGAATGACGTCACCGACAGGCGTGGAAAAACTCACGCATGCGCACGAGGGTTCAAGCATGTCTGACGTAAAAACATATGAATGAAATCCATATAGTTTTTGAAAAAAATAAAAAGGACCTATACTTTACGGACAGCCCTCGTGTATATATATATATATATATATATATATATATATATATATATATATATATATATATATATATATATATATATGAAAAACAATTTCATGGAGACATGCGATGATCCAGATCCAGTTCCAGATCTGGATCTCAGATCCAGTTTTCCCACTCTCTCAAAGTAAAATAAATTTTTACTTTCATTGAAAGGAACAGAAAGTGAAAGACGAGAAAAGGAACTTGCCACTCACCAAATAAGTCCACAACATCAAAGAAGCCCCCCACATGCATCACGAGCGCACGTGCTTGCACAACCGCCAGCCAATTGATTAAAGGCCAGTTGATTAAAGGTCTTCACACAGATGGACAGCCAGAGAATGTCCAGGTCCACTTGCGCGCGCATAATGTCCATTGCAGCTCTGCCTTCGGCTAAACTTCTGTCACGATTGTGGCACGTTAGAGAGTCCATTATCTCCTGAAAATAGCATCTTCTGAGTTTTTCCAATATGAAACATACATCTGCTTGTCCAGGAAGTCTCTAAAAACAGTGAGGTAGAGACAGTCAACATCATGTTCACAGCAGCAGTAAACCAGCATCCTGCTTCGCAAACAGAAACATCACTACAGTTAGGTTCCAAAATCCAACAGACTCTGACAAAAATTAATAGTTTTGGGTTAAAGTGTGTCGTCTCTTCTGTAAGTCTGAGCCATCTCTTTCGGAGAAAAGCTCCAAAGCTTTGTTATGAGACATAACCGCATTTGTTTCCCCCATCTGT
Source organism: Thalassophryne amazonica (assembly GCF_902500255.1). Taxonomy (NCBI): domain Eukaryota; kingdom Metazoa; phylum Chordata; class Actinopteri; order Batrachoidiformes; family Batrachoididae; genus Thalassophryne; species Thalassophryne amazonica. The sequence continues at coordinate 117,141,706 of NC_047103.1, read as the reverse complement.
TAAACATTCTAATAAGTACGTCACATGCCAAGAATTGCAGAGTGAGACGTTTTCCAGAGATGCACCTGTTAACTTGCTCCGACCACTAATTATGAGCACATGTGCGAGGAGAGACTTACAATCATGAATCCTTTGATGTTGTGTTACTAAAAATGTGCAACATGTCCTTTAAGTTTTTAAATTACATTTTTACATTACATTTTTCCAGTGTATGTGCTCCTCAGCTTATTGAATTCTTTTTTCTGTTTCCCTTTCCTCAGGAGTCCACGCCTTTGGTCTTTGTGCCACAGCCCTAATAACTGACATCCTCCAACTGATGACAGGCTATCCAACACCTTACTTTCTTACTGTGTGCAAACCCAACTACGTCATGCTCAACTTTAGCTGTGAGCAAAACCCTTACATCATGGAGGACATCTGCTCCGGCAGTGATTCAACAGCTATCAACCAGGGCAGGTGAGATGGCAAAATGCTTCTCACTTTGTCAGTCATGTGTTTGTGTCAGTGCACATGTACATACAGTAGTGTTCAGAATAATAGTAGTGCTATGTGACTAAAAAGACTAATCCAGGTTTTGAGTATAGTTCTTATTGTTACATGGGAAACAAGGTACCAGTAGATTTTCACAAATCCAACAAGACCAAGCATTCAAGATATGCACACTCTTAAGGCTATGAAATTGGGCTATTAGTAAAAAAAAAAAAAGTAGAAAAGGGGGTGTTCACAATAATAGTAGCATCTGCTGTTGACGCTACAAACTCAAAACTATTATGTTCAAACTGTTTTTTTTAGCAATCCTGTGAATCACTAAACTAGTATTTAGTTGTGTAACCACAGTTTTTCATGATTTCTTCACATCTGTGAGGCATGGAGTCAACCAACTTGTGGCACCTTTCAACTGTTATTCCACTCCAAGATTCTTTAACAACATTCCACAATGCATTCACATTTCTTGGTTTTGCTTCAGAAACAGCTTTTTTGATGTTACCCCACAAGTTCTCAATTGGATTTAGGTCCAGGGATTGGGCAGGCCACTCCAAAACATTAATTTTGTTGGTTTGGAACCAAGATTTTGCTTGTTTACTAGTGTGCTTGGGGTCATTGTCTTGTTGAAACACCCATTTCAGGGGCGTGTCCTCTTCAGCATAAGGCAACATGACCTCTTCAAGTATTGTGACATATCCAAACTGATCCATGATACCTGGTATGCGATATATAGGCCCAACACCATAGTAGTGCTTCACTGTCTTCACTGTGAACTGTGGCTTGAATTCAGAGTTTGGGGGTCGTCTCACAAACTGTCTGCGGCCCTTGGACCCAAAAGAACAATTTTACTCTCATCAGTCCACAAAATATTCCTCCATTTCTCTTTAGGCCAGTTAATGTGTTCTTTAGCAAATTGTAACCTCTTCTGCATGTCTATTATTTAACAGAGGGACTTTATGGGGGATTCTTGCACATAAATTAGCTTCACACAGGCGTCTTCTAACTGTCACAGCACTTACAGGTAAAACCAGACTGTCTTTGATCATCCCGGAGCTGATCAATGGTTGAGCCTTTGCCATTCTGGTTATTCTTCTATCCATTTTGATGGTTGTTTTCCGTTTTCTTCCACGCGTCTCTGTTTTTTTTTGTGTCCATTTTAAAGCATTGGAGATCATTGTAGATGAACAGCCTATAATTTTTTGCACGTGTGTATAAGTTTTCCCCTCTCCAATCAACTTTTTAATCAAACTACGCTGTTCTTCTGAACAATGTCTTGAACGTCCCATTTTCCTCAGGCTTTCAAAGAGAAAAGCATGTTCAACAGGTGCTGGCTTCATCCTTAAATAGGGGCAACTGATTCACACCTGTTTGTTCCACAAAATTGACGAACTCACTGACTGAATGCCACATTACTATTATTGTGAACACCCCCTTTTCTACTTTTTTACTAATAGCCCAGTTTCATAGCCTTAAGAGTGTGCATATCATGAATGCTTGGTCTTGTTGGATTTGTGAGAATCTACTGAATCTACTGGTACCTTGTTTCCGATGTAACAATAAGAAATATAGTCAAAACCTGGATTAATCTTTTCAGTCACATAGCACTACTATTATTCTGAACACTACTGTAGGTGAGGCCATAGGTTTACATACAGCTGTGGTCAATAGTGGACAAGAATATCAATAATTCTTTGTCTCAGTATGAGCATGCATTCATAGTGGTCCTGCTGCAATGATCATTCTGGAACCTGTAAAAGAGCCTGTTTGTGTCAGGAACAGGTGTGACTAAAACAGACAAACTGTAGTTTGAAATGTTCTTCCTGCCTTCTGATCACAATAGCAGGGAGTAAAGGTATCTGTCGCTATGACAGATTTCCAGCAATTGGGCTGCCAAAAGGCCATGCATGAGATCAATGCAGATCCAATGATGATTAAAAAAGTGTGTGTGTGTGTGTGGGCGGGGCGGAGTCTTATTAGACCATTGATTATGGCCTGCAGGTTCACCGATCATCAGCTGTGTCTGTTTACTGTTGTTGAGAGTGGTGTTATGTTCTGGGTTTGTGAGCAGCGATGCTTTGCCTTTATCCCAAATTGATATCACAACCTTCATGCTTGTTTGATAAGATTACTAACCCCAAGAGCTATAATCATTTTCCTAGTTTTGGCTTCCTTCATCCTACCTGCCTTGATTTAAAGCTGGAACCCAGGCAGACCCAGTAATGTCCAAGATCAGACATTACGTTACCAAAAAACTGCTTCACATCCCATTTTAGTTATGCAGAAAAGTTAAAGCTAAATTATTTTTATATGGCTCATCAATTAAACTTAGTGTAGAACTGTAGTAAAACTTAGCCCCAGATTAATACTGACTTAAACACTTTAATTATTATTATTATTATTATTATTATTATTATTATTATTAAGTAGTATTTAGGAGTTTGAAAAAAATGTCTTTAGAAGTAGACCTTTAATATTGAGGTGTAGTGGAGGGTGTGCCCCCCCCCCCCCACAATGCCCTGTTCCCATCTGGGTGTGTCCCTGGTTTGCAATCTCTGAGTGGGTAGTGTTGGGGAAAAAAAAAACCTTATCTCAAAACACAGAAAATCTCAGGTTTCCCCCCGTGAGTCTGTGGGCAGTGGAAAATAGAATACACCGACAACAATAATTTGAATTGAAGTTAATCCTACCAGGTTTATTAAAACAGCAGAGCAGATCAGTCATCAAAAATCACTCATCTTTGCGCAAAAATGGGTTCAGAATGCATACACATCTTTAATCACGCCACAAAACCAATGCCCACAGCATTGTGCAGCAAATGAACACTCTTCTTTTCAAAAACAAAGTTTTTAAGCTTGCAGTCTGTAGTATATTGTTAGAATGATCTGGGATCATCATTGATCGATTAGTTCACCCTAAGGGAGCGCATCGGTATTTGATTTGTTGGGTCTGTTTTTCTGTGTAGTACCTGAGCGGCAGAATAAAGGTTACATACAAAGTCTTCACCCAGAAATATGCCTCACCGTTTAATTTTATAGTGTAACAAGTACACAACATGGTGTCAGAAAAGGTTTTTTTTTTCTTCAGCCACATGAGACATGAGACACCATTAGTTCTCGTTGTTACTCCACTGTGGTAAGAAGAAAGTTAAGTTTTACGTTTGTATCGAGTGACCGAACGTCAACGTTAGCATGGACCAGTTCAAGCCACCTGCACCGCTAGTGCTAACGGGCAACCTTAGCGAGAATTGGCGCCGATGGGAGCAACGTTTCCAGCTGTACATGACGGCCATAAGTGCGGACGAGAAGGATGAACCGGTGAAGATTGCCATCATGCTACACACGGTCGGTGAGGATGCGTTGGAGATCTACAACACCCTCGATGTTGAAACAGAGGAAGTGGATGGTCAACCTGGTGAACCTACACTCAAAGATATACTGGATGCCTTCAGAAAATACTGCACTCCAAGGAAGAACATTGTGTTCGAGCGCCATCAGTTTTGGTCACTACCCATGCCAGAAGGAGTCAATGTTGACCACTTTGTGACGGAACTACACCAGAAATGTAAAAACTGTGAGTTTGGAATGACCGAGAATGACATGATAAGAGATAAGCTTGTGTTTACTGTGCCTGATGTTCGTGTGAAAGAGCGACTATTGAGAGAAACGGACTTGACTTTAGATACAGCAGTTGATATCTGCAGAGCAGCAGAAGTCGCTAAATCACAGATGCGTGCCATGCAATCAGCCCAGCCAGAGGCGTCAGTGGAGGCTCTTCACAAGGTGTCAGCTAGCTCGGAGAAGGGGAGAGCGGGCATGAAAAGTAAGCCGAGACCACAAGAAAAAACAAAGGCACAAGCAGCAGATGTAAACACATGCAGAAAGTGCGGCGGGGCGCATAAACCTCGTCAATGTCCAGCGTTTGGCATCATATGCCACAACTGCAACAAGAGGAACCACTACGCGAAGATGTGCACGTCAACACAAGATAGACGAGCCACTGCCCGAGGCGTGCATGATCTTGAGGTCGAATCTCTGTTCATAGGGACTATGTCCTGTGCTGGACCCAAAAACAGTCAGCACGATAATGCGTGGTACACAACAGCCAAAATACAAAATACAGAGGTCAAGTTCAAATTGGACACTGGGGCAGATGCAAATGTACTCCCTCTGAGCATTTTGCAGAAGATTCCGGGTCCTCATCAGCTGCAGCCCACTCGCATAGCTCTCGTGGCTTATGGAGGAACACGTCTGAAGCCAGAAGGTACCGTGAGTCTTACCTGTGATGTGGCCAGGGTGAAGTCAGATCTTCAGTTCTTCATCACCAAGCACTCCTCCACTCCAATATTAGGCAGAGACGCATGTGAACAGCTGAAGCTGGTGAAAAGAATGGAGACCATTGCAGTCAAGGCACCAGCCACAAAAGAGGAGTTAGTGGACGCCTACCCCTCCATCTTCAGTGGTCTGGGACAGTTTCCTGGGGTGCATCACATTCACACAGACCCACATGTGACCCCAGTAGTGCATGGCTGCAGGAAAATCCCCATCACTGTCATGGACAGGCTGAAACCACGCTGGAAGAACTCGTTGAAAGAGATGTCATTGCACCTGTGACAGAGCCCACAGAATGGGTAAATAGCCTTGTCATTACAGAGAAGAAAAACGGGTCGCTCAGGGTGTGCTTGGACCCTCGTGACCTGAATGAGGCGATCAAGAGACAGCACTTCTCAATACCCACCCCAGAAGAAGTACTCCACAGGCTGTCAGGGAAAACCATCTTCTCCATCTTAGATGAAAAGGATGGATACTGGCAAGTGAGACTGGACAAGCCCTCCTCGATGCTCTGCACATTCAGCACACCGTGGGGCAGGTTTCACTTTAAGAGACTTCCCTTTGGCATTAAGTCCGCCAGCGAGGTTTTCCAACAGAAAAACTGTGAGACATTCGGCAACATCGAAGGAGTGCACATAATTGCAGATGACATGATCATCGCCGCTGCGTCTGAGGAAGAGCATGATGCCATTCTGCAGAAAGTCATGGACATGCACAGAGAAACAATATCAATTCAACAAAGAGAAAATTCAATACAAGGTGGACTCGGTCAGATACATGGGACATGTTGTCACCTCAAAGGGCGTGAAGCCGGACGAGTCCAAGGTGTTAGCCATCAGAAACATGCCACAGCCTGAAGACAAGAAAGGACTACAGAGGCTACTGGGAATGACAAGGTATCTCTGCCAATATATCCCAAACGAAGCCATGATCACAAGCCCACTCAGAGAGCTGCTGCGAAAAGATGCTGCCTGGCACTGGAGCCATGAACACACTGCTGCACTAGGCAAGCTCAAGACCCGCCCTCATGCAGGCCCCAATACTCCAGTTCTTTGACCAGAGCAAGCCACTCACCATACAGTGCGACGCATCAAAGACGGACTCGGAGCCTGTCTGCTGCAGGAAGGGAGGCCACTGTCTTATGCTTCACGAGCACTCACAGAGTCGGAAAAGAATTATGCTCAGATAGAGAAAGAGCTGCTGGCAATAGTTTTCGCAACCAAGCGTTTCATCAGTATGTCTATGGCAACACAGTGACTGTACAATCAGACCATAAGCCACTAGAAGTCATTTTCAAAAAGCATCTGAGCAAGGCACCAGCATGACTTCAGCGCATGCTATTGCAGCTCCAACGGTATGACCTGAGAATAACATACACTGCAGGCAAGGACATGCACGTTGCTGATACCCTGTCCCGCGCTGTTGTCACTGACTGCAGGGATGACGCGAAAGAGGATCTGTTCGAGGAGAGAGTAGTGCATGCAATGGAAGCCACAGATGCACTCGATGCAGACACTCTCGCAAAGCTCAAGGGGGCCACCGCATCAGACAACGTACTGCAACAGGTGATGGAGCTACACAACAAAGGCTGGCCGAGACGACGGAGCAGTGTTTCCATCAATCTACACCAGTACTGGCCTATGCGAAACTCCATCAGCATCAGGGATGGCATACTGATGACTGGTGACAGGGTTGTGATTCCACAGAGTGTGAAGCAACTGATGCTTGACAGACTGCACCTCGCACACCAGGGGATACAACGCATGAAAGCACAGGCAAGAAAAGTGATGTACTGGCCAGGTATGACGCAAGACATTGAACACATGGTGGAAAGCTGCGGCCCATGCCAAAACCTCCAGCCACAGAATCACAAAGAACCTCTGATTCCACATGTGGTACCTGAGCTGCCATGGCTGAAAATTGGGGCTGACATCTTTGAGCTACACGGACAGTCATACCTCCTGATGGTGGATTACATGTCAAAATACCCAGAGGTGCTCCACTTACCTGACAAAACCGCCTACGCAGTCATACACAAGATAAAGGCTGTCTTCGCCAGACATGGAATCCCAAAAGAGCTGGTAAGCGATCATGTTCCTTTCGCCAGCTCTGAAATGAGACAGTTTGCGTCGTCATGGGGCATAAAGCTTGTCCACTCCAGCCCTGGATATCCACAATCAAACAGCCTTGCAGAGAGAATGGTAAAGACAGTAAAGCATGCACTTATAAAGGCAACACAGACTGGCACAGACCCGCACTTAGCTCTCCTGTCACTACGAAACACTCCAGTGACTGGCACAGAGTTTTCACCAGCACAAGTCCTGATGGGAAGAGTACTGCGAAGCACCTTGCCAAGCTCCACAGCTGTCCTGCAACCAGCTGTCCCGCATGGATTTCACTCCAGGCTGAAACACCTACAAGCCAGGCAGGAGCACTACTACAACCGCAACACAAAGACTCTGCCAGAGTTTGCTCCTGGTACCACAGTTCACATGGCAACACGTCGTGGCTGGGAACCAGCTACTGTCTTAAGCAAAAGATTGGAACCACGTGCATACAACGTACAGACTCCCAGTGGTGTCACATTCCGGAGAAACCGACGTCATCTGAGGAGAATCCACCCCAGTCTACACAGAGAAAACGACGATGACATGCTGGAGCGACCCATTGCTTCACAGAGAGAGGACAGTGCATCACAGGCCCTGCAAGACCAGCGCACTCCTGCCTGTGAACCAAACAACCCCACTCCAGCTGCTCCCACCTACAGCACCAGAAGTGGGAGACTTGTAAAGATGCCTACAAGGTTCAGGGACTATGAGTTCACATAATGCTTATGGCCACCTTACAGAATTGTCAAGTTCTGACTTTGTTTACATTTACGTGTTTCAGTTCAATGAGTTAATATTTACTTCCACATCTTTATAATCAACTGAGCGACTGAAGTTAAAAAAAAAAAAACAAGGGGGACGGAGACAGAAGAAGAGAAAAGAAAAAACAAATTTTTAAGACGTCACTTATATGATGTGATTCAAAGGTTGTTTTTTACAGTATAAGGATATCATTTAAAATGCCTAATGCAGGAGTTATTTCTTGTGATGTTAAAGTTAAAGATGACCCTCATGCTTAAAAAGGGAGGATGTAGTATATTGTTAGAATGATCTGGGATCATCATTGATCGATTAGTTCACCCTAAGGGAGCGCATCGGTATTTGATTTGTTGGGTTTGTTTTTCTGTGTAGTACCTGAGCGGCAGAATAAAGGTTACATACAAAGTCTTCACCCAGAAATATGCCTCACTGTTTAATTTTATAGTGTAACAAGTACACAACACAGTCCAGAAATTTGTCCGGGCGGGGCTCCCAGTCCCACACGTCCTCGGTCTGAGCACAAAAATGTAATAAATGTAACTCCATGATAGAAATGGAGAGAAAAAGTTAGTCCATAAAGCAGGGCATTGTTGTTAATCCTTAATCATACACGTGATGGAAACTGATCTGATAATCACCCTGTGCACAGAGGTTTACCAACACATATGCCCTCACATTATGTCTTTGCAACAAATGTGTAACTAATTAATTAATGGAGATCAGTGTTAAAGAGTCACTGTCTTCAGCTTGTTGTTTTCAGCACTGTATGAGAGAAAAGGTCCATGTTCAGTTCAGTTCAGTTCACAGCACGTTATTGTATTCCTCCAGACACTCTCAAGTTTGGCTTCAGATAAGAAATAACCCAGTCATTGTTTTGCCTCTGGGAGCAAAACTCTTTCACACAGTCAAAGTATGACATCACTCACATTTTACAGAATACAGCAAGCAGCAATTAATTTTGAACAGTACAATCATTCCACTGTATATTATTGATCAGCATAGTTCAAAGATGAATGTACAAACCCTTTGATCAGAGGCAACAACAATATTATTTGCAGTACACATTTTGACCTCATGACCTTTGAACATATCATGAAATATCATGTCAGGCATTAGCCATGACTTTATTAAAAAATGGTCAATGTCTGACATGTTTTAAGCCAACATGTTACACCCTGCTTAAGCATATGTTATTTATGAAAACCTTAAACCAAAACACTTTACTGATTTGAGAGTCAACAAATCTGTCAGCAGTTCAACATGTTCAATACAATTCATCATAAGCATATACGAGGTCTATTTCAAAAATCATATGGATTTGAATCACGTGTGATTGCGTCAGCCAAGCTTGAACCTTCATGCGCATGCGTGAGTTTTTTCACACCTGTCAGTTGCATCATTCACCTGTGAGCAGGCTTTGAGTGAGGAGTGGTCCACCCCTCTTGTCGTTTTTTTCATTGTTTAGGAATGGCTCAGAGACTGCCGCTTTGCGTGATCAAATTTTTTTCAGAAACTGTGAGGGACATCAAAGTGGACACCATTCGAGAAATTCAGATGGTTTTTGGTGAAAATTTTATGGGCTTCAAAGAGATTACGGAGTGTTACTGTCGCTTTAAGGACGGCCCAGAGCGACTGGTGGTGCACCGCGCTCCGAAGCCGCCATCGACAGGCTGAGCGACCATTTAATTTCTAAACGGATGGCTGTATGGATCCGTGACCATCGTGTGCAGTTTCTCTGGTTATCACAAGAGCTGGACATCAACCATTTTCTGGCAGATTTCACTTTTAACAATAGATTTTCTCATGGAAAGCCGAGCGGAGGCTTCGCGCGTCACAATGGATTCGCTACTGGAACGAGACAAAACCACCTCCGTTTTGGTCTCACAGGACGGCTTTGAGATGGCATTCAGTCAGCTGTCTGTGGTTTTTCCATAGAGTGATTATCCGAGAAATTGTGGATGTGCCTGGACATGCCAGAACATGTCCTGTGAGGCTTCATCACGGCGTTGCTTTGCGCCATGCGGCACTGCCATGATGCACGGAATTTCTCCGCACATCTGTCTCAATGTGCCGAAAAAGTGCTGATGTCCACGTCTTTTCACAATTCCTGTGCTAGTCAGATGACATCCTGGATAAAACACAGCGTCCAGTTTGGAAATGAACAGCACATTCCACTGTTACAGCAGTTTTTGTCATGGAAAGAGGAGCGGAGGCTTCGCGCGTTACGGCGGTGCCGCATGGCGCAAAGCAACGCCGTGATGAAGCCTCACAGGACATGTTCTGGCATGTCCAGGCACATCCACAATTTCTCAGATAATCACTCGATGGAAAAACCACTGACGCGCGAAGCCTCCGCTCGGCTTTCCATGACAAAATCTCTTGTTAAAAGTGAAATCTGCCGGAAAATGGTTGATGTCCAGCTCTTGTGATAACCAGAGAAATTGCACACGATGGTCACGGATCCATACAGCCATCCATTTAGAAATGAAATGGTCGCTTAGCCTGTCGATGGCGGCTTCGGAGCGCGCCACACCACCAGTCGCTCTGGGCTGTCCTTAAAGCGACAGTAACACTCTGTAATCTCTTTGAAGCCCATAAAATTTTCACCAAAAACCATCTGAATTTCTCGAATGGTGTCCACTTTGATGTCCCTCACAGTTTCTGAAAATGACGAGAGGGGTGGACCAGTGCTCACTCAAAGCCTGTCCACAGGCGAATGACGCAACCGACAGGTGTGAAAAAACTCACGCATGTGCACGAAGGTTCAAGCTTGGCTGTCGCAATCACACGTGATTCAAATCCATATGGTTTTTGAAAAAAATAATAAGGTCGGATACTTTTCTAATAGACCTCGTACTTCAATCATTAATCAAACTGTATAATATTGTATCATTTCAACACTGTTGTGAAAAGTGTAATGACATGGACCCACAACAGTGTGCGTAAATGAACGGTCAATGGAAATAAGAAGTAACACTTTTAATGTTGTGAAATGTGCACAACGGATACAGATACAATTCAATACTACGGTCAATTATAAAGTTGGTGTCGTGTGGGCAGGCTCGTGGATAGGAGACGCCTGTCCAGAGAAGAGTCGGGACCCACACGATTTCCACCGCCAACGGATCTGGAACACACCGGAGCCACCAAGTCCCGCGTCACCAGGTGGCCTCCGTCTCCAGCTGTCAGATCGGGTACTGCTGGCAGGAAGCAGAAACGTCCATGAGTGGGTGTGTGAGCACACACCCAGTAAACAGTTAGCAGAGTACTCCTGATAAAGGGAGAAAACACCACCTCCCAATCTCACTACTTCCTCTGGTTATCCGTGCAGACTCCACTACACAAGTATGTGAGTGAAGAGTGGAGAATGCCACCTCTTACCACTCCCTTCGACTTGGCAGACCGTGGAGAAGCTGCAAACTTAGAAATCAACTTTACTACTAATACAGACGTGAAGAACGTCACAACTGCATAGAATGGCTGAGTGTCTACCTGAATAATCAGACGATTTTTCGGCAGGGGTGTGGTGTCTTCTCCAGGCTTTATGGATGGCATGATGAGGTGATGAGTGACAGCTGTCAGAGTTCCTGGAGGTCCTGGCGGTGAACTGCGCCCTCTGGTGCCTGAAGCCCGTCTACAGGCAGGGTGCCCTCTGGTGTTGGGCCAGCAGTACCTCCTCTTCGGGTGGCCCACACAACAAACACATCATAAATCAATTGAACACCCCTCAAAGCATAGGCATACACATTTTCATTCATTTGACATCATTATAAAACCCTTAAACACATTATGGCACAAGTATACACTCTATTCAACTTCATTCATTCAATATAATACCTAGTTCATTTGAACCAGCATGGTGTACATACTTCTAAACATTTGTTACTTTTTGAAAATAATGAACACAACACCTTTTATTCAGTTTGGTAACTTTTAACATTGTGAGCATGCAAAGCTAATTATGAGTAAAATAGCATATATTTACATTTATTCTTTACAGTAGAACAGAGAAGTTGTGTATTTATGTGGAAAGCACAATCTAATTGAGAGATAAGAATGTTTTATCAGCACCATTATGTCATGCCGTCCTCAGAAAGAGATTTTAAGTATATTTAAAGAGAGAGAGAGAAAAAAGTTAGTATTTGTTGTTAATATCGCAGGTCTTTAACTGTTTATAGTTTTAACCACTGTCAGCCGCTGATTGCGATGGGGTGGGCCAAAGTGTGGCCATTAGCTGTGCTCAAATGGGCTCCTCTTTGTTTTTATCTTTCTTGTCAATATATTCATAGACAGTAGCAATGAAGTTCATTCTTGTCCTGTTCCTTGTGTTATCATTTGTTCTACGTGGGTTGGTACGGTTGAATTGTGCTGGTTGGGTCCGTGAGCATGTCCTCCATCCACCCTTGGGTCCTTCCAGGTCAGGGACCAGTACCTGGTCACTGGCAGTCCTGCTGTTTCCCAGGATTAATTGTGAAACGCTTCTTCCTTTGATGCATATACGAGGTCTATTAGAAAAGTATCCGACCTTATTATTTTTTTAAAAAACGATATGGATTTGAATCACGTGTGATTACATCAGCCAAGCTTGAACCCTCGTGGGCATGCAAGAGTTTTTTCACGCCTGTCGGTGACGTCATTTGCCTGTGAGCACGCCTTGTGGAAGGAGTGGTCCAGCCCCCTCGTCGGATTTTCATTGTCTGAGAAGTTGCTGAGAGACTGGCGCTGTGCTTGATCAAACTTTTTTCAAAAACTGTGAGGCACATCCGAGTGGACACCATTCGAGAAATTAAGCTGGTTTTCGGTGAAAATTTTAACGGCTGATGAGAGATTTGGATTGTTTCTATCGCTGTAAGGACTTCCCACGGAGCGGGACGTAGCGCAGCGCTCCGAGGCGATGTCGTCATCCTGTTTCAAGCTGAAAACCTCCAGATTTAAGCCTCTGTTGATCCAGGACGTCGTGAGAGAACAGAGAACTTTCAGAAGAGGTCAGAATCAGCAGGTTATACCGACATTCCACTGTTAAAGGAAGATTTTTTTAATGAAAGACGTTTCGGACGATTGGCGGCGTCGGCTCGCAGCGCTTAACTGCTGATTCTGACCTCTTCTGAAAGTTCTCTGTTCTCTCACGGACGTCCTGGGTCAACAGAGGCTTAAATTTGGAGGTTTCAGCTTGAAACAGGATGACGCATCACCATCGGAGCGCTGCGCGACGTCCCGCTCCGTGGGGAAGTCCTTACAGCGATAGAAACATCCAAAATCTCTCATCAGCCGTTAACTAAATTTTCACCGAAAACCAGCTGAAGTTTCTCGAATGGTGTCCACTCGGTTGTGCCTCACAGTTTTTGAAAAAATTTTGATCAAGCACAGCACCAGTCTCTCAGGAAGAAGTCAGACAATGACAATCCGACGAGGCGGCTGGACCACTCCTTCCACAAGGCGTGCTCACAGGCGAATGACGTCATGGACAGGCGTGAAAAAACTTACGCATGCGCACGAGGTTCAAGGTTAGCTGATGTAATCGCACGTGATCAAATCCATATAGTTTTTGAAAAAAATAAAATGTAGGATACTTTCTAGTAGATCTCGTATCCGTTCTGCAGGATAATTTTGTGCTGACCGAAAACTCACTTATAGTCCAGGGGCCTCATGTACAAAGACTTGCGTGGACTTTCTACTAAAAGTTGTGCGTACGCCAAACCCTGAATCTGGTGTAAGACAAACACATTCGATTTCTGAAAGTGTGTGGTAGGCATGAATTCACGCATGTTCCGTTTGTTCATTCCACTGAATGTGGAATTGACCATGGAACCAAACTCCTCCCTGGCCACGCCCCATTAATATGCATTTCATGTAAATAGGCCCTTTGAGCAGGGATTCCCCACAATGTCACAGTCCACCCTGCTCAGAGTGTCGCTCTCATTGGACCGACATCTCTGCTATTATGGAATTGTGGGATAGCTCGCACCCACAGATTGAGCTCGCTGGACTACTTTGGCCACCCTGCTCAGCGTGCCGCTCATCGTTGGAGCGACAACACACAGAATGTGACTCTTCCCAGATTGATCTCTTTCAGGCAGCTTCTTGTTCTGACTTTAACATGAAGTTAACACCAAAAGTCTTTCATCACCAACTGTAAATGGAAATCAAAAACATTCCAATCGTATCTTTCTGAACTCTTCCGCATCAAAACGCCATTGTGTCAATGTTACAGTGTGCTTGAGCGATAACATGTGAAGTTGCTCATAAACTTTAAGTTTCTTAAATATTTATTACGGCCACTCTTAAAACTTCAGTTATCTTTATAATTTTATTACTGGTAAATTTTAGAATTAATGTATATGTGATATACTCATTATCAGTTATCTGGGAACTACTTTTTGCACAGGAATTCATCAAGCACATTGGCCGCGGGCACATACTAACACAGAATATCCAGAAACTGGAGAGTTGTTCGGCCATAACCGAGATCGTCCACTTTTAGCTTGATATAAGCTAAGCTAGTGGCGCTCTTGAGAGTGTGCGTCACATCAGACACATGAACACAGACAAAGAAATTATACTATCAAGGGCGTAGGTTTGGTCTCACAGCTTTGGTAGGGACAATACCACCCCCCGCCCCCCTGCCCACCACCACCACCCCTAACCCACTCATACCATTAGACGCACAAGTACAGCATAATACATAACATATGACGACATAATGCTGAATATTTAACACTTTATTTACATTATTAAGTGGTGGGCAGACAAACAAATACTTAAAATAACAAAATTGCACCCAAATCACGAATCTATTCTATAGGCCTACACCTGAGAGACAAGACAACAAAAAAAATACTTGTGGAGCTAACAAAAAAGTTTTTGGCAACCTAGATGTATAATCTATTCTCTTCATCAATAATGCAGTTGTAGGGATCTGGCAACCTAATTGCCAACAAAAAAAAAAGGCTTTACATAATATATATGGTGTATTACGGTAAACGTAAGCCTGTGATGTCATAACGCAGAGGAAAAACATGGAAGTTTCACACTAGTTGCGCCGCTGTATTCTCATAACCGTAAGTTCTCATGTAAGCCCTCACGCTGAAAAAATTTCAACACTGACCGCAAGCCAAGAACCCGGGCTTTCCAACAGTATGCTATATGTTGCATATATTACGGTAAAGTGCGTTCGGTGACTTTTGAAACGAGGGAAAAGTATGAAAAAGAGCGCAAAAGTGACAGACAAAGTACAGAGACCGACAGCAAACATAATGTAGTAATTTTTGAGGAAAGGCAGGGTGTTAGTGTCATTTGTGAAGGTGTGCGTGCATGTTTTGTGGGTGGGCAGTTTATTTTAAGTGTGGCGCACAGCATTGTTCGCAAACCCCCGCCCTTCTTGTTTTTCTGCAACCGGAGCAGTGTTGCCAGATTGAAATATGAAACTATCGTACCAAAACCTCAAAATTATCGTATTTTGGGAGAAATTATCGTACACAACAAAACGCATACAACGTAGCTATTTAGCGGGTTTTTTTTTTAATTTACAAAGAATTTTATGTCACATTTTAAACAGTAATTATAGTAATTATAAGTATTATCTCCATAAGGAACTTTAACTTTTTTATTCTTCTTGTATATCTCTTTGCTCTTGTGTTTTGTTCGTTTGTTATTGCATTTGTTGAAATAAAGTTTCGAAAAGAAAAAAAAAAAGATGTTGGTTGGGGAATCTTCCTGTCACGGTAAAGATTGGATGGGAACTCATTACTTTGTATGGAGAGGGGGCGGGCTTTCAAATGACTGTCCCGGTCGCCCAAAGCCAGCATTTGATGCCGCCTGAGTGCAACACCTGCAAAATTATTCTTGGGTGTCAGAGAGAGATGCGTGTTTGAGCACCAACTGAAATTATCGTACATATGGATTTTATTTCCCATTATTGATCGTACATTTATTGATCGTACATCGTACAGAGGGCAAAACTATCGTACCAATACGATAATTATCGTACATCTGGCAACACTAGCGCCGGAGCCACCCATCCTCTGCGCTCTGGGACCTCCCACTTTACAAATTAAGCACTGCCTGCCACGAGAATGCGCTTTGTTACGTCCATGGAGAAAACGTGAGCTAATGAAATTGCAACATGGGTAAACCCTGTCACTCTGGCACGTCGAAAACACAAAACGTGACGACTAAAATTATAGTATCGAGTTCGCAAAAAAATAGTGAATGATTTTGTTATATAAAAAAAATTCTAAATATTGGTAGGGACTATTTTGCCATCCCAAAATATTGGTTGTGACTTGTCCCTATGGTCCATATGCAAACCTACGCCCCTGTATACTAAGATGACTGGAAATGACGTGGAGACCGCAGGGACAGTTTATTCAAGTATGCTGTTAACGGACTAATGAATGAAACTGGAAAATGTTTGGTGAGAGCTACAGAGAGTGAGAGTGTGGGAGTCCGACACATTAGAACAGCGTGCACACACTGATATTAAAAAGGTGAGGCGCGCCTCTGATGACAGTGACATTCACATTTACACGTTTATTGACAAACTACTGAACACAGGAAGCCTGTTAAGAAGCTGTGCAGCTCACCATCAAGCAAAAATAAAAAAGACAATTAATAATAAGAATAAAAACATACAGGGTGGCCAATAAAATGTTACCACTTTTGTCATCCAAAGAAGAGGAGCGTGGATTGAATATGTCATCAATTACTGAACTGTGCAGAAAACAGAGACAAACTGGGAAACCTTTGGTATTAAATGTTAACTTGATGCTTCTGTTACAAGTCTGGTAAATAAGATTTTCGAATAAGTTGTCATTTCAAAAACTTGTGTACGATCAAAAAGTGGTAGCAATTTTATTGACCCCACCCTGTATTTGAATGCGCACATGCCCAAATATTTCAGCGGTGGTTTTGTTCGGAACATTACACAAATAAACTTTTTTAACAAAGCAGACCCCCCATGACTCGCCGTGCCAGCTGCCTGATGCACATTTGCGCCCCACATATGATTTGAACATTGATGAATGAAAATGTTCCTATTCACAGATACAAATTCATCATGTATGGCACCTTTATAGCAAAATGTGTGAAGATCAGTTTGCTCGAATTCCATTCACGAAACCGACCTCTCCTTCCAAAATGCGCTGTAATGTTGGATATGTACCTGTGCGCAACTCCAGTCACAGTGACCTTGGTCATTGAAATTGTTTCAGAGCCAATATCCTCATTTGGAAGTAAATCCTCGTATTCCCTGAGTACACGCTCAGTTTGAGATTGCACCACTTTGCGAGCTCCTCTAACAACGCTCATGCAGCCACTGTTAGTGCCATTTTACCGCACCCACTTTGCATATGCTTTTATACCCATCCATGTAATTACAAACCGTGGGTGTGTTAAATGTTCATCAAGTGTGTTTCTGGTGTGCACATCACTCCGATGATTTCTTGTTTCACTACTATAACGGTTCCCTGCGTGACTTGTACATGTCGAAGATGGCACAATAGCTGTAGAAACATGCATACACCAGCCAGGATTTTTCTTGATGCACCGCACATTCCACGCTCAAGTCACTTTTGATACATCTTAACGTGGACATGGAGATGGCATGTGCCAGGTTTTTGTGTATATGCAACGCTTTGGTACATGATGCCCCTGAAACTTCTGATTTGTTCACAAAGGGGTCAATTTTTGATGTAAATGGAAATGTTTATCTTCTTTTGCTTTATTATCTGGAATGTTACAGCCTAACCCTGGTCCCTGCTTGAAGAATATTGACGCCCCTGATAATTTTAGATTTAGATCAGGCCTTAGTGTTTTACATTTAAATGTCCAGAGCATACTCTCTAAAATTGACTTAGTAAAAATCTGGGTACAGGCAACGGAACCTGATATTCTTAATTATCTGAGACTTGGTTGAGTAGTCTAATCTCAGATCATGATATGCCATAAGTGGGTTACAAATGTTTCCCGTTGTGATCATCCCGGAAAGTGGAGGTGTAGGCTATTAACATTAGAAATAGGTTTCAGGGCGACCCTCCTCTCACACTGTATCTATCAGTAGAGTTTGACTTTTTGGCATTGAAACTTGAGTTTCAACAGGGACAGTCCCTCACGTTATGGCTGTTACAGGCCTCTCTCATCCTGCAGTGATGCCCTAAGTTCTTTAAATGATTGTGGTCTCAGGGTTAAGCTCTGGTGAGTTTGTGCTGGTGGAGGACATAAAGCTTGATTGATTATCATCAGCTTTCTGATAAGTTAAAATCTATCTATGACTTATTAAATTTAAATCATTAATAGATTTCCCAATTTGGCCTAACGTTAAGATCACTCTTGATCATCGCTTCTTCATCTACTACGTAACAAATGCCCCTCATAAATATACGAGTGTGGTGTTTTGGGGGAACGATCTGAGTGACCAGTTGCAATGATCAGAAAATGCCAAGCTTTCTAAAGCCAAACCACAAATTTGAATGAAGAGAGATTTTAAACATTTTCAAGGGCAGGCTTTTTTGCAGGATCTGTTAAATGTTGAGTGGAAGTGAATGTCCGTCCTTGTTGATGTTAAGTTGGCCTGGAATTTATTTCATGAAATTAATTTATTTTCATTTTAATGAATAAACACGCTCCATTACCACCCTGCGGAGGAAACTCATCTCGGCCACTGTACTCGCGATCTCGTTCTTTCGGTCATGAGCCAAATCTCATGACCATAAGTGAGGATTGGAACGTAGATCGAGTCGGTAAAGCGAGAGCTTTGCCCCCCTACTCAGCTCTCTCTTCACCACGACGGTTCCGATACAGTGACCGCATCACTGCAGACGCTGCAGCCGTATCCATCTATCGATCTCACGCTCCATCCCGTCCCTCACTCGTGAACAAAGACCCCGAGATACTTAAACTCCTCCATTGAGGCAAGGACACTCCACCGACCTGAAGAGGGTAAAGCACCTTTTTTCCGGTCGAGAACCATGGCCTCAGATTTGGAGGTGCTGATCTTCCCGGACGCTTCACACTCGGCTGCAAACCGCCCCAGTGCACGCTGAAGGTCCTGATTTGACGAAGCCAACAGAATCACATCATCCGCAAACAGCAGAGACGAGATTCTGTGGTTCCCAAACCAGACCCCTCTTCTACACCCTGGCTGTGCCTAGAAATTCTGTCCATAAAAATAATGAACAGAACCGGTGACAAAGGGCAGCCCTGGCGGAGGCCAACGTGCACTGGAAACAGGTTTGACTTACTACCGGCAATGCGAACCAAGCTCCTGCTGCGGTCATACAGGGACCGGAGGGCCCTTAGCAAAGGACCCCGGACCCCGTACTCCCGAAGCACCCCCCACAGGGTGCCCCGAGGGACACGGTCGAACGCCTTCTCCAGATCCACAAAACACATGTGGACTGGTTGGGCGAACTCCCACGAACCCCGAGCACCCGATGGAGCGTGTAGAGCTGGTCCAGTGTGCCATGACCAGGACGAAAACCACACTGCTTCTCCTGAATCCGAGGTTCGACCATCGGTCGAATTCTCATCTCCAGTACTCTGGAATAGACCTTACCGGGGAGGCTGAGGAATGTGATTCCCCTTGTAGTTGGAACACACCCTCCGGTCCCCCTTCTTAAACAGAGGGACCACCACCCCGGTCTGCCAATCCAGAGGCACTGTCCCCGATCGTCATGCGATGCTGCAGAGGTGTGTCAGCCAAGACAGTCCCACAACATCCAGAGACTTAAGGTACTTAGGACGGATTTCATCCACCCCAGGAGCCTTGCCACCGAGGAGCTTTCTAACCACCTCGGTGACTTCGGCCTGGGTAATGGACGAGTCCACCTCTGAGTCCCCAGTCTCTCCTTCCTCTTCGGAAGACGTGACGATGGGATTGAGGAGATCCTCGAAGTATTCTTTCCACCGCCTGACAACATCCCCAGTCAGGGTCAACAGTGCGGGTGGAGAGCTGCTTCTGCCACCTGAGGCGTCGGACGGTTTGCCAGAAACTCTTCGAGGCCGACTGATAGTCCTCCTCCATGGCCTCCCCGAACTCCTCCCAGACCCGAGTTTTTGCCTCTGCGACTGCACGGGCAATTAATTAGGTCAGCTAGGTAGGGAGGTGCCACTCCGTGAAGAATTTTATAGACTAGTAGCAGAACTTTAAAATCTGATCTTACTTGGACAGGAAGCCAGTGAAGGGATGCCAAAATGGGTGTAATGTGGTTGAACTTTCTGCTTCGTGTGAAAAATCTAGCTGCAGCAGTTTTTAGCCAGTTGGAGAGCCCTAATGCTGGACTGTGGTAAACCAGAAAATAAAACATTGCAGTAGTCCAACTGAGAAGAGATAAGGCATGGATCAGGGTCTCAGCATCGCCATAGACAGGATGGGATGAATCTTCGCTATATTTCGCAGGTGGAAGAAAGCAGTCCTCATAATATTTCTAATGTGGAGGTCAAAGGACAATGTAGGATCAAAAATTACCCCAAAGTTCCTCACTTTGTCAGTGCGATGTATGACACACGAGCCTAGGCTAAGCGTTAACTGATCAAATTGATGCCGATGTCTCACTGGACCAAGAACCATCATTTCAGTTTTAACAGAGTTTAAAAGTAGGAAGTTTCTAGACATCCAGCTTCTCACTGATGCAAGGCAATCTTCTAAGGATTTTATATAGATAAGATTACCAGCAGTTATAACCGGCATGTATAACTGAGTATCATCAGCATAGCAGTGAAAAGTAATCCCAAAGTGCCACAATTTGTGCCCAAGGGGTGCTATATAAAGGGAGAAAAGCAGGGGGCCTAAGACAGACCCCTGTGGAACCTCAAATTTCATGTCACTAAGGTTAGAGTTAGTGTTACTGTATACTGATACTGTATGATGATCTACGGTATCAAATGCAGCACTGAGATCTAGCAGCACATGAACCATAGTGGTGTCTGAATCTATTGCAAGCAGAATATCATTCACCACTTTAGTGAGAGCTGTCTCTGTGGAATGATATTTTCCAAAAGCAGACTGCAATGGCTCAGTGAGATAGTCCACGAGCTGCCATGAAACCATTTTTTTCCAGAATTTTAGAGCAAAATGATATTGGCCGATAGTTTTTCAATACACTAGTGTCAAGATTCGGTTTCTTAAGTAATGGTTTAATCACTGCAGATTTGAAACTTTAGAAACAGATCCAGAAGTTAAAGAAAGATTATAATTTCCAGCACGAGTTTTGTCAGCATGCCGAGAGACATACTCTCTAATTCTGGGTTAAGGCATGCTGGGATATGTTTAACCTAATGTCTTCTATTTTTTTCTCAAAATATTCCAGGAAATCTTGTGTTGTAAAAGGAGAGCGACTTACAGGTGGTTGTCCATGTGCGTGTGAACTGAGGGTTGAATGATTGTATTTTAGATGTGACTGTCTGTCTGAATGATGTACCTTTCCCCACTTCTCCTCCATACATGTACTCATCATCTCTCTCTTCTCTCTCTTACAGAAAATCCTTCCCATCACAGCACGCTACTTTAGCATCTTTCGCAGCTGTCTATGTTTCGGTGAGTAATGGTTTGAGGCCACACAGACAATTCAATTTGCTATTTATATTTGCATTCTAAGTTATAAAATGGTTTGTTAAAATATTTCTGGTTTTCACAGCAAAAAAAAAGTTTTTTTCTGATTTGAATTTTAGGTTATGGGGTGAATTTAGGGTCACTGTTTTAATGCAGTATATCAGAATGAGAGAAATACTGTAAAGCCACAAAGGTGAGGTTGTGCTGAAAAGAAATCACACCAGACAAGGCCAGGTAAACAGTTTTTTTAAGGTAAATTATGAAGGTAAAACCAAAAGTAGTCAAAAATGCGCAAAAATTCCCAAGACTCCAGAGGGTTAAAGATGCTTGTCTGTTTTGCATTGATCTAAAGTCTGATTATTTGAGCTGTCACGGCCGGCCATCCATTCTGGATATTCTTTTTATTTCTACATTCTACATTTTCTACATGCCTTTTTTTTTTCAACTTAACTTCTGTTTCTTTGATGATGTTTTTCCAAAGCCCTTACTTGTGAAAATATAGTTTTGACTATTGACGGTGTGGAACTGTGTTGTATCCACAGATGTACTTCAACAGCACTCTGACAGACTCGTCCAAGCTGCTCAAGCCTCTGCTGGTCTTCTCCTTCATCATCTCTGCCATCATTTGTGGTCTGACCAGGATTATTCAGTACAAGAACCATGCCGTTGATGTTTACTTGGGCTTTCTGATTGGAGGAGCTGTCGCTGTCTACTTGGTAAGGATCAGTGCCACAAAAAACAAACAAAAAAGAAAAACCTTAAACACTTGTTCCCAAGAAAAAACTACAGATGTTTCACATCTCACAAATCTCGGTATTTTTTATCTGAATGCAGTGTGTGTGTGTGTACTTATTATTTTATTATACTGTATAAATGGACAATATTTGTTGTGTATATATTGAGAAATATGTTTTCAAATTCAGAATATGCTAAATTCGCATCTTGCTTCTCGTAAATAGGATTTCAATCCTGTAAAAGTAAATCATTTTTTAAGGCAGTGATAACTTCAGATTGCAAGCGCTTACAATATTGTGCTCTCGCAGTACATTTTTTTTATTGAACTTCAGATCAGTTACTATAAAAATTGGTAAATGGTCAATAATATAATTTATTAATAAGCCATTTAATGTTTTGGTATCTATCATTTGTAAGTATATTATCAATGAGAGCAGCTGAATGTGAAGTTATTCTTGAAGGCCTAGTAATTTTGGATATAGATTTAGACTGTACATAGTGTTAACGAAATCCTCATGTTACTTTATGCTGATACGGGGTTAAGAGATCAATGTTTATATCTCCACAGACAAATACTCTCTTATTACATATCTGTGAAAACAACTTTTCTGTCCAATTTTGAAACTCTTCAGTTTTAGATCCCGGAGCTCTATATATGCAGATAATAATTATATTTTTACCTTTTTCCATACCTATTTCAATTGTGATGGATTCCAAAAGATTTTCCACAGCCATAGTCATTTGAGCTTTAATTTTGTAGTTAAGCCTTTTGTCAACATACAAAGCCACTCCTCCTCCTCTATTTCGTCTATTCAGATGATTGAATTCATAACCCTCCAAGCTGTACAACGGTATGGCCGTCTGCTCAGATGCCAACTGTCCGCTCACACTGCTCGCTCTGCATGCATTTATTTTCTTGATTTCTCTAGTAAATGGTAAAAGGACTGCATTTATATAGCGCTTTTCCATCTGCATCAGATGCTCAAAGCGCTTTACAATAATGCCTCACATTCACCCCGATGTGAGGGTGCTGCCCTATAAGGAGCTCACTACACACCCGGGAACAACTAGGGGATGAAGGACCTTGGTGATTTTCTGGTCAGGCTGGGGATTTGAACTGAGGCTTCTCTGGTCTCAAGCCCAACACTTTCACCACTAGACCTCACCTCCCAGTACCAAAAGTAGTCCTGTTAACATCAGAGCTTATCTATAGTTTGGTCATTAATGATTTCGCCGTGGGGTCTGTGTAATACCTGGTTTCATTACCCATTCCTCGTAACAGCTTTCACTCTGTTCAGTAAATATAAATGTGTCTGGTTCTCGTATTCACCAGGAGTCATGGTATTTTCTTTCATCGTTTTTCTGAGTGTCATGCACCCTTGACTCACTGCAGGCATTAGTACAGAGCAGATAGTACTTGATTACCTGCAGCTGCCTCAGCAATCACCACTGAGACACATCTGAAGTCTACAAACAGTTTCTCAGACAGCATAGGAATAATCCCCTTGCTACGGGCTCATCACATGAGTTTCAAACACTGAATAAATTCTCTGCATATTCCTTCAGAAAATTGTTGTAAGAGTAATATCTGACACCAGAGAGGGAAAAAAAAGGAGGTGGGGTGGGGTTAGTGTTGTACTCTGTAATCGTGATCGTCACTGAGTTTTTAAAATTGTATTTTTTATGACATCGTGCAAGTTTTATAAATCTGTGTACACTATTCTGTATAACGGATACAAATCAGTGTCCAGAAAAACAAAAAAATGCCTCAGTCAAAATGTGGCTGTTACCACAGTTGTCGTAAAGCGGGACTGGTTGGTTGCTACGGTGATGCTGTATGGCTGCTACACAGTGGTGGGCACAGTTCAGATAATCCAATAACAGATAAGTTATTGAAGATAACTTTTCATTATCAGATTTTTTTTTAAATAACTTTAAAAACCATTATCGGACTAATGATGTTCCGATGAACTTTTGCCCATAACTTTTAGACCGATAACGTAGTAACCAACCTGAACAACAGCCAACATTTATAAAATTGAAAATTAGTGGAGCACCTACCTGATAAAAGTTTTCTAACACATGTATGGTTTCATCCTCTGCAAACAGAAAACAGCTGCTTCTATGAAGAACACTAACCTCCGCAGACAAAAAAAAAAACTTGTTTTTAAGAAAAAAAGAAAAAAAAATAATTTCCTTTAACACCATAATGATATGCTGGCAATATCACCCAAGTCATCCAGAGGCATACATTTTTAAACTTATGGTTCAAATTTTAACCAAACTAATTTTGGACAAGTTATTTAAAATTACTGTAATGTCTGAAGTTTTATAAAGTGAAAATAACAGATATATGTTTTAGTTTTAAAGTAATGTGCTAATTTTTAAGGTTTAGTGTGGACATGCTGTGCGAGCATTGCATTGTGGGTAGGATTAGTACGTTCACGACAGGACAAATGCATTTCAGACACACTGTTCAGGCTCCACGGACAACAGCATTAAACTCTAGTGCCTAAACTCTCGTGAATATATTCTCTGGGTGTATAGACGTTATTGTATTTGCGTTTGTTAAATTCCACGCATCTTAAATGTCGCAGCAGACATGGATTATCTGGAATTTGTTTTGGAAAGATTTCAAGGCCTCTACTGCCATCTACTGGCCAGTAGTGTTCATGGCAGTTCATGGCAGTATTCGTCCTGAAGATGCACAGACACTGTATATTTTTAATCACAAGTTAAGTTTTTCAAACTTAATTTACAAAAACTCTCGATGGGAGACATCAAAGTTTAAAAACAAAACAACAAAAAAAAAACATTACAAGACAGCTCTGCGGGGTTTGCACATGCACAGTGCAAGCGGTTGTACGCTTGTTGCCCCTCAGCAGCAGGAAACCCTCACGACGGCCAACCAGAATAATATCAAACAGGTTTGATTTTCATTCGACCATACGATCAGCAATCAGGAGGTGGTCATGAGATGTTAAATGTAGCTTGTTACTCCATGTACACCGGATGTACAATACACGATGCAGGACGCGCGATTAACCTGAAACTCGTTCCAAAAATTCTCACATGATAAAAAAATCATCTGAACATTCTCACATTCTCTCACATGCAAAACATGTTGTGATGACACTTGCAGGACTCCGTAAAAATGCCTGTTTTTACACATAAAAAATGGAATATTTTACAAAAGCACATCTGTAAACACCAACACATGACACACGTCACATTAACGTGTTGGTTTACATAGTGAATGACTGACCAATCAGTGTTTAGCAGAGGTATATTTTACCCAGAATCCTTTGCGATCTGTCTGTGTTTGTTAGAAACCCTCAGAATTAGTGCATTATTCAACATTAAAAAGAATATGTTATATTTTAACTTCATACAAACGGCAGAATGGACATTAATGGAGTTATTCTATCAGTATTCATTTTATTTATACACCAACCAGAAGTCAGTATGACTTTATTTTCCAAGACCTCCGCCTGACCGAGCATTGTGATTGGTAGAGAGTTGGCCTTGATGACTGTTCTCATGTGGCTCTGCACTATAAGCTGGGTAGTAAATAAGAAATTCCAGCGGAGACAGGATGTTCAAACATAGAAGTGTGGGTTCATTGTTTGGTCTGCTGTCGCTTTGATGTTTCCCAAGCGATTGTGGTGTTTAAACTCAATTCAGTTTGTTTAAGTAGTTGCAATATACTAGAAACAATACTGGAATTTATCGTTATCTGTAACTTCTGATACATTTTTGGGTGGTTTATCTTACCAAAGATAACTTTCATTATCTGATTATCTGTTATCGAAGTTAATTTTTTGGTTATCTGTGCCCACCACTGCTGCTACATGATGCTATTCTTAAACGTAGCATGTGGACATCGCATACTTTTAGAGCAATCACATTTTTAAAAAAATCTAATCAAATCAATTTTATTTATATAGCGCCAAATCACAACAAACAGTTGCCCCAAGGCGCTTTATATTGTAAGGCAAAGCCATACAATATTACGGAAAAACCCCAACGGTCAAAACGACCCCCTGTGAGCAAGCACTTGGCAACAGTGGGAAGGAAAAACTCCCTTTTAACAGGAAGAAACCTCCAGCAGAACCAGGCTCAGGGAGTGGCAGTCTTCTGCTGGGACTGGTTGGGGCTGAGGGAGAGAACCAGGAAAAAGACATGCTGTGGAGGGGAGCAGAGATCAATCACTAATGATTAAATGCAGAGTGGTGCATACAGAGCAAAAAGAGAAAGAAACACTCAGTGCATCATGGGAACCCCCCAGCAGTCTAAGTCTATAGCAGCATAACTAAGGGATGGTTCAGGGTCACCTGATCCAGTCCTAACGATAAGCTTTAGCAAAAAGGAAAGTTTTAAGCCTCATCTTAAAAGTAGAGAGGGTGTCTGTCTCCCTGATCTGAATTGGGAGCTGGTTCCACAGGAGAGGAGCCTGAAAGCTGAAGGCTCTGCCTCCCATTCTACTCTTACAAACCCTAGGAACTACAAGTAAGCCTGTAGTCTGAGAGCGAAGTGCTCTATTGGGGTGATATGGTACTATGAGGTCCCTAAGATAGATGGGACCTGATTATTCAAAACCTTATAAGTAAGAAGAAGAATTTTAAATTCTATTCTAGAATTAACAGGAAGCCAATGAAGAGAGGCCAATATGGGTGAGATATGCTCTCTCCTTCTAGGTCCCTGCCAGCACTCTAGCTGCAGCATTTTGAATTAACTGAAGGCTTTTCAGGGAACTTTTAGGACAACCTGATAATAATGAATTACAATAGTCCAGCCTAGAGGAATAAATGCATGAATTAGTTTTTCAGCATCACTCTGAGACAAGACCTTTCTAATTTTAGAGATATTGCGCAAATGCAAAAAGCAGTCCTACATATTTGTTTAATATGCGCATTGAATGACATATCCTGATCAAAAATGACTCCAAGATTTCTCACAGTATTACTAGAGGTCAGGGTAATGCCATCCAGAGTAAGGATCTGGTTAGACACCATGTTTCTAAGATTTGTGGGGCCAAGTACAATAACTTCAGTTTTATCTGAGTTTAAAAGCAGGAAATTAGAGGTCATCCATGTCTTTATGTCTGTAAGACAATCCTGCAGTTTAGCTAATTGGTGTGTGTCCTCTGGCTTCATGGATAGATAAAGCTGGGTATCATCTGCGTAACAATGAAAATTTAAGCAATGCCATCTAATAATACTGCCTAAGGGAAACATGTATAAAGTGAATAAAATTGGTCCTAGCACAGAACCTTGTGGAACTCCATAATTAACCTTAGTCTGTGAAGAAGATTCCCCATTTACATGAACAAATTGTAATCTATTAGATAAATATGATTCAAACCACCGCAGCACAGTGCCTTTAATACCTATGGCATGCTCTAATCTCTGTAATAAAATTTTATGGTCAACAGTATCAAAAGCAGCACTGAGGTCTAACAGGAACAAGCACAGAGATGAGTCCACTGTCTGAGGCCATAAGAAGATCATTTGTAACCTTCACTAATGCTGTTTCTGTACTATGATGAATTCTAAAACCTGACTGAAACTCTTCAAATAGACCATTCCTCTGCAGATGATCAGTTAGCTGTTTACAACTACCCTTTCAAGAATTTTGAGAGAAAAGGAAGGGTTGGAGATTGGCCTATACTTAGCTTAGATAGCTGGGTCAAGTGATGGCTTTTTAAGTAATGGTTTAATTACTGCCACCTTAAAAGCCTGTGGTACATAGCCAACTATAAAGATAGATTGATCATATTACGATCGAAGCATTAAATATGGTAGGGCTTCCTTGAGCAGCCTGGTAGGAATGGGGTCTAATAGACATGTTGATGGTTTGGATGAAGTAACTAATGAAAATAACTCAGACAGAACAATCGGAGAGAAAGAGTCCTAACCAATACCGGCATCACTGAAAGCAGCCAAAGATAACGATACGTCTTTTGGGATGGTTATGAGTAATTTTTTCTCTAATAGTTAAGATTTTATTAGCAAAGAAAGTCATGAAGTCATTACTAGTTAAAGTTAAAGGAATACTCGGCTCAATAGAGCTCTGACTCTTTGCCAGAGCTCTATTGTCAAAAAATGTAGCATAACTGTAAACAGATTTTCCACAAACTCCAGCTGTCTTCTGTATATAGTACAAATGACCACATCTAGAACCCGTGGTTCCCCAGGGGTCAACATCCTAATTACTAGTAACTGGTTTGCTGACCATTGTAGTGTTATACTTGATTAATCTCATTGACAGTACCCCATAGAGAATCTTTGGGGTGTTGTCAAGAGAAAAATGAGAGACATCCATCAGTAGATGAGCTGAAGGCCACACTCAAAGCCACCTGGGGCTTCCATAACACCTCAGCAGTCCCATAGGCTGATCTTCTTCATGCCATGCTGCATTGATGTGATAATTCCTGCAAAAGGAGCCGCAGCTAATTAGTGCATCAGTGAGTATACTTTAGAAGTTCCACATTTCTGTTTGTCGGGCCTTTTTAGCTTGTGATCTCATGAAATATCCCAGTATTAATACAATAACATGCTTTCACCCGGGTGAATATCTGTCATTTGGGTGACTAGGCATGGACGTCGGGCCTCTGAAAATGCATACTGCACGACAACGGCATGTTATTGTATTATTATCACTTACTGAGATACACAACACGTGGAATCACATTAAAAATATTTAATGTCATTTCAAAACGCACGACACCCAGCAAACGCATACATAAAAAGTTGGCTCACTTTAACTTTTGGTCGTGTTGGCTGGTAATGCGCTGCTCTACGAATTCGCGAGGGCGTCCCTCATCAAGCTGGCTGCTTGGCTGCTGTTCATTGTCTACTATCCATGAGAAAATCATCTGTAATATCCATATTGGGACCAACACACACTTCTCACCTTTTCATGTTATCGTCTGCGGACAGTTCTTGTGCTGCGCACTATGACGTCATCAGTTTATGCACAGTGGGCAGGTGTAGACAGGTAGCATAGATGTAAATCTATGCTACCAGCCCAGCAACGCCTCAGTAAGGATAATAATTAGGGATATCCATTTTCTGTTTGTTTATTTTTTGAGCCATAGGCTGTAATTATCAAGATTAAAGTAAAATGATTGAAATATGTTGTCAAGAATACAACCCCTGCAAAAATTATGGAATCACCAGCCTCTGAGGATGTTCATTCTGTTGTTTAATTTTGTAGAAAAAAAGCAGATCACAGACATGACACAAAACTAAAGTCATTTCAAATGGCAACTTTCTGGCTTTAAGAAACACTATAAGAAATCAAGAAAAAAGATTGTGGCAGTCAGTAACGGTTACTTTTTTAGACCAAGCAGAGGAAAAAAATATGGAATCACTCAATTCTGAGGAAAAAATTATGGAATCACCCTGTAAATTTTCATCCCCAAAACTAACACCTGCATCATATCAGATCTGCTCGTTAGTCTGCATCTAAAAAGTGAACACACCTTGGAGAGCTGTTGCACCAAGTGGACTGACATGAATCATGGCTCCAACACGAGAGATGTCAATTGAAACAAAGGAGAGGATTATCAAACTCTTAAAAGAGAGTAAATCATCATGCAGTGTTGCAAAAGATGTTGGTTATTCACAGTCAGCTGTGTCTAAACTCTGGACCAAATACAAACAACATGGGAAGGTTGTTAAAGGCAAACATACTGGTAGACCAAGGAAGACATCAAAGCGTCAAGACAGAAAACTTAAAGCAATATGTCTCAAAAATCGAAAAATGCACAACAAAACAAATGAGGAACGAATGGGAGGAAACTGGAGTCAACGTCTGTGACCGAACTGTAAGAAACCGCCTAAAGGAAATGTGATTTACATACAGAAAAGCTAAACGAAAGCCATCATTAACACCTAAACAGAAAAAACAAGGTTACAATGGGCTAAGGAAAAGCATTCGTGGACTGTGGATGACTGGATGAAAGTCATATTCAGTGATGAATCTCGAATCTGCATTGGGCAAGGTGATGATGCTGGAACTTTTGTTTGGTGCCGTTCCAATGAGATTTCTAATGATGACTGCCTGAAGAGAACATGTAAATTTCCACAGTCATTGATGATATGGGGCTGCATGTAAGGTAAAGGCACTGGGGAGATGGCTGTCATTACATCATCAATAAATGCACAAGTTTACGTTGATATTTTGGACAATTGAAAGGATGTTTGGGGATGTTTCAAGATGATAATGCATCTTGCCATAGAGCAAAAACTGCGAAAACATTCCTTGTAAAAAGACACATAGGGTCAATGTCATGGCATAGGGTCAGTGTCAACAAGTAGATCTGATTTGATGCAGGTGTTAGTTTGGGGGATGAAAATTTACAGGGTGATTCCATAATTTTTTCCTCAGAATTGAATGATTCCATATTTTTTTCCTCTGCTTGGTCTAAAAAAGTAACCGTTACTGACTGCCACAATCTTTTTTTTCTTGATTTCTTATAGTGTTTCTTAAAGCCAGAAAGTTGCCATTTGAAATGACTTTAGTTTTGTGTCATGTCTGTGATCTGCTTTTTTTCTACAAAATTAAACAACTGAATGAACATCCTCAGAGGCTGGTGATTCCATAATTTTTGCCAGGGTTGTATATACAATTTTTAATTTGTGAAATAACTGACAGTTTATTTTGATCTTTTAATTTTTGAGATGCACCTATAAATAGCTTTTTTAGATTCCATCAGCACTGAGGATTAAAACAGTCCACACATTGCACTCAGATTGGTCTTCAAAACACAAAATTGCTATTTTGAAAAGATATTGTAGAACCAGTCTGTTCAGACAGTACTCTACATGTGCTTTTCAATATGTATAATTTTGTGTATGAAAGTGCACCAAATGTAACAATTTCAAGATAGAAATTTCAAAATGTTCTTTTTGCCTCTCAAGCCCTTCCCCTGCCTCAGTTGCTTCGTTCTCTCACTTCTAATGATTCACTTTTTTAAGACAAGTCAAGGGATTGATAAAGGAACATTTCCAAGTCACAAAATGTCTGTTTGACTTCCTTGATGTCAGTCATTAAAACATAGTGGTAAATGTATCTGTAGCAGGCATTTCTCAGAAACTGACTGCCTATCCAAGAATAAGACTCATGATGGAAGCAACCACGTTACCCATGACAAGACTAAAGAAGTTACTGACTTTTGTGACTATGATTGTGGAAAAAAAATGGTGGTGAAAATTTGACATTAACCAGTGACCTATGTAGATGTCTTTGGTACTAGGCCCCTAGATAGAGGTGCTTGACAACGTCAAACACATTGACACTTAGCAAACCTTTGCTAGAGAATGGGGTCCTGGTGCCTCCAGTGTTACTATGTGGTTTTTAGACATGGATGCTAACCAGAGGCCTAAAGAGACTGCATGTCTTGATACTGGTCTCTCTGCAGGACCTTTGGGTACCACTGGAATAACTTTGTCAAAACATTTGCTACATAGGGAGACTCAGATGAAGTGTAACACGTGCATCTTGACGGAACATCAGCTATGACATTATGGTCATGTGGCATGCTTCTCTTTGCGTAATCCAGCATGCAAGTGCCTCCTTGCTGAGGATCCATCAGTTGTAAAAGGCACAAGGGCATGCCAATGTATCACAGGCTGTGGCAGGGAGTGGCAGATAGATTGGTGAAGATGGGCCAGTTGTCTGCCTGGAAGATTACCAACAAGGACCCAGGGAGGTTCTGTTGTGTGGGCATTGGAGTAACAGACAGCACCAAGGTATGTTTCCAGACCAGAATTTGTAATGGTTTATGTTTCCTGTCTTCTCAGGGTCTCTATGCAGTTGGAAATTTTCAGCCTAGTGAGGACGCCAACAAACAACCCACTCCCCAGCTCCATCGGGCACCCTGCTCTTTACCTCATATTAGCCAGGAGGCTGTTCTCCATCACTTGCAGATGAAGGCCATGATGGCTGGTGAGCAAGGCATCCCCACCTCCTATTCTGAGGGTCTGCTCCACCGTGGCCCTCAACAACAGAGGCCTGATGACAATCTAAAGCATTCTGGTGCAGATATGGAATTGATAACTCCCAGCAGCCTCCCCAGCAAAGATGCCATACTGACCTTTAGTCACACCCTCCCCCGAATCCACACCTCCCAAGCCATGGCTGCTTATGAGGAAGTAGCTAGACATCATGCTGCCACACTGCATCATGCCTCCATGGATTCCAGCCGCTCAAAACAACTTCTTTCTCAATGGAAAGTAAGAATAACAACCACAAATGCGCCTTAAGGGTCCCCGACTCCTTTTCTTCCTCTGTAGATTCCGCATCCACCCAACCCTCTATAAACCCCCACCATCACGGCAGCATGGAACTTCAATCGAACTCTGACCCATCAGCTATGGGCCTGGACAGAGGCTATGATAGCAGCAACCAAGCATACATAGGGAAACTGGCCACAGGCTCTAGCACCACCCTGCCCAGTAACTGCAGCGGCATTACTGGAGGAGCCAGGATTCCCATGCAGTCTAGACCAGGCTCCTCACAGTTAGTCCACATACCAGAGGAATCAAATGAGAATTACAGCACCTCTCTGAGAACAGTGGGAGGAGGAGAAAATGAGAGGATGCCAACAGTTAACAGCACAGTTCAGGCAAATTGGCAGACAGCGGCAGAGAAGACTGCAGCTTCCAGAACTACTGACAGCGGGCAGAACACCCAGCCACGGATCATGCAGGTTGTTGCTATGTCCAAACAGCAGGGCCTACTTCAGAGCCATTCCAAGAGCCTAGATGAGAGCAGCATAGGCTCTAACACCGTTGGGAGCTGCCAGGGCTCTATTCGTTACAAAATGCTAAGTGACCAAGATCCCAGCAGCACCACAGGCCCCAGCTCACTAGGCAGCAACACAGGCAGTATTTCAGGGAGTACTGGAGCAATTGTCAGAGTCGAAGCTCACCCTGAGAACAACAAACCAGTCATTCAAGCTCCATCCACAGATGGAAGTGGGTCTTGGAGGTGGCAATCCCTGGATCATGGCACCGGCTCTGGGGTGGTGGTGGAGTGGGAGGTGGGAGTTTGAAGCAGTCGTTTGACCTCAATGATCTAAACAGAGATTCAGAAGGCTCTGAGTCTATACGGGAAGGGTCCATTGAGAGGAAACATGCTAAACCCATCATTACCACCGCCAGTGTTAGTACACCACCTGTTGTTACTGTTCACACTCAAAGCACCAGCCGTCTGAGCACAAGCTCCATCATCAGGGTCTGCCACCTACGGTGTCACTCCAGGGGAGGTAGTGTTTCAGGGTCAGATATATATATATATACGAGGGCTGTCCGTAAAGTATAGGTCCTTTTTATTTTTTTCAAAAACTATATGGATTTCATTCATATGTTTTTACGTCAGACATGCTTGAACCCTCGTGCGCATGTGAGTTTTTCCATGCCTGTCGGTGACGTCATTCGCCTGTGAGCACTCCTTGTGGGAGGAGTCGTCCAGCCCCTCGTCGGAATTCCTTTGTCTGAGAAGTTGCTGAGAGACTGGCGCTTTGTTTGATCAAAATTTTTTCTAAACCTGTGAGACACATCGAAGTGGACATGGTTCGAAAAATTAAGCTGGTTTTCAGTGAAAACTTTAACAGCTGATGAGAGATTTTGAGGTGATTCTGTCGCTTTAAGGACTTTTCACGGTGCGAGACGTCGCTCAGCGCTCTCAGGCAGCGTCATCAGCCTGTTTCAAGCTTAAAACCTCCACATTTCAGGCTCTATTGATCCAGGACGTCGTGAGAGACAGAGACGTTTCAGAAGAAGTCAGTTTCAGCATTTTATCCGGATATTCCACTGTTAAAGGAGATTTTTTTAATGAAAGACGTGCGGACGGGTCCGCGCGTCGGGACGCAGCCGACGCGGCGCGGCGGCACAGGAAAAACCTCTGTGTTGATAACCATTTGTAAAATCCAGGCGGCTTTTGATGGCTTTCAGTGGAGTGAGTATATGAGAAATTGTTTATCAGCTGGAGATGTTCCAACTTGTCCTCAAGGCTTCCAACAGAGGTGTTTTTCCTGTGGCGGAGCGTCGCGGCGGCTGCGAGCCGACGCTGCAATCCGCCCGCACGTCTTTCATTAAAAAATCTCCTTTAACAGTGGAATATCCGGATAAAATGCTGAAACCGACTTCTTCTGAAACTTCTCTGTTCTCTCACGACGTCCTGGATCAACAGAGCCTGAAATGTGGAGGTTTTAAGCTTGAAACAGGCTGATGACGCCGCCTGAGAGCGCTGCGCGACGTCTCGCACCGTGAAAAGTCCTTAAAGCGACAGAATCACCTCAAAATCTCTCATCAGCTGTTAAAATTTTCACTGAAGACCAGCTTAATTTTTCGAACCATGTCCACTTCGATGTGTCTCACAGGTTTAGAAAAAATTTTGATCAAACAAAGCGCCAGTCTCTCAGCAACTTCTCAGACAAAGGAATTCCGACGAGGGGCTGGACGACTCCTCCCACAAGGAGTGCTCACAGGCGAATGACGTCACCGACAGGCGTGGAAAAACTCACGCATGCGCACGAGGGTTCAAGCATGTCTGACGTAAAAACATATGAATGAAATCCATATAGTTTTTGAAAAAAATAAAAAGGACCTATACTTTACGGACAGCCCTCGTGTATATAATATATATATATATATTATATATATAATATAATAATATATAATTATATATATATGAAAAACAATTTCATGGAGACATGCGATGATCCAGATCCAGTTCCAGATCTGGATCTCAGATCCAGTTTTCCCACTCTCTCAAAGTAAAATAAATTTTTACTTTCATTGAAAGGAACAGAAAGTGAAAGACGAGAAAAGGAACTTGCCACTCACCAAATAAGTCCACAACATCAAAGAAGCCCCCCACATGCATCACGAGCGCACGTGCTTGCACAACCGCCAGCCAATTGATTAAAGGCCAGTTGATTAAAGGTCTTCACACAGATGGACAGCCAGAGAATGTCCAGGTCCACTTGCGCGCGCATAATGTCCATTGCAGCTCTGCCTTCGGCTAAACTTCTGTCACGATTGTGGCACGTTAGAGAGTCCATTATCTCCTGAAAATAGCATCTTCTGAGTTTTTCCAATATGAAACATACATCTGCTTGTCCAGGAAGTCTCTAAAAACAGTGAGGTAGAGACAGTCAACATCATGTTCACAGCAGCAGTAAACCAGCATCCTGCTTCGCAAACAGAAACATCACTACAGTTAGGTTCCAAAATCCAACAGACTCTGACAAAAATTAATAGTTTTGGGTTAAAGTGTGTCGTCTCTTCTGTAAGTCTGAGCCATCTCTTTCGGAGAAAAGCTCCAAAGCTTTGTTATGAGACATAACCGCATTTGTTTCCCCCATCTGTTAAACATTCTAATAAGTACGTCACATGCCAAGAATTGCAGAGTGAGACGTTTTCCAGAGATGCACCTGTTAACTTGCTCCGACCACTAATTATGAGCACATGTGCGAGGAGAGACTTACAATCATGAATCCTTTGATGTTGTGTTACTAAAAATGTGCAACATGTCCTTTAAGTTTTTAAATTACATTTTTACATTACATTTTTCCAGTGTATGTGCTCCTCAGCTTATTGAATTCTTTTTTCTGTTTCCCTTTCCTCAGGAGTCCACGCCTTTGGTCTTTGTGCCACAGCCCTAATAACTGACATCCTCCAACTGATGACAGGCTATCCAACACCTTACTTTCTTACTGTGTGCAAACCCAACTACGTCATGCTCAACTTTAGCTGTGAGCAAAACCCTTACATCATGGAGGACATCTGCTCCGGCAGTGATTCAACAGCTATCAACCAGGGCAGGTGAGATGGCAAAATGCTTCTCACTTTGTCAGTCATGTGTTTGTGTCAGTGCACATGTACATACAGTAGTGTTCAGAATAATAGTAGTGCTATGTGACTAAAAAGACTAATCCAGGTTTTGAGTATAGTTCTTATTGTTACATGGGAAACAAGGTACCAGTAGATTTTCACAAATCCAACAAGACCAAGCATTCAAGATATGCACACTCTTAAGGCTATGAAATTGGGCTATTAGTAAAAAAAAAAAAAGTAGAAAAGGGGGTGTTCACAATAATAGTAGCATCTGCTGTTGACGCTACAAACTCAAAACTATTATGTTCAAACTGTTTTTTTTAGCAATCCTGTGAATCACTAAACTAGTATTTAGTTGTGTAACCACAGTTTTTCATGATTTCTTCACATCTGTGAGGCATGGAGTCAACCAACTTGTGGCACCTTTCAACTGTTATTCCACTCCAAGATTCTTTAACAACATTCCACAATGCATTCACATTTCTTGGTTTTGCTTCAGAAACAGCTTTTTTGATGTTACCCCACAAGTTCTCAATTGGATTTAGGTCCAGGGATTGGGCAGGCCACTCCAAAACATTAATTTTGTTGGTTTGGAACCAAGATTTTGCTTGTTTACTAGTGTGCTTGGGGTCATTGTCTTGTTGAAACACCCATTTCAGGGGCGTGTCCTCTTCAGCATAAGGCAACATGACCTCTTCAAGTATTGTGACATATCCAAACTGATCCATGATACCTGGTATGCGATATATAGGCCCAACACCATAGTAGTGCTTCACTGTCTTCACTGTGAACTGTGGCTTGAATTCAGAGTTTGGGGGTCGTCTCACAAACTGTCTGCGGCCCTTGGACCCAAAAAGAACAATTTTACTCTCATCAGTCCACAAAATATTCCTCCATTTCTCTTTAGGCCAGTTAATGTGTTCTTTAGCAAATTGTAACCTCTTCTGCATGTCTATTATTTAACAGAGGGACTTTATGGGGGATTCTTGCACATAAATTAGCTTCACACAGGCGTCTTCTAACTGTCACAGCACTTACAGGTAAAACCAGACTGTCTTTGATCATCCCGGAGCTGATCAATGGTTGAGCCTTTGCCATTCTGGTTATTCTTCTATCCATTTTGATGGTTGTTTTCCGTTTTCTTCCACGCGTCTCTGTTTTTTTTTGTGTCCATTTTAAAGCATTGGAGATCATTGTAGATGAACAGCCTATAATTTTTTGCACGTGTGTATAAGTTTTCCCCTCTCCAATCAACTTTTTAATCAAACTACGCTGTTCTTCTGAACAATGTCTTGAACGTCCCATTTTCCTCAGGCTTTCAAAGAGAAAAGCATGTTCAACAGGTGCTGGCTTCATCCTTAAATAGGGGCAACTGATTCACACCTTTGTTCCACAAAATTGACGAACTCACTGACTGAATGCCACATTACTATTATTGTGAACACCCCCTTTTCTACTTTTTTACTAATAGCCCAGTTTCATAGCCTTAAGAGTGTGCATATCATGAATGCTTGGTCTTGTTGGATTTGTGAGAATCTACTGAATCTACTGGTACCTTGTTTCCGATGTAACAATAAGAAATATAGTCAAAACCTGGATTAATCTTTTCAGTCACATAGCACTACTATTATTCTGAACACTACTGTAGGTGAGGCCATAGGTTTACATACAGCTGTGGTCAATAGTGGACAAGAATATCAATAATTCTTTGTCTCAGTATGAGCATGCATTCATAGTGGTCCTGCTGCAATGATCATTCTGGAACCTGTAAAAGAGCCTGTTTGTGTCAGGAACAGGTGTGACTAAAACAGACAAACTGTAGTTTGAAATGTTCTTCCTGCCTTCTGATCACAATAGCAGGGAGTAAAGGTATCTGTCGCTATGACAGATTTCCAGCAATTGGGCTGCCAAAAGGCCATGCATGAGATCAATGCAGATCCAATGATGATTAAAAAAGTGTGTGGTGTGTGTGTGGCGGGGCGGAGTCTTATTAGACCATGATTATGGCCTGCAGGTTCACCGATCATCAGCTGTGTCTGTTTACTGTTGTTGAGAGTGGTGTTATTTTGGGTTTGTGAGCAGCGATGCTTTGCCTTTATCCCAAATTGATATCACAACCTTCATGCTTGTTTGATAAGATTACTAACCCAAGAGCTATAATCATTTCCTAGTTTTGGCTTCCTTCATCCTACCTGCCTTGATTTAAAGCTGGAACCCAGGCAGACCCAGTAATGTCCAAGATCAGACATTACGTTACCAAAAAACTGCTTCACATCCCATTTTAGTTATGCAGAAAAGTTAAAGCTAAATATTTTTATATGGCTCATCAATTAAACTTAGTGTAGAACTGTAGTAAAACTTAGCCCCAGATTAATACTGACTTAAACACTTTAATTATTATTATTATTATTATTATTATTATTATTATTAAGTAGTATTTAGGAGTTTGAAAAAAATGTCTTTAGAAGTAGACCTTTAATATTGAGGTGTAGTGGAGGGTGTGCCCCCCCCCCCCACAATGCCCTGTTCCCATCTGGGTGTGTCCCTGGTTTGCAATCTCTGAGTGGGTAGTGTTGGGGAAAAAAAAACCTTATCTCAAAACACAGAAAATCTCAGGTTTCCCCCCGTGAGTCTGTGGGCAGTGGAAAATAGAATACACCGACAACAATAATTTGAATTGAAGTTAATCCTACCAGGTTTATTAAAACAGCAGAGCAGATCAGTCATCAAAAATCACTCATCTTTGCGCAAAAATGGGTTCAGAATGCATACACATCTTTAATCACGCCACAAAACCAATGCCCACAGCATTGTGCAGCAAATGAACAC
Source organism: Thalassophryne amazonica (assembly GCF_902500255.1). Taxonomy (NCBI): domain Eukaryota; kingdom Metazoa; phylum Chordata; class Actinopteri; order Batrachoidiformes; family Batrachoididae; genus Thalassophryne; species Thalassophryne amazonica. The sequence goes on along the minus strand of NC_047103.1, from coordinate 117,103,065 downwards.
TCTTCTTTTCAAAAACAAAGTTTTTAAGCTTGCAGTCTGTAGTATATTGTTAGAATGATCTGGGATCATCATTGATCGATTAGTTCACCCTAAGGGAGCGCATCGGTATTTGATTTGTTGGGTCTGTTTTTCTGTGTAGTACCTGAGCGGCAGAATAAAGGTTACATACAAAGTCTTCACCCAGAAATATGCCTCACCGTTTAATTTTATAGTGTAACAAGTACACAACATGGTGTCAGAAAAGGTTTTTTTTTCTTCAGCCACATGAGACATGAGACACCATTAGTTCTCGTTGTTACTCCACTGTGGTAAGAAGAAAGTTAAGTTTTACGTTTGTATCGAGTGACCGAACGTCAACGTTAGCATGGACCAGTTCAAGCCACCTGCACCGCTAGTGCTAACGGGCAACCTTAGCGAGAATTGGCGCCGATGGGAGCAACGTTTCCAGCTGTACATGACGGCCACAAGTGCGGACGAGAAGGATGAACCGGTGAAGATTGCCATCATGCTACACACGGTCGGTGAGGATGCGTTGGAGATCTACAACACCCTCGATGTTGAAACAGAGGAAGTGGATGGTCAACCTGGTGAACCTACACTCAAAGATATACTGGATGCCTTCAGAAAATACTGCACTCCAAAGAAGAACATTGTGTTCGAGCGCCATCAGTTTTGGTCACTACCCATGCCAGAAGGAGTCAATGTTGACCACTTTGTGACGGAACTCACCAGAAATGTAAAAACTGTGAGTTTGGAATGACCGAGAATGACATGATAAGAGATAAGCTTGTGTTTACTGTGCCTGATGTTCGTGTGAAAGAGCGACTATTGAGAGAAACGGACTTGACTTTAGATAAAGCAGTTGATATCTGCAGAGAGCAGAAGTCGCTAAATCACAGATGCGTGCCATGCAATCAGCCCAGCCAGAGGCGTCAGTGGAGGCTCTTCACAAGGTGTCAGCTAGCTCGGAGAAGGGGAGAGCGGGCATGAAAAGTAAGCCGAGACCACAAGAAAAAACAAAGGCACAAGCAGCAGATGTAAACACATGCAGAAAGTGCGGCGGGGCGCATAAACCTCGTCAATGTCCAGCGTTTGGCATCATATGCCACAACTGCAACAAGAGGAACCACTACGCGAAGATGTGCACGTCAACACAAGATAGACGAGCCACTGCCCGAGGCGTGCATGATCTTGAGGTCGAATCTCTGTTCATAGGGACTATGTCCTGTGCTGGACCCAAAAACAGTCAGCACGATAATGCGTGGTACACAACAGCCAAAATACAAAATACAGAGGTCAAGTTCAAATTGGACACTGGGGCAGACGCAAATGTACTCCCTCTGAGCATTTTGCAGAAGATTCCGGGTCCTCATCAGCTGCAGCCCACTCGCATAGCTCTCGTGGCTTATGGAGGAACACGTCTGAAGCCAGAAGGTACCGTGAGTCTTACCTGTGATGTGGCCAGGGTGAAGTCAGATCTTCAGTTCTTCATCACCAAGCACTCCTCCACTCCAATATTAGGCAGAGACGCATGTGAACAGCTGAAGCTGGTGAAAAGAATGGAGACCATTGCAGTCAAGGCACCAGCCACAAAAGAGGAGTTAGTGGACGCCTACCCCTCCATCTTCAGTGGTCTGGGACAGTTTCCTGGGGTGCATCACATTCACACAGACCCACATGTGACCCCAGTAGTGCATGGCTGCAGGAAAATCCCCATCACTGTCATGGACAGGCTGAAAACCACGCTGGAAGAACTCGTTGAAAGAGATGTCATTGCACCTGTGACAGAGCCCACAGAATGGGTAAATAGCCTTGTCATTACAGAGAAGAAAAACGGGTCACTCAGGGTGTGCTTGGACCCTCGTGACCTGAATGAGGCGATCAAGAGACAGCACTTCTCAATACCCACCCCAGAAGAAGTACTCCACAGGCTGTCAGGGAAAACCATCTTCTCCATCTTAGATGAAAAGGATGGATACTGGCAAGTGAGACTGGACAAGCCCTCCTCGATGCTCTGCACATTCAGCACACCGTGGGGCAGGTTTCACTTTAAGAGACTTCCCTTTGGCATTAAGTCCGCCAGCGAGGTTTTCCAACAGAAAAACTGTGAGACATTCGGCAACATCGAAGGAGTGCACATAATTGCAGATGACATGATCATCGCCGCTGCGTCTGAGGAAGAGCATGATGCCATTCTGCAGAAAGTCATGGACATGGCACAGAGAAACAATATCAAATTCAACAAAGAGAAAATTCAATACAAGGTGGACTCGGTCAGATACATGGGACATGTTGTCACCTCAAAGGGCGTGAAGCCGGACGAGTCCAAGGTGTTAGCCATCAGAAACATGCCACAGCCTGAAGACAAGAAAGGACTACAGAGGCTACTGGGAATGACAAGGTATCTCTGCCAATATATCCCAAACGAAGCCATGATCACAAGCCCACTCAGAGAGCTGCTGCGAAAAGATGCTGCCTGGCACTGGAGCCATGAACACACTGCTGCACTAGGCAAGCTCAAGACCGCCCTCATGCAGGCCCCAATACTCCAGTTCTTTGACCAGAGCAAGCCACTCACCATACAGTGCGACGCATCAAAAGACGGACTCGGAGCCTGTCTGCTGCAGGAAGGGAGGCCACTGTCTTATGCTTCACGAGCACTCACAGAGTCGGAAAAGAATTATGCTCAGATAGAGAAAGAGCTGCTGGCAATAGTTTTCGCAACCAAGCGTTTTCATCAGTATGTCTATGGCAACACAGTGACTGTACAATCAGACCATAAGCCACTAGAAGTCATTTTCAAAAAGCATCTGAGCAAGGCACCAGCATGACTTCAGCGCATGCTATTGCAGCTCCAACGGTATGACCTGAGAATAACATACACTGCAGGCAAGGACATGCACGTTGCTGATACCCTGTCCCGCGCTGTTGTCACTGACTGCAGGATGACGCGAAAGAGGATCTGTTCGAGGAGAGAGTAGTGCATGCAATGGAAGCCACAGATGCACTCGATGCAGACACTCTCGCAAAGCTCAAGGGGGCCACCGACAGACAACGTACTGCAACAGGTGATGGAGCTACACAACAAAGGCTGGCCGAGACGACGGAGCAGTGTTTCCATCAATCTACACCAGTACTGGCCTATGCGAAACTCCATCAGCATCAGGGATGGCATACTGATGACTGGTGACAGGGTTGTGATTCCACAGAGTGTGAAGCAACTGATGCTTGACAGACTGCACCTCGCACACCAGGGGATACAGCATGAAAGCACAGGCAAGAAAAGTGATGTACTGGCCAGGTATGACGCAAGACATTGAACACATGGTGGAAAGCTGCGGCCCATGCCAAAACTCCAGCCACAGAATCACAAAGAACCTCTGATTCCACAGTGGTACCTGAGCTGCCATGGCTGAAAATTGGGGCTGACATCTTTGAGCTACACGGACAGTCATACCTCCTGATGGTGGATTACATGTCAAAATACCCAGAGGTGCTCCACTTACCTGACAAAACCGCCTACGCAGTCATACGCAAGATAAAGGCTGTCTTCGCCAGACATGGAATCCCAAAAGAGCTGGTAAGCGATCATGTTCCTTTCGCCAGCTCTGAAATGAGACAGTTTGCGTCGTCATGGGGCATAAAGCTTGTCCACTCCAGCCCTGGATATCCACAATCAACGGCCTTGCAGAGAGAATGGTAAAGACAGTAAAGCATGCACTTATAAAGGCAACACAGACTGGCACAGACCCGCACTTAGCTCTCCTGTCACTACGAAACACTCCAGTGACTGGCACAGAGTTTTCACCAGCACAAGTCCTGATGGGAAGAGTACTGCGAAGCACCTTGCCAAGCTCCACAGCTGTCCTGCAACCAGCTGTCCCGCATGGATTTCACTCAGGCTGAAACACCTACAAGCCAGGCAGAGCACTACTACAACCGCAACACAAAGACTCTGCCAGAGTTTGCTCCTGGTACCACAGTTCACATGGCAACACGTCGTGGCTGGGAACCAGCTACTGTCTTAAGCAAAAGATTGGAACCACGTGCATACAACGTACAGACTCCCAGTGGTGTCACATTCCGGAGAAACCGACGTCATCTGAGGAGAATCCACCCCAGTCTACACAGAGAAAACGACGATGACATGCTGGAGCGACCCATTGCTTCACAGAGAGAGGACAGTGCATCACAGGCCCTGCAAGACCAGCGCACTCCTGCCTGTGAACCAAACAACCCCACTCCAGCTGCTCCCACCTACAGCACCAGAAGTGGGAGACTTGTAAAGATGCCTACAAGGTTCAGGGACTATGAGTTCACATAATGCTTATGGCCACCTTACAGAATTGTCAAGTTCTGACTTTGTTTACATTTACGTGTTTCAGTTCAATGAGTTAATATTTACTTCCACATCTTTATAATCAAAGAGCGACTGAAGTTAAAAAAAAAAAACAAGGGGGACGGAGACAGAAGAAGAGAAAAGAAAAAAAAAATTTTAAGACGTCACTTATATGATGTGATTCAAAGGTTGTTTTTACAGTATAAGGATATCATTTAAAATGCCTAATGCAGGAGTTATTTCTTGTGATGTTAAAGTTAAAGATGACCCTCATGCTTAAAAAGGGAGGATGTAGTATTGTTAGAATGATCTGGGATCATCATTGATCGATTAGTTCACCTAAGGGAGCGCATCGGTATTTGATTTGTTGGGTTGTTTTTCTGTGTAGTACCTGAGCGGCAGAATAAAGGTTACATACAAAGTCTCACCCAGAAATATGCCTCCGTTTAATTTTATAGTGTAACAAGTACACAAACACAGTCCAGAAATTTGTCCGGGCGGGGCTCCCAGTCCCACACGTCCTCGGTCTGAGCACAAAAATGTAATAAATGTAACTCCATGATAGAAATGGAGAGAAAAAGTTAGTCCATAAAGCAGGGCATTGTTGTTAATCCTTAATCATACACGTGATGGAAACTGATGATAATCACCCTGTGCACAGAGGTTTACCAACACATATGCCCTCACATTATGTCTTTGCAACAAATGTGTAACTAATTAATTAATGGAGATCAGTGTTAAAGAGTCACTGTCTTCAGCTTGTTGTTTTCAGCACTGTATGAGAGAAAAGGTCCATGTTCAGTTCAGTTCAGTTCACAGCAACGTTATTGTATTCCTCCAGACACTCTCAAGTTTGGCTTCAGATAAGAAATAACCCAGTCATTGTTTTGCCTCTGGGAGCAAAACTCTTTCACACAGTCAAAGTATGACATCACCACATTTTACAGAATACAGCAAGCAGCAATTAATTTTGAACAGTACAATCATTCCACTGTATATTGATCAGCATAGTTCAAAGATGAATGTACAAACCCTTTGATCAGAGGCAACAACAATATATTTGCAGTACACATTTTGACCTCATGACCTTTGAACATATCATGAAATATCATGTCAGGCATTAGCCATGACTTTATTAAAAAATGGTCAATGTCTGACATGTTTTAAGCCAACATGTTACACCCTGCTTAAGCATATGTTATTTATGAAAACCTTAAACCAAAACACTTTACTGATTTGAGAGTCAACAAATCTGTCAGCAGTTCAACATGTTCAATACAATTCATCATAAGCATATACGAGGTCTATTTCAAAAATCATATGGATTTGAATCACGTGTGATTGCGTCAGCCAAGCTTGAACCTTCATGCGCATGCGTGAGTTTTTTCACACCTGTCAGTTGCATCATTCACCTGTGAGCAGGCTTTGAGTGAGGAGTGGTCCACCTTTGTTTTTTTCATTGTTTAGGAATGGCTCAGAGACTGCCGCTTTGCGTGATCAAATTTTTTTCAGAAACTGTGAGGGACATCAAAGTGGACACCATTCGAGAAATTCAGATGGTTTTTGGTGAAAATTTTATGGGCTTCAAAGAGATTACGGAGTGTTACTGTCGCTTTAAGGACGGCCCAGAGCGACTGGTGGTGCACCGCGCTCCGAAGCCGCCATCGACAGGCTGAGCGACCATTTAATTTCTAAACGGATGGCTGTATGGATCCGTGACCATCGTGTGCAGTTTCTCTGGTTATCACAAGAGCTGGACATCAACCATTTTCTGGCAGATTTCACTTTTAACAATAGATTTTCTCATGGAAAGCCGAGCGGAGGCTTCGCGCGTCACAATGGATTCGCTACTGGAACGAGACAAAACCACCTCCGTTTTGGTCTCACAGGACGGCTTTGAGATGGCATTCAGTCAGCTGTCTGTGGTTTTTCCATAGAGTGATTATCCGAGAAATTGTGGATGTGCCTGGACATGCCAGAACATGTCCTGTGAGGCTTCATCACGGCGTTGCTTTGCGCCATGCGGCACTGCCATGATGCACGGAATTTCTCCGCACATCTGTCTCAATGTGCCGAAAAAGTGCTGATGTCCACGTCTTTTCACAATTCCTGTGCTAGTCAGATGACATCCTGGATAAACACAGCGTCCAGTTTGGAAATGAACAGCACATTCCACTGTTACAGCAGTTTTTGTCATGGAAAGAGGAGCGGAGGCTTCGCGCGTCACAGGGTGCCGCATGGCGCAAAGCAACGCCGTGATGAAGCCTCACAGGACATGTTCTGGCATGTCCAGGCTAATCCACAATTTCTCAGAATCACTCGATGGAAAAACCACTGACGCGCGAAGCCTCCGCTCGGCTTTCCATGACAAAATCTCTTGTTAAAAGTGAAATCTGCCGGAAAATGGTTGATGTCCAGCTCTTGTGATAACCAGAGAAATTGCACACGATGGTCACGGATCCATACAGCCATCCATTTAGAAATGAAATGGTCGCTTAGCCTGTCGATGGCGGCTTCGGAGCGCGCCACACCACCAGTCGCTCGGGCTGTCCTTAAAGCGACAGTAACACTCTGTAATCTCTTTGAAGCCCATAAAATTTTCACCAAAAACCATCTGAATTTCTCGAATGGTGTCCACTTTGATGTCCCTCACAGTTTCTGAAAATGACGAGAGGGGTGGACCAGTGCTCACTCAAAGCCTGTCCACAGGCGAATGACGCAACCGACAGGTGTGAAAAAACTCACGCATGTGCACGAAGGTTCAAGCTTGGCTGTCGCAATCACACGTGATTCAAATCCATATGGTTTTTGAAAAAATAATAAGGTCGGATACTTTTCTAATAGACCTCGTACTTCAATCATTAATCAAACTGTATAATATTGTATCATTTCAACACTGTTGTGAAAAGTGTAATGACATGGACCCACAACAGTGTGCGTAAATGAACGGTCAATGGAAATAAGAAGTAACACTTTTAATGTTGTGAAATGTGCACAACGGATACAGATACAATTCAATACTACGGTCAATTATAAAGTTGGTGTCGTGTGGGCAGGCTCGTGGATAGGAGACGCCTGTCCAGAGAAGAGTCGGGACCCACACGATTTCCACCGCCAACGGATCTGGAACACACCGGAGCCACCAAGTCCCGCGTCACCAGGTGGCCTCCGTCTCCAGCTGTCAGATCGGGTACTGCTGGCAGGAAGCAGAAACAGTCATGAGTGGGTGTGTGAGCACACACCAGTAAACAGTTAGCAGAGTACTCCTGATAAAGGGAGAAAACACCACCTCCCAATCTCACTACTTCCTCTGGTATCCGTGCAGACTCCACTACAAGTATGTGAGTGAAGAGTGGAGAATGCCACCTCTTACCACTCCCTTCGACTTGGCAGACCGTGGAGAAGCTGCAAACTTAGAAATCAACTTTACTACTAATACAGACGTGAAGAACGTCACAACTGCATAGAATGGCTGAGTGTCTACCTGAATAATTCAGACGATTTTTCGGCAGGGGTGTGGTGTCTTCTCCAGGCTTTTATGGATGGCATGATGAGGTGATGAGTGACAGCTGTCAGAGTTCCTGGAGGTCCTGGCGGTGAACTGCGCCCTCTGGTGCCTGAAGCCCGTCTACAGGCAGGGTGCCCTCTGGTGTTGGGCCAGCAGTACTCCTCTTCGGGTGGCCCACAACAAACACATCATAAATCAATTGAAACCCCTCAAAGCATAGGCATACACTTTCATTCATTTGACATCATTATAAAACCCTTAAACACATTATGGCACAAGTATACACTCTATTCAACTTCATTCATTCAATATAATACCTAGTTCATTTGAACCAGCATGGTGTACATACTTCTAAACATTTGTTACTTTTTGAAAATAATGAACACAACACCTTTTATTCAGTTTGGTAACTTTTAACATTGTGAGCATGCAAAGCTAATTATGAGTAAAATAGCATATATTTACATTTATTCTTTACAGTAGAACAGAGAAGTTGTGTATTTATGTGGAAAGCACAATCTAATTGAGAGATAAGAATGTTTTATCAGCACCATTATGTCATGCCGTCCTCAGAAAGAGATTTTAAGTATATTTAAAGAGAGAGAGAGAAAAAAGTTAGTATTTGTTGTTAATATCGCAGGTCTTTAACTGTTTATAGTTTTAACCACTGTCAGCCGCTGATTGCGATGGGGTGGGCCAAAGTGTGGCCATTAGCTGTGCTCAAATGGGCTCCTCTTTGTTTTTATCTTTCTTGTCAATATATTCATAGACAGTAGCAATGAAGTTCATTCTTGTCCTGTTCCTTGTGTTATCATTTGTTCTACGTGGGTTGGTACGGTTGAATTGTGCTGGTTGGGTCCGTGAGCATGTCCTAATCCACCCTTGGGTCCTTCCAGGTCAGGGACCAGTACCTGGTCACTGGCAGTCTGCTGTTTCCCAGGATTAATTGTGAAACGTCTTCCTTTGATGCATATACGAGGTCTATTAGAAAAGTATCCGACCTTATTATTTTTTAAAAACGATATGGATTTGAATCACGTGTGATTACATCAGCCAAGCTTGAACCCCGTGGGCATGCAAGAGTTTTTTCACGCCTGTCGGTGACGTCATTTGCCTGTGAGCACGCCTTGTGGAAGGAGTGGTCCAGCCCCCTCGTCGGATTTCATTGTCTGAGAAGTTGCTGAGAGACTGGCGCTGTGCTTGATCAAACTTTTTTCAAAAACTGTGAGGCACATCCGAGTGGACACCATTCGAGAAATTAAGCTGGTTTTCGGTGAAAATTTTAAGCTGATGAGAGATTTTGGATTGTTTCTATCGCTGTAAGGACTTCCACGGAGCGGGACGTAGCGCAGCGCTCCGAGGCGATGTCGTCATCCGTTTCAAGCTGAAAACCTCCAGATTTAAGCCTCTGTTGATCCAGGACGTCGTGAGAGAACAGAGAACTTTCAGAAGAGGTCAGAATCAGCAGTTTATCCGGACATTCCACTGTTAAAGGAGATTTTTTTAATGAAAGACGTTCGGACGGATTGGCGCGTCGGCTCGCAGCCGATAAACTGCTGATTCTGACCTCTTCTGAAAGTTCTCTGTTCTCTCACGACGTCCTGGGTCAACAGAGGCTTAAATTTGGAGGTTTTCAGCTTGAAACAGGATGACGACATCACCTCGGAGCGCTGCGCGACGTCCCGCTCCGTGGGAAGTCCTTACAGCGATAGAAACAATCCAAAATCTCTCATCAGCCGTTAAAATTTTCACCGAAAACCAGCTGAATTTCTCGAATGGTGTCCACTCGGTTGTGCCTCACAGTTTTTGAAAAAATTTTGATCAAGCACAGCACCAGTCTCTCAGGAAGAAGTCAGACAATGAAAATCCGACGAGGCGGCTGGACCACTCCTTCCACAAGGCGTGCTCACAGGCGAATGACGTCATGGACAGGCGTGAAAAAACTTACGCATGCGCACGAGGGTTCAAGGTTAGCTGATGTAATCGCACGTGATTCAAATCCATATAGTTTTTGAAAAAAATAAAAATGTAGGATACTTTTCTAGTAGATCTCGTATCCGTTCTGCAGGATAATTTTGTGCTGACCGAAAACTCACTTATAGTCCAGGGGCCTCATGTACAAAGACTTGCGTGGACTTTCTACTAAAAGTTGGCGTACGCCAAAACCCTGAATCTGGTGTAAGACAAACACATTCAGATTTCTGAAAGTGTGTGTAGGCATGAATTCACGCATGTTCCGTTTGTTCATTCCACTGAATGTGGAATTGACCATGGAACCAAACTCCTCCCTGGCCACGCCCCATTTAAATATGCAATTTCATGTAAATAGGCCCTTTGAGCAGGGATTCCCCACAATGTCACATCCACCCTGCTCAGAGTGTCGCTCTCATTGGACCGACATCTCTGCTATTATGGAATTGTGGGATAGCTCGCACCCACAGATTGAGCTCGCTGGACTACTTTGGCCACCCTGCTCAGCGTGCCGCTCTCGTTGGAGCGACAACACACAGAATGTGACTCTTCCCAGATTGATCTCTTTCAGTGCAGCTTCTTGTTCTGACTTTAACATGAAGTTAACACCAAAGTCTTTCATCACCAACTGTAAATGGAAATCAAAACATTCCAATCGTATCTTTCTGAACTCTTCCGCATCAAACGCCATTGTGTCAATGTTTACAGTGTGCTTGAGCGATAACATGTGAAGTTGCTCATAAACTTTAAGTTTCTTAAATATTTATTACGGCCACTCTTAAAACTTCAGTTATCTTTATAATTTTATTACTGGTAAATTTTAGAATTAATGTAGATGTGATATACTCATTATCAGTTATCTGGGAACTACTTTTTGCACAGGAATTCATCAAGCACATTGGCCGCGGGCACATACTAACACAGAATATCCAGAAACTGGAGAGTTGTTCGGCCATAACGAGATCGTCCACTTTTAGCTTGATATAAGCTAAGCTAGTGGCGCTCTTGAGAGTGTGCGTCACATCAGACAACATGAACACAGAAAAGAAATTATACTATCAAGGGCGTAGGTTTGGTCTCAGCTTTGGTAGGGACAATACCACCCCCCGCCCCCCTGCCCACCACCACCACCCCTAACCCACTCATACCATTAGACGCACAAGTACAGCATAATACATAACATATGACGACATAATGCTGAATAATTTAACACTTTATTTACATTATTAAGTGTGTGGGCAGACAAACAAATAGCTTAAATAACAAAATTGCACCCAAAATCACGAATCTATTCTATAGGCCTACACCTGAGAGAACAAGACAACAAAAAAAATACTTGTGGAGCTAACAAAAAAGTTTTTGCAACCTAGATGTATAATCTATTCTCTTCATCAATAATGCAGTTGTAGGTATCTGGCAACCTAATTTGCCAACAAAAAAAAAGGGCTTTACAATAATATATATGGTGTATTACGGTAAACGTAAGCCTGTGATGTCATAACGCAGAGGAAAAACATGGAAGTTTCACACTAGTGCGCCGCTGATTCTCATTACCGTAAGTTCTCATGTAAGCCCTCACGCTGAAAAATTTCAACACTGACAGCAAGCCAAGAACCCGTGCTTTCCAACAGTATGCTATATGTTGCATATATTACGGTAAAGTGCGTTCGGTGACTTTTGAAACGAGGGAAAAGTATGAAAAAGAGCGCAAAAGTGACAGAAAAGTACAGAGACAGACAGCAAACATAAATGTAGTAATTTTTGAGGAAAAGGCAGGGTGTTAGTGTCATTTGTGAAGGTGTGCGTGCATGTTTGTGTGGGTGTGCAGTTTATTTTAAGTGTGGCGCACAGCATTGTTCGCAAACCCCCGCCCTTCTTGTTTTTCTGCACCGGAGCAGTGTTGCCAGATATGAAATATGAAACTATCGTACCAAAACCTCAAAATTATCGTATTTTGGGAGAAATTATCGTACACAAACAAAACGCATACAACGTAGCTATTTTAGCGGGTTTTTTTTTTAATTTACAAAGAATTTTATGTCACATTTTTAAACAGTAATTATAGTAATTATAAGTAATTATCTCCATAAGGAACTTTAACTTTTTTTATTCTTCTTGTATATCTCTTTGCTCTTGTGTTTTTGTTCGTTTGTTATTGCATTTGTTGAAATAAAGTTTCGAAAAGAAAAAAAAAAGATGTTGGTTGGGGAATCTTCCTGTCACGGTAAAGATTGGATGGGAACTCATTACTTTGTATGGAGAGGGGGCGGGCTTTCAAATGACTGTCCCGGTCGCCCAAAGCCAGCATTTGATGCCGCCTGAGTGCAACACCTGCAAAATGATTCTTGGGTGTCAGAGAGAGATGCGTGTTTGAGCAACCAACTGAAATTATCGTACATATTGGATTTTTTCCCATTATTGATCGTACATTTATTGATCGTACATCGTACAGAGGGCAAAACTATCGTACAAATACGATAATTATCGTACATCTGGCAACACTGCGCCGGAGCCACCCATCCTCTGCGCTCTGGGACCTCCCACTTTACAAATTAAGCACTGCCTGCCACGAGATGCGCTTTGTTTACGTCCATGTGAGAAGAACGTGAGCTAATGAAATTGCAACATGGGTAACCCTGTCACTCTGGCACGTCGAAAACACAAAACGTGACGACTAAAATTATAGTATCGAGTTCGCAAAAAAATAGTGAATGATTTTGTTATATAAAAAAAATTCTAAATATTGGTAGGGACTATTTTGCCATCCCAAAATATTGGTTGTGACTTGTCCCTATGGTCCATATGCAAACCTACGCCCCTGTATACTATAGATGACTGGAAATGACGTGGAGACACGCAGGGACAGTTTATTCAGTATGCTGTTAAACGGACTAATGAAATGAAACTGGAAAAATGTTTGTGAGAGCTACAGAGAGTGAGAGTGTGTGAGTCCGACACATAGAACAGCGTGCACACACTGATATTAAAAAGGTGAGGCGCGCCTCTGATGACAGTGACATTCACAATTTACACGTTTATTGACAAATACTGAACACAGGAAGCCTGTTAAGAAGCTGTGCAGCTCACCATCAAGCAAAAATAAAAAAGACATTAATAATAAGAATAAAAACATACAGGGTGGGCCAATAAAATGTTACCACTTTTGTCATCCAAAGAAGAGGAGCGTGGATTGAATATGTCATCAATTACTGAACTGTGCAGAAAACAAGAGACAAACTGGGAAACCTTTGGTATTAAATGTTAACTTGATGCTTCTGTTACAAGTCTGTAAATAAGATTTTCGAATAAGTTGTCATTTCAAAAACTTGTGTACGATCAAAAAGTGGTAGCCTTTTATTGACCCACCCTGTATTTGAATGCGCACATGCCCAAATATTTCAGCGGTGGTTTTTGTTCGGAACAATTACACAAATAAACTTTTTTAACACAAGCAGCCCCCCATGACTCGCCGTGCCAGCTGCCTGATGCACATTTGCGCCCCACATATGATTTGAACATTGATGGAATGAAAATGTTTCCTATTCACAGATACAAATTCATCATGTGATGGCACCTTTATAGCAAAATGTGTGCAGTCAGTTGCTCGAATTCCATTCAGGAAACCGACTCTCGCTCCAAAATGCGCTGTAATGTTGGAATGTACCTGTGCGCAACTCCAGTCACAGTGACCTTGGTCATTGAAATTGGTTTCAGAGCCAATTATCCTCATTTGGAAGTAAATCCTCGTATTCCCTGAGTACACGCTCAGGTTGGATTGCACCATTTGCGAGCTCCTCTAACAACGCTCATGCAGCCACTGTTAGTGCCATTTTACGCACCACTTTGCATATGCTTTTATACCCATCCATGTAATTACAAACACGTGGGTGTGTTAAATGTTCATCAGTGTGTTTCTGGTGTGCACATCACTCCGATGATTTCTTGTTTTCACACTATTAACGGTTCCCTGCGTGACTTGTACATGTCGAAGATGGCACAATAGCTGTAGAAACATGCATACACCAGCCAGGATTTTTTCTTGATGCACCGCACATTTCCACGCTCAAGTCACTTTTGATACATCTTAACGTGGACATGGAGATGGGCATGTGCCAGGTTTTTGTGTATATGCACGCTTTGTACATGATGCCCCTGGAAACTTCTGATTTTGTTCACAAGGGGTCAATTTTTGATGTAAAATGGAAATGTTTTATTCTTCTTTTGCTTTTATTATCTGGAAATGTTCAGCCTAACCCTGGTCCCTGCTTGAAGAATATTGACGCCCCTGATAATTTTAGATTTAGATCAGGCCTTAGTGTTTTACATTTAAATGTCCGGAGCATACTCTCTAAAATTGACTTAGTAAAAATCTGGGTACAGGCAACGGAACCTGATATTCTTAATTATCTGAGACTTGGTTGAGTAAGTCAATCTCAGATCATGATATTGCCATAAGTGGTTACAATGTTTCCCGTTGTGATCATCCCAGGAAAGGTGGAGGTGTAGCTATTTACATTAGAAATAGGTTTCAGGCGACCCTCCTCTCCACTGTATCTATCAGTAAAGAGTTTGACTTTTTGGCATTGAAACTTGAGTTTCAACAGGGACAGTCCCTCACAGTTATGGGCTGTTACAGGCCTCTCTCAGCCTGCAGTGATGCCCTAAGTTCTTTAAATGATTGTGTCTCAGGGTTAAGCTCTGGTGAGTTTGTGCTGGTGGAGGACATAAATCTTGATTGATTATCATCAGCTTCTGATAAGTTAAAATCTATCTATGACTTATTAAATTTAAATCAGTTAATAGATTTCCCAATTTGGCCTAACGTTAAAGATCACTCTTGATCATCGCTTCTTCATCTACTACTAACAAATGCCCCTCATAAATATATCGATGTTGGTGTTTTTGGGAACGATCTGAGTGACCAGTTGCAATGATCAGAAATGCCAAGCTTTCTAAAGCCAAACCACAAATTTGAATGAAGAGAGATTTTAAACATTTTCAAGGGCAGGCTTTTTGCAGGATCTGTTAAATGTTGAGTGGAAGTGAATGTCCGTCCTTGTTGATGTTAAGTTGGCCTGGAATTTATTTCATGAAATTAATTTATTTCATTTTAATGAATAAACACGCTCCATTACCACCCTGCGGAGGAAACTCATCTCGGCCACTTGTACTCGCGATCTCGTTCTTTCGGTCATGAGCCAAATCTCATGACCATAAGTGAGGATTGGAACGTAGATCGATCGGTAAAGCGAGAGCTTTGCCCCCCTACTCAGCTCTCTCTTCACCACGACGGTCCGATACAGTGACCGCATCACTGCAGACGCTGCACCGATCCATCTATCGATCTCACGCTCCATCCGTCCCTCACTCGTGAACAAGACCCCGAGATACTTAAACTCCTCCAGTTGAGGCAAGGACACTCCACCGACCTGAAGAGGGTAAAGCACCTTTTTCCGGTCGAGAACCATGGCCTCAGATTTGGAGGTGCTGATCTTCCCGGACGCTTCACACTCGGCTGCAAACCGCCCCAGTGCACGCTGAAGGTCCTGATTTGACGAAGCCAACAGAATCACATCATCCGCAAACAGCAGAGACGAGATTCTGTGGTTCCCAAACCAGACCCCTCTTCTACACCCTGGCTGTGCCTAGAAATTCTGTCCATAAAAATAATGAACAGAACCGGTGACAAAGGGCAGCCCTGGCGGAGGCCAACGTGCACTGGAAACAGGTTTGACTTACTACCGGCAATGCGAACCAAGCTCCTGCTGCGGTCATACAGGGACCGGAGGGCCCTTAGCAAAGGACCCCGGACCCCGTACTCCCGAAGCACCCCCCACAGGGTGCCCCGAGGGACACGGTCGAACGCCTTCTCCAGATCCACAAAACATGTGGACTGGTTGGGCGAACTCCCACGAACCCCGAGCACCCGATGGAGCGTGTAGAGCTGGTCCAGTGTGCCATGACCAGGACGAAAACCACACTGCTTCTCCTGAATCCGAGGTTCGACCATCGGTCGAATTCTCATCTCCAGTACTCTGGAATAGACCTTACCGGGGAGGCTGAGGAATGTGATCCCCTTGTAGTTGGAACACACCCTCCGGTCCCCCTTCTTAAACAGAGGGACCACCACCCCGGTCTGCCAATCCAGAGGCACTGTCCCCGATCGTCATGCGATGCTGCAGAGGTGTGTCAGCCAAGACAGTCCCACAACATCCAGAGACTTAAGGTACTTAGGACGGATTTCATCCACCCCAGGAGCCTTGCCACCGAGGAGCTTTCTAACCACCTCGGTGACTTCGGCCTGGGTAATGGACGAGTCCACCTCTGAGTCCCCAGTCTCTCCTTCCTCTTCGGAAGACGTGACGATGGGATTGAGGAGATCCTCGAAGTATTCTTTCCACCGCCTGACAACATCCCCAGTCAGGGTCAACAGTGCGGGTGGAGAGCTGCTTCTGCCACCTGAGGCGTCGGACGGTTTGCCAGAAACTCTTCGAGGCCGACTGATAGTCCTCCTCCATGGCCTCCCCGAACTCCTCCCAGACCCGAGTTTTGCCTCTGCGACTGCACGGGCAATTAATTAGGTCAGCTAGGTAGGGAGGTGCCACTCCGTGAAGAATTTTATAGACTAGTAGCAGAACTTTAAAATCTGATCTTACTTGGACAGGAAGCCAGTGAAGGGATGCCAAAATGGGTGTAATGTGGTTGAACTTTCTGCTTCGTGTGAAAAATCTAGCTGCAGCAGTTTTTTAGCCAGTTGGAGAGCCCTAATGCTGGACTGTGGTAAACCAGAAAATAAAACATTGCAGTAGTCCAACTGAGAAGAGATAAAGGCATGGATCAGGGTCTCAGCATCGCCATAGACAGGATGGGATGAATCTTCGCTATATTTCGCAGGTGGAAGAAAGCAGTCCTCATAATATTTCTAATGTGGAGGTCAAAGGACAATGTAGGATCAAAAATTACCCCAAAGTTCCTCACTTTGTCAGTGCGATGTATGACACACGAGCCTAGGCTAAGCGTTAACTGATCAAATTGATGCCGATGTCTCACTGGACCAAGAACCATCATTTCAGTTTTAACAGAGTTTAAAAGTAGGAAGTTTCTAGACATCCAGCTTCTCACTGATGCAAGGCAATCTTCTAAGGATTTTATATAGATAAGATTACCAGCAGTTATAACCGGCATGTATAACTGAGTATCATCAGCATAGCAGTGAAAAGTAATCCCAAAGTGCCACAATTTGTGCCCAAGGGGTGCTATATAAAGGGAAAAGCAGGGGGCCTAAGACAGACCCCTGTGGAACCTCAAATTTCATGTCACTAAGGTTAGAGTTAGTGTTACTGTATACTGATACTGTATGATGATCTACGGTATCAAATGCAGCACTGAGATCTAGCAGCACATGAACCATAGTGGTGTCTGAATCTATTGCAAGCAGAATATCATTCACCACTTTAGTGAGAGCTGTCTCTGTGGAATGATATTTTCCAAAAGCAGACTGCAATGGCTCAGTGAGATAGTCCACGAGCTGCCATGAAACCATTTTTTCCAGAATTTTAGAGCAAAATGATATTGGCCGATAGTTTTTCAATACACTAGTGTCAAGATTCGGTTTCTTAAGTAATGGTTTAATCACTGCAGATTTGAAACTTTAGAAACAGATCCAGAAGTTAAAGAAAGATTAATAATTTCCAGCACGAGTTTTGTCAGCATGCCGAGAGACATACTCTCTAATTCTGGGTTAAGGCATGCTGGGATATGTTTAACCTAATGTCTTCTATTTTTTTCTCAAAATATTCCAGGAAATCTTGTGTTGTAAAAGGAGAGCGACTTACAGGTGGTTGTCCATGTGCGTGTGAACTGAGGGTTGAATGATTGTATTTTAGATGTGACTGTCTGTCTGAATGATGTACCTTTCCCCACTTCTCCTCCATACATGTACTCATCATCTCTCTCTTCTCTCTCTTACAGAAAATCCTTCCCATCACAGCACGCTACTTTAGCATCTTTCGCAGCTGTCTATGTTTCGGTGAGTAATGGTTTGAGGCCACACAGACAATTCAATTTGCTATTATATTTGCATTCTACGTTATAAAAATGGTTTGTTAAAATATTTCTGGTTTTCACAGCAAAAAAAAGTTTTTTTCTGATTTGAATTTTAGGTTATGGGGTGAATTTAGGGTTCCCTGTTTAATGCAGTATATCAGAATGAGAGAAATACTGTAAAGCCACAAAGGTGAGGTTGTGCTGAAAGAAATCACACCAGACAAGGCCAGGTAAACAGTTTTTTTTTAAGGTAAATTATGAAGGTAAAACCAAAAGTAGTCAAAAATGCGCAAAAATTCCCAAGACTCCAGAGGGTTAAAGATGCTTGTCTGTTTTGCATTGATCTAAAGTCTGATTATTTGAGCTGTCACGGCCGGCCATCATTCTGGATATTCTTTTATTTCTACATTCTACATTTTCTACATGCCTTTTTTTTTTCAACTTAACTCTGTTCTTTGATGATGTTTTTCCAAAGCCCTTACTTGTGAAAATATAGTTTTGACTATGGACGGTGTGGAACTGTGTTGTATCCACAGATGTACTTCAACAGCACTCTGACAGACTCGTCCAAGCTGCTCAAGCCTCTGCTGGTCTTCTCCTTCATCATCTCTGCCATCATTGTGGTCTGACCAGGATTATTCAGTACAAGAACCATGCCGTTGATGTTTACTTGGGCTTTCTGATTGGAGGAGCTGTCGCTGTCTACTTGGTAAGGATCAGTGCCACAAAAAACAAACAAAAAAGAAAAACCTTAAACACTTGTTCCCAAGAAAAAACTACAGATGTTTCACATCTCACAAATCTCGGTATTTTTTATCTGAATGCAGTGTGTGTGTGTGTACTTATTATTTTATTATACTGTATAAATGGACAATATTTGTTGTGTATATATTGAGAAATATGTTTTCAAATTCAGAATATGCTAAATTCGCATCTTGCTTCTCGTAAATAGGATTTCAATCCTGTAAAGTAAATCATTTTTTAAGGCAGTGATAACTTCAGATTGCAAGCGCTTACAATATTGTGCTCTCGCAGTACATTTTTTTTATTGAACTTCAGATCAGTTACTATAAAAATTGGTAAATGGTCAATAATATAATTTATTAATAAGCCATTTAATGTTTTGGTATCTATCATTTGTAAGTATATTATCAATGAGAGCAGCTGAATGTGAAGTTATTCTTGAAGGCCTAGTAATTTTTGGATATAGATTTAGACTGTACATAGTGTTAACGAAATCCTCATGTTACTTTATGCTGATACGGGGTTAAGAGATCAATGTTTATATCTCCACAGACAAATACTCTCTTATTACATATCTGTGAAAACAACTTTTCTGTCCAATTTTGAAACTCTTCAGTTTTAGATCCCGGAGCTCTATATATGCAGATAATAATTATATTTTTACCTTTTTCCATACCTATTTCAATTGTGATGGATTCCAAAAGATTTTCCACAGCCATAGTCATTTGAGCTTTAATTTTGTAGTTAAGCCTTTTGTCAACATACAAAGCCACTCCTCCTCCTCTATTTCGTCTATTCAGATGATTGAATTCATAACCCTCCAAGCTGTACAACGGTATGGCCGTCTGCTCAGATGCCAACTGTCCGCTCACACTGCTCGCTCTGCATGCATTTATTTTCTTGATTTCTCTAGTAAATGGTAAAAGGACTGCATTTATATAGCGCTTTTCCATCTGCATCAGATGCTCAAAGCGCTTTACAATAATGCCTCACATTCACCCCGATGTGAGGGTGCTGCCCTATAAGGAGCTCACTACACACCCGGGAACAACTAGGGGATGAAGGACCTTGGTGATTTTCTGGTCAGGCTGGGATTTGAACTGAGGCTTCTCTGGTCTCAAGCCCAACACTTTCACCACTAGACCATCACCTCCCAGTACCAAAAGTAGTCCTGTTAACATCAGAGCTTATCTATAGTTTGGTCATTAATGATTTCGCCGTGGGGTCTGTGTAATACCTGGTTTCATTACCCATTCCTCGTAACAGCTTTCACTCTGTTCAGTAAATATAAATGTGTCTGGTTCTCGTATTCACCATGAGTCATGGTATTTTCTTTCATCGTTTTTCTGATGTGTCATGCACCCTTGACTCACTGCAGGCATTAGTACAGAGCAGATAGTACTTGATTACCTGCAGCTGCCTCAGCAATCACCACTGAGACACATCTGAAGTCTACAAACAGTTTCTCAGACAGCATAGGAATAATCCCCTTGCTACGGGCTCATCACATGAGTTTCAAACACTGAATAAATTCTCTGCATATTCCTTCAGAAAATTGTTGTAAGAGTAATATCTGACACCAGAGAGGGAAAAAAAAGGAGGTGGGGTGGGGTTAGTGTTGTACTCTGTAATCGTGATCGTCACTGAGTTTTTAAAATTGTATTTTTTATGACATCGTGCAAGTTTTATAAATCTGTGTACACTATTCTGTATAACGGATACAAATCAGTGTCCAGAAAAACAAAAAAATGCCTCAGTCAAAATGTGGCTGTTACCACAGTTGTCGTAAAGCGGGACTGGTTGGTTGCTACGGTGATGCTGTATGGCTGCTACACAGTGGTGGGCACAGTTCAGATAATCCAATAACAGATAATTATTGAAGATAACGTTTTCATTATCAGATTTTTTTTTAAATAACTTTAAAAACCATTATCGGACTAATGATGTTCCGATGAACTTTTGCCCAATAACTTTTAGACCGATAACGTAGTAACCAACCTGAACAACAGCCAACATTTATAAAATTGAAAATTAGTGGAGCACCTACCTGATAAAAGTTTTCTAACACATGTATGGTTTCATCCTCTGCAAACAGAAAACAGCTGCTTCTATGAAGAACACTAACCTCCGCAGACAAAAAAAAAACTTGTTTTTAAGAAAAAAAGAAAAAAAAATCATTTCCTTTAACACCATAATGATATGCTGGCAATATCACCCAAGTCATCCAGAGGCATACATTTTTAACTTATGGTTCAAATTTTAACCAAACTAATTTTGGACAAGTTATTTAAAATTACTGTAATGTCTGAAGTTTTATAAAGTGAAAATAACAGATATATGTTTTAGTTTTAAAGTAATGTGCTAATTTTTAAGGTTTTAGTGTGGACATGCTGTGCCGAGCATTGCATTGTGGGTAGGATTAGTACGTTCACGACAGGACAAATGCATTTCAGACACACTGTTCAGGCTCCACGGACAACAGCATTAAACTCTAGTGCCTAAAACTCTCGTGAATATATTCTCTGGGTGTATAGACGTTATTGTATTTGCGTTTGTTAAATTCCACGCATCTTAAATGTCGCAGCAGACATGGATTATCTGGAATTTTGTTTTGGAAAGATTTCAAGGCCTCTACTGCCATCTACTGGCCAGTAGTGTTCATGGCAGTTCATGGCAGTATTCGTCCTGAAGATGCACAGACACTGTATATTTTTAATCACAAGTTAAGTTTTTCAAACTTAATTTACAAAAACTCTCGATGGGAGACATCAAAGTTTAAAAACAAAACAACAAAAAAAAAACATTACAAGACAGCTCTGCGGTGTTTGCACATGCACAGTGCAAGCGGTTGTACGCTTGTTGCCCCTCAGCAGCAGGAAACCCTCACGACGGCCAACCAGAATAATATCAAACAGGTTTGATTTTCATTCGACCATACGATCAGCAATCAGGAGGTGGTCATGAGATGTTAAATGTAGCTTGTTACTCCATGTACACCGGATGTACACTACACGATGCAGGACGCGCGATTAACCTGAAACTCGGTCCAAAAAATTCTCACATGAATAAAAAATCATCTGAACATTCTCACATTCTCTCCACATGCAAAACATGTTGTGATGACACTTGCAGGACTCCGTAAAAATGCCTGTTTTTACACATAAAAAATGGAATATTTTACAAAAGCACATCTGTAAACACCAACACATGACACACGTCACATTAACGTGTTGGTTTACATAGTGAATGACTGAACCAATCAGTGTTTAGCAGAGGTATATTTTACCCAGAATCCTTTGCGATCTGTCTGTGTTTGTTAGAAAACCTCAGAATTAGTGCATTATTCAACATTAAAAGATATATGTTATATTTTAACTTCATACAAACGGCAGAATTGACATTAATGGAGTTATTCTATCAGTATTCATTTTATTTATACACCAAACCATAAGTCAGTATGACTTTATTTTCCAAGACCTCCGCCTGACCGGAGCATTGTGATTGGTAGAGAGTTGGCCTTGATGACTGTTCTCAGTTTGGCTCTGCACTATAAGCTGGGTAGTAAATAAGAAATTCCAGCAGGAGACAGGATGTTCAAACATAGAAGTGTGGGTTCATTGTTTGGGTCTGCTGTCGCTTTGATGTTTCCAGAAGCGATTGTGGTGTTTAAACTCAAATTCAGTTTGTTAGTAGTTGCAAATATACTAGAAACAATACTGGAATTTATCGGTTATCTGTAACTTCTGATACATTTTTGGGTGGTTTATCTTTACCAAAGATAACTTTTCAATTATCTGATTATCTGTTATCGAAGTTAATTTTTTGGTTATCTGTGCCCACCACTGCTGCTACATGATGCTATTCTTAAACGTAGCATGTGGACATCGCATACTTTTAGAGCAATCACATTTTTAAAAAAATCTAATCAAATCAATTTTATTTATATAGCGCCAAATCACAACAAACAGTTGCCCCAAGGCGCTTTATATTGTAAGGCAAAGCCATACAATAATTACGGAAAAACCCCAACGGTCAAAACGACCCCCTGTGAGCAAGCACTTGGCAACAGTGGGAAGGAAAAACTCCCTTTTAACAGGAAGAAACCTCCAGCAGAACCAGGCTCAGGGAGTGGCAGTCTTCTGCTGGGACTGGTTGGGGCTGAGGGAGAGAACCAGGAAAAAGACATGCTGTGGAGGGGAGCAGAGATCAATCACTAATGATTAAATGCAGAGTGGTGCATACAGAGCAAAAAGAGAA
Source organism: Thalassophryne amazonica (assembly GCF_902500255.1). Classification (NCBI taxonomy): domain Eukaryota; kingdom Metazoa; phylum Chordata; class Actinopteri; order Batrachoidiformes; family Batrachoididae; genus Thalassophryne; species Thalassophryne amazonica. The sequence continues at coordinate 117,080,200 of NC_047103.1, read as the reverse complement.
AGAAACACTCAGTGCATCATGGGAACCCCCCAGCAGTCTAAGTCTATAGCAGCATAACTAAAGGATGGTTCAGGGTCACCTAATCCAGTCCTAACGATAAGCTTTAGCAAAAAGGAAAGTTTTAAGCCTCATCTTAAAAGTAGAGAGGGTGTCTGTCTCCCTGATCTGAATTGGGAGCTGGTTCCACAGGAGAGGAGCCTGAAAGCTGAAGGCTCTGCCTCCCATTCTACTCTTACAAACCCTAGGAACTACAAGTAAGCCTGTAGTCTGAGAGCGAAGTGCTCTATTGGGGTGATATGGTACTATGAGGTCCCTAAGATAAGATGGGACCTGATTATTCAAAACCTTATAAGTAAGAAGAAGAATTTTAAATTCTATTCTAGAATTAACAGGAAGCCAATGAAGAGAGGCCAATATGGGTGAGATATGCTCTCTCCTTCTAGTCCCTGCCAGCACTCTAGCTGCAGCATTTTGAATTAACTGAAGGCTTTTCAGGGAACTTTTAGGACAACCTGATAATAATGAATTACAATAGTCCAGCCTAGAGGAAATAAATGCATGAATTAGTTTTTCAGCATCACTCTGAGACAAGACCTTTCTAATTTTAGAGATATTGCGCAAATGCAAAAAAGCAGTCCTACATATTTGTTTAATATGCGCATTGAATGACATATCCTGATCAAAAATGACTCCAAGATTTCTCACAGTATTACTAGAGGTCAGGGTAATGCCATCCAGAGTAAGGATCTGGTTAGACACCATGTTTCTAAGATTTGTGGGGCCAAGTACAATAACTTCAGTTTTATCTGAGTTTAAAAGCAGGAAATTAGAGGTCATCCATGTCTTTATGTCTGTAAGACAATCCTGCAGTTTAGCTAATTGGTGTGTGTCCTCTGGCTTCATGGATAGATAAAGCTGGGTATCATCTGCGTAACAATGAAAATTTAAGCAATGCCATCTAATAATACTGCCTAAGGGAAACATGTATAAAGTGAATAAAATTGGTCCTAGCACAGAACCTTGTGGAACTCCATAATTAACCTTAGTCTGTGAAGAAGATTCCCCATTTACATGAACAAATTGTAATCTATTAGATAAATATGATTCAAACCACCGCAGCACAGTGCCTTTAATACCTATGGCATGCTCTAATCTCTGTAATAAAATTTTATGGTCAACAGTATCAAAAGCAGCACTGAGGTCTAACAGAACAAGCACAGAGATGAGTCCACTGTCTGAGGCCATAAGAAGATCATTTGTAACCTTCACTAATGCTGTTTCTGTACTATGATGAATTCTAAAACCTGACTGAAACTCTTCAAATAGACCATTCCTCTGCAGATGATCAGTTAGCTGTTTTACAACTACCCTTTCAAGAATTTTTGAGAGAAAAGGAAGGTTGGAGATTGGCCTATAATTAGCTTAGATAGCTGGGTCAAGTGATGGCTTTTTAAGTAATGGTTTAATTACTGCCACCTTAAAAGCCTGTGGTACATAGCCAACTAATAAAGATAGATTGATCATATTTAAGATCGAAGCATTAAATAATGGTAGGGCTTCCTTGAGCAGCCTGGTAGGAATGGGGTCTAATAGACATGTTGATGGTTTGGATGAAGTAACTAATGAAAATAACTCAGACAGAACAATCGGAGAGAAAGAGTCTAACCAAATACCGGCATCACTGAAAGCAGCCAAAGATAACGATACGTCTTTGGGATGGTTATGAGTAATTTTTTCTCTAATAGTTAAGATTTTATTAGCAAAGAAAGTCATGAAGTCATTACTAGTTAAAGTTAAAGGAATACTCGGCTCAATAGAGCTCTGACTCTTTGCCAGAGCTCTATTGTCAAAAAATGTAGCATAACTGTAAACAGATTTTCCACAAACTCCAGCTGTCTTCTGTATATAGTACAAATGACCACATCTAGAACCCGTGGTTCCCCAGGGGTCAACATCCTAATTACTAGTAACTGGTTTGCTGACCATTGTAGTGTTATACTTGATTAATCTCATTGACAGTACCCCATAGAGAATCTTTGGGGTGTTGTCAAGAGAAAAATGAGAGACATCCATCAGTAGATGAGCTGAAGGCCACACTCAAAGCCACCTGGGGCTTCCATAACACCTCAGCAGTCCCATAGGCTGATCTTCTTCATGCCATGCTGCATTGATGTGATAATTCCTGCAAAAGGAGCCGCAGCTAATTTAGTGCATCAGTGAGTATACTTTTAAGAAGTTCCACATTTCTGTTTTGTCGGGCCTTTTTAGCTTGTGATCTCATGAAATATCCCAGTATTAATACAATAACATGCTTTCACCCGGGTGAATATCTGTCATTTTGGGTGACTAGGCATGGACGTCGGGCCTCTGAAAATGCATACTGCACGACAACTGCATGTTATTTGTATTATTATCACTTACTGAGATACACAACACGTGGAATCACATTAAAAATATTTAATGTCATTTCAAAACGCACGACACCCAGCAAACGCATACATAAAAAGTTGGCTCACTTTAACTTTTGTCGTGTTGGCTGGTAATGCGCTGCTCTACGAATTCGCGAGGGCGTCCTCATCAAGCTGGCTGCTTTGGCTGCTGTTCATTGTCATACTATCCATGAGAAAATCATCTGTAATATCCATATTGGGACCAACACACACTTCTCGCCTTTTCATCTTTTCCTCTGCGGACAGTTCTTGGGCTGCGCGCTATGACGTCATCAGTTTATGCACAGTGGGCGGGTATAGCCAGGTAGCGTAAATGTAAATCTGTGCTACCGGCCCAGCAACGCCTCAGTAAGTGATAATAATTAGGGATATCCATTTTCTGTTTGTTTATTTTTTGAGCCATAGGCTGTAATTATCAAGATTAAAGTAAAATGATTGAAATATGTTGTCAAGAATACAACCCCTGGCAAAAATTATGGAATCACCAGCCTCTGAGGATGTTCATTCTGTTGTTTAATTTTGTAGAAAAAAAGCAGATCACAGACATGACACAAAACTAAAGTCATTTCAAATGGCAACTTTCTGGCTTTAAGAAACACTATAAGAAATCAAGAAAAAAAGATTGTGGCAGTCAGTAACGGTTACTTTTTTAGACCAAGCAGAGGAAAAAAATATGGAATCACTCAATTCTGAGGAAAAAATTATGGAATCACCCTGTAAATTTTCATCCCCAAAACTAACACCTGCATCATATCAGATCTGCTCGTTAGTCTGCATCTAAAAAGGAGTGAACACACCTTGGAGAGCTGTTGCACCAAGTGGACTGACATGAATCATGGCTCCAACACGAGAGATGTCAATTGAAACAAAGGAGAGGATTATCAAACTCTTAAAAGAGAGTAAATCATCATGCAGTGTTGCAAAAGATGTTGGTTATTCACAGTCAGCTGTGTCTAAACTCTGGACCAAATACAAACAACATGGGAAGGTTGTTAAAGGCAAACATACTGGTAGACCAAGGAAGACATCAAAGCGTCAAGACAGAAAACTTAAAGCAATATGTCTCAAAAATCGAAAAATGCACAACAAAACAAATGAGGAACGAATGGGAGGAAACTGGAGTCAACGTCTGTGACCGAACTGTAAGAAACCGCCTAAAGGAAATGTGATTTACATACAGAAAAGCTAAACGAAAGCCATCATTAACACCTAAACAGAAAAAAACAAGGTTACAATGGGCTAAGGAAAAGCATTCGTGGACTGTGGATGACTGGATGAAAGTCATATTCAGTGATGAATCTCGAATCTGCATTGGGCAAGGTGATGATGCTGGAACTTTTGTTTGGTGCCGTTCCAATGAGATTTCTAATGATGACTGCCTGAAGAGAACATGTAAATTTCCACAGTCATTGATGATATGGGGCTGCATGTAAGGTAAAGGCACTGGGGAGATGGCTGTCATTACATCATCAATAAATGCACAAGTTTACGTTGATATTTTGGACAATTGAAAGGATGTTTGGGGATGTTTCAAGATGATAATGCATCTTGCCATAGAGCAAAAACTGCGAAAACATTCCTTGTAAAAAGACACATAGGGTCAATGTCATGGCATAGGGTCAGTGTCAACAAGTAGATCTGATTTGATGCAGGTGTTAGTTTGGGGGATGAAAATTTACAGGGTGATTCCATAATTTTTTCCTCAGAATTGAATGATTCCATATTTTTTTCCTCTGCTTGGTCTAAAAAAGTAACCGTTACTGACTGCCACAATCTTTTTTTTCTTGATTTCTTATAGTGTTTCTTAAAGCCAGAAAGTTGCCATTTGAAATGACTTTAGTTTTGTGTCATGTCTGTGATCTGCTTTTTTTCTACAAAATTAAACAACTGAATGAACATCCTCAGAGGCTGGTGATTCCATAATTTTTGCCAGGGGTTGTATATACAATTTTTAATTTGTGAAATAACTGACAGTTTATTTTTGATCTTTTAATTTTTGAGATGCACCTATAAATAGCTTTTTTAGATTCCATCAGCACTGAGGATTAAAACAGTCCACACATTGCACTCAGATTGGTCTTCAAAACACAAAATTGCTATTTTGAAAAGATATTGTAGAACCAGTCTGTTCAGACAGTACTCTACATGTGCTTTTCAATATGTATAATTTTGTGTATGAAAGTGCACCAAATGTAACAATTTCAAGATAGAAATTTCAAAATGTTCTTTTTGCCTCTCAAGCCCTTCCCCTGCCTCAGTTGCTTCGTTCTCTCACTTCTAATGATTCACTTTTTTAAGACAAGTCAAGGGATTGATAAAGGAACATTTCCAAGTCACAAAATGTCTGTTTGACTTCCTTGATGTCAGTCATTAAAACATAGTGGTAAATGTATCTGTAGCAGGCATTTCTCAGAAACTGACTGCCTATCCAAGAATAAGACTCATGATGGAAGCAACCACGTTACCCATGACAAGACTAAAGAAGTTACTGACTTTTGTGACTATGATTGTGGAAAAAAAATGGTGGTGAAAATTTGACATTAACCAGTGACCTATGTAGATGTCTTTGGTACTAGGCCCCTAGATAGAGGTGCTTGACAACGTCAAACACATTGACACTTAGCAAAACCTTTGCTAGAGAATGGGGTCCTGGTGCCTCCAGTGTTACTATGTGGTTTTTAGACATGGATGCTAACCAGAGGCCTAAAGAGACTGCATGTCTTGATACTGGTCTCTCTGCAGGACCTTTGGGTACCACTGGAATAACTTTGTCAAAACATTTGCTACATAGGGAGACTCAGATGAAGTGTAACACGTGCATCTTGACGGAACATCAGCTATGACATTATGGTCATGTGGCATGCTTCTCTTTGCGTAATCCAGCATGCAAGTGCCTCCTTGCTGAGGATCCATCAGTTGTAAAAGGCACAAGGGCATGCCAATGTATCACAGGCTGTGGCAGGGAGTGGCAGATAGATTGGTGAAGATGGGCCAGTTGTCTGCCTGGAAGATTACCAACAAGGACCCAGGGAGGTTCTGTTGTGTGGGCATTGGAGTAACAGACAGCACCAAGGTATGTTTCCAGACCAGAATTTGTAATGGTTTATGTTTCCTGTCTTCTCAGGGTCTCTATGCAGTTGGAAATTTTCAGCCTAGTGAGGACGCCAACAAACAACCCACTCCCCAGCTCCATCGGGCACCCTGCTCTTTACCTCATATTAGCCAGGAGGCTGTTCTCCATCACTTGCAGATGAAGGCCATGATGGCTGGTGAGCAAGGCATCCCCACCTCCTATTCTGAGGGTCTGCTCCACCGTGGCCCTCAACAACAGAGGCCTGATGACAATCTAAAGCATTCTGGTGCAGATATGGAATTGATAACTCCCAGCAGCCTCCCCAGCAAAGATGCCATACTGACCTTTAGTCACACCCTCCCCCGAATCCACACCTCCCAAGCCATGGCTGCTTATGAGGAAGTAGCTAGACATCATGCTGCCACACTGCATCATGCCTCCATGGATTCCAGCCGCTCAAAACAACTTCTTTCTCAATGGAAAAGTAAGAATAACAACCACAAATGCGCCTTAAGGGTCCCCGACTCCTTTTCTTCCTCTGTAGATTCCGCATCCACCCAACCCTCTATAAACCCCCACCATCACGGCAGCATGGAACTTCAATCGAACTCTGACCCATCAGCTATGGGCCTGGACAGAGGCTATGATAGCAGCAACCAAGCATACATAGGGAAACTGGCCACAGGCTCTAGCACCACCCTGCCCAGTAACTGCAGCGGCATTACTGGAGGAGCCAGGATTCCCATGCAGTCTAGACCAGGCTCCTCACAGTTAGTCCACATACCAGAGGAATCAAATGAGAATTACAGCACCTCTCTGAGAACAGTGGGAGGAGGAGAAAATGAGAGGATGCCAACAGTTAACAGCACAGTTCAGGCAAATTGGCAGACAGCGGCAGAGAAGACTGCAGCTTCCAGAACTACTGACAGCGGGCAGAACACCCAGCCACGGATCATGCAGGTTGTTGCTATGTCCAAACAGCAGGGCCTACTTCAGAGCCATTCCAAGAGCCTAGATGAGAGCAGCATAGGCTCTAACACCGTTGGGAGCTGCCAGGGCTCTATTCGTTACAAAATGCTAAGTGACCAAGATCCCAGCAGCACCACAGGCCCCAGCTCACTAGGCAGCAACACAGGCAGTATTTCAGGGAGTACTGGAGCAATTGTCAGAGTCGAAGCTCACCCTGAGAACAACAAACCAGTCATTCAAGCTCCATCCACAGATGGAAGTGGGTCTTGGAGGTGGCAATCCCTGGATCATGGCACCGGCTCTGGTGGTGGTGGTGGAGTGGGAGGTGGGAGTTTGAAGCAGTCGTTTGACCTCAATGATCTAAACAGAGATTCAGAAGGCTCTGAGTCTATACGGGAAGGGTCCATTGAGAGGAAACATGCTAAACCCATCATTACCACCGCCAGTGTTAGTACACCACCTGTTGTTACTGTTCACACTCAAAGCACCAGCCAGTCTGAGCACAAGCTCCATCATCAGGGTCTGTCCACCATACGGGTCACTCCAGGGGATGGTAGTGTTTCAGGGTCAGGAGGAGATGGAGAGACTGTTACAGAAGCACCCTTGGTTGCATCCAGTCATGATTCCACACTGAGAAGAACAGGGAACAGCATCATCCTGATTCCAGAGAGGTCAGACAGTCCGGATAATACCCGCAATATTTTCTACAAGGGAACATCATTGACACAGGCTTTTAAGGAATAAAAAGAAAAGATTAAACAAGATTCAGTAAGGCCAGACAGCTGGAGAGGGTTTTTTTGTGTTTGGGTATTTTTTGGGTTGGGGGGGGCAGTTTCGTTTTCAAGAATATGTTTGGGTAAGCAGCAAACTTATATTTGTGGAAACTGTTGTTACCAATCACCGTGTACTGTAAATGTTTAATTCAAGGTTTTTTTGTTGTTTTTATTTTATTTTATTTTATTTTATTTTTTTTGGACGGGGGGTGGTGTTTTGCACTTTAGGTTGCACTTTAGTGTAAACACTACACTAAAGTGCAACCTCTTTCATATTGTAGAAAAAAATCACTGTGTACTTTTGTGGTCACACCTAATTATGCTAGTTGTAATGTTGATGATGTGCCAGTGACGTGGGGTCAGGGAAACCTTTTTTTAAACACTTATTTATGTGTTGTTATAAGTAATTACAAAAAAGAAAGAAAATTCAACTGTAGCAAGCATTGCAAAATACTTGCATCATAGCTGTGAAACCAATGTTTACTTCCCAACACTGTAAATACTGTGTATGTTTAAAATAGGGTGCTATGCCAGAAAAATTAATTAACTATTTAACATGCAAAATACACTACAATTTGATTAAAGAATTAGCTATTTTACAAAGACTAAACAACTGTGACACAATACATAACAGGTATGTTTTGCATTGTGTCTGTACTGTATAAATATTACACATTTAACAGAATACTGTTTTTGAACCAGAAGTGTGCTTAGCATTCCCTCTGTAGCTATGAAGTCAAATATGCTGTTACTTGCACTGAAATATGTGTTTTACCTACCTTGTATACTGTCAACTCTGACCTTATCTTTATGTTTGTATTTATATTTGGATGTCCATGAAAGTCTTATATCTCTCACACACACACAAACTAAACTGTGATCATTTGCTTCTTTGAGACACGTAATTTTGTAAACTTAATGAAAAACTTGAATTCAGGTTTCATATCTCTGTTTTTTTAGGCGTACATTTGCTAAAATGTTTTTTAGAAACACTGTAATTTTAAGAAATAATTTTGTTTGCTGTTAAACATACAGCCAGAAAACATTAAGATGTCCCAATCTCATGTCAGCTCACTGATATTGTTAATATGTAGGTGAAGATGGGGAGTAAGATCTAATAGTAAATTTTATTTTGAAAATTTCCATACATAATATAGCTGTCAATGTGGCACTGCAGTAGGAATGTGATGATAGGCACACACGCACACATACGCTCATCTTCAACCGCTTATCCAAGATCGGGTCGCAGGGGGCCGGAGCCTATCCCAGCATTCATAGGGTGTGAGGTGGGGTACACTCTGGACAGGACACCAGTCTGTCACAGGGGCACATATAGACAAACACATTCACACTTGCACCTACAGACAATTTTTAAAGTTTCCAATTCATCTAACCTGCATGTCTTTGAATGTGGGAGGAAGCCAGAGCACACAGAGAGAACTCACATAGACACGGGGAGAACATGCAAACTCTACACACAAAGGCCACAGGTGGTAATTGATCCTATGACCTTCTTGCTGTGAAGCATCAGTGGAAAACCACTAAGCCACTGTGCTGCCCATGATGATAGACACTTTATTTCAAATGGAAGAACACACTGACGTTTGAATACAATGTTTAAGAAAGCAGGAGCTGGTGTTAAATGTGTTTAAGAACAGCTTCTGCTCTGGTAGACTATAGCGTACTGAAGTATGATGTCATGTATCCATAACAGTGGCTCTACAGTCTCTTTTCAAAATGGCCACTTTGTGCTTTGAAGATCACTCTCAGTGATGTAGCTAGTAAGTAGTTGTTTGGTGGGGAGGTGTAGGGAACCGTCTTCTGCATGTGTGAATTTTCACACACTCTAAGTCAGCCTGAGTGAACACGTGTACTGAGTACCCATCAGGTTCTCATTTGCTATGACATGATGGAACGACTTGAGAAAACGTATTGCATCAAATTTTGCCAAAAACCTGGCGATACCCAAGTGGAAACCATTTCCAAGATTCAGCAGGCTTTTGGTGATGATGCCATGACCATATCACAAATAAGAGTGGTATAACTGCTTCAAAAATGTGCACACATCAGTACAGAGAGAAGCACATTCTCAGAGGCCATCCACAAGTGATTGTCAGAATACAAACTTTGGTCATGGATGACCATTGTGTCACCAAGACGTTGTGTCCAAGAACTTGCGGATGAGGTGGGGATAAGCACAGGTTCGGTACATTCAATTTTGACTGAGGATGGACATGCGAAAAGTGTCAGTGAAATTTGTGCTGAAGATGCTGACGGCAGAGCAGAAGCAACTGCGTCTGAACACCATCACTGGTGATGAGACATGAGTTTAGGGGTATGACTCGGAAACCAAATTTCAGTCATCGCAATGGAAACATCCAACATCATCAAGGCCAAAGAAGCATAGCAGGTGCACAGTCAAAGTCATGTTGACTGTTTTCTTTGCCTCACATGGGTGGTGTATCGTGACTATGCACCAGAAGGCCAAAATATAGAGCATTATCAGGAGGTCTTAGGCAGCTTTGTAATGTGCACTGCAAGCTCCCAGGTCTGTGGCTGGCGAAAGGTTGGCAGCTCCATCATGATAATGCACCTGCCAGTTCTGAGCTGATTCAGGCTTTCCTGGCATAACACGAATGTGATTCGTCAGGCTCCCTACTCTCCTGACATGGCTGAATTTCGGCTGTTACCTAAAATCAAAACAACATGAAAAGGGACTGGATATGAGTAATGGGAAGACATCATACAGAACATGACAGCCCAACTGGAGATCATTCCAAAAGAAGCCTTCCAGAAATACTTCTTACAGTGGCTGAACTGCTGGGAGACGTGTGTGCAGTCCCAAGGAGACTACTTCAAAGGGAATTAGGATTTTACACCCCCCAGGTGAGTAACTGTATTCTTCTATTTTTCACTGCCAAAGGTTAGATACTTTTTGAATGCACTTCGTGTGTGTGTGTGTATATATATATATATATATATACACACACACACACAAGGTCTGTTAGAAAAGTATCTGACCTTTTTTTTTTTTTAAACGTGATGGATTTGAATCACATGTGCTTGCATAAGCCAACCTTGAACCTTCGTGCGCATGCGTGAATTTTTTCATGCCTGTCGATTGCGTCAGTTGCTGGCAAGCAGCCTTGTGTGAGGTCATGTGTTGTACTCTTGGCGGTTTTTCATTGCAAGGAAAATGATGGAACGACTAGAGCAGCGCTACTGCATCAAATTTTGGCAGAAACTGGGCAACAGCCAGGTGGAAACCATTCAGAAGATTCAGACGGCTTTCGGTGACGATCCTCTGGGCATCACACAGATTAAGGAGTGGTACAACCGGTTTAAAGACGTCCGCACAACGGTGGAGAGCGAGCCACGCTCCAGGCGGCCATCAACATGCCGAAATGACCAGGTCATTGGTCTGTGACCAGGTCATTGGTCGGATTGTGACTATCCGAGAAATTGCGGAAGAGGTGGACATCAGCACTTTTTCGGCACATTCCACTTTGACAGAAGATTTGGCCATGAAAAGAGTGGCGGCGAAATTCATGCCGAAGCTGACGGTGGAGCAAAAGCAACTTTGTGTTGAAGTCTCCCAGGACATGCTGGACTCCGAAAAATGATGCCCACCTCTTCCACAATTTCTCGGATAGTCACACGACTGAAAAGGCACTGAAAGCAGTCTGTGTATATATATATATATATATAGCCTCCTGCACTGGAGTTACACACAGAAAGAATGCTGCTTTTATTACAGAGCGGGCACTTTCACCACCCTATTATCTACTTGCTTATGACATATAATAATATACATACAGAAATATTTATATCAATAACATTGTGAAAAATGACACAATGTGCTGCAGCCAGAGGCAGGACAGCCAACAACATTGAGCCGTGCATGTAGCTTATTGCATTTAGCATGAAACTCTGAACAGCTGTGTGGAGCATGGATGTAAACACAGCTTGACCCCCACAGCAGTAGAACCAACAGCAACCCTTAACACAGTTACTTTGTTCTTTCATGCTTGCTAGCAAAATTTTTCCTAGTGTCCTGGGAAATAATTACAGCTTCCCACATGATCATATTTGTTGCAGTTTTCCTCTTGATGTCGGACGATCACGAGGCTTTTGTGACAGCATTCATTCTCACCCGAGCAAGCGTTGTATAGATCCAGCGGAGCGGTTGACTAGGGGTTGTGACGTCCTCAGTTTGATACTCTATGGCTGAAGTTGAGAGAGAAGTGCCTCTGCTTTACAGTTTCAGTGACTGGTTGGCCACTTGCTCACATTATTGCATCCTGAAGCTACAGGAGGAAGCACAAATTATTTGTTGCTTTATTTCATTAAGCTGCTTTTTAGTTTGAAACTTTATCAAGACCACTGATGATGATCCAAGTTAGATTCTTTCACATAAAGGCAGCTTAGTTTACTCCAACATACACGTGCATCTTCCTGAGCTGTGTTTCCCAATCCTGGTCCTCGAGACACAAGTACTGTGCTTTTTCCATTTCCCCATGTTCTAATTGTACACAGTGAGCCAAATAAGATGTTCCATTGTTGGTTGCTAGTGTTTGGTTGAACACACTTGTTTTCGTAGATCAGGGACAAATGGAAAATGTGCAGTCGTTTGGGTTCTGAGGACTAGGACTGGGAAGCACTACTGTGGAGGATTTATGGCGAAACAACTTTTGCTGTTCTTCATCATGTAGAAAGATGAGGATATGATAGTGGGTACATTTCTGAAATCTTACTTTCAGCTATCAAAGAAATATTATTTATACCATGATTCTGTGCATGTACTTCATAAGTGGTGGTCATTTAAATGCACCACACAATGTTAATGTGTTCTATGTCTGATCAGCACCACAGACAGTTCACCTTCAGATGTTTTTAGCAGCATACACGTGCATTTTCTCCTACAAGCTGCTTTGGAAAATACAATTTTTTTTATTTATTTCTTATCAGCCCAGATCTTTCTGAACATAACTTAGACCTGAATTATGTATGATTTCTTTCATAATTTCTATCATTGTAAATGAATGGTCGGTTAAGGTGCCAGTCACGAACAAACAGGACAATAAACTGTTCAGGTGAAATGATCAGATTGGACAAAAATATGTACAGTGCATCCAGAAAGTATTCACAAAGATTCACTTTTTCAACATTTTATGTTACAGCCTTATTCCAAAATGGATGAAATTAATTTTTACCCTCAAAATTCTACTCACAACAACCCATAATGAAAGCATGAAAAAGTTTGTTTATTTTTTGAAAATTTATTAAAAATAATAATAATAAAAAAAATAAATGACGTGTGCATAAGTATTCACAGCCTTTGCTAAATACTTTGTTGATGCACCTTTGGCAGCAATTACAGCCTCAAGTCCTCTTGAATATGACGACACAAGCTTGGCACATCTATCTTTGAGCACTTTTTCCCATTCTTCTTTGCAAGCTCCATCAGGTTGGATGGGGAGCGTTGGTGCACAGCCATTCTCAGATCTCTCCAGAGATGTTCAGTCGGATTCAGTCAAAATCAGAATGGAGCGCTGGCTGGGCCACTCAAGGACATTCACAGGGTTGCCACTCCTTTGATATCTTGGCAGTGTCCTTAGGATCATTGTCCTGCTGAAAGATGAACCGTCACCCCAGTCTGAGGTGAAGAGCGCTCTGGAGCAGGATTTCATCCATGATGTCTCTGTACATTGCTGCATTCATATTTCCCTCAGTCCTGACTAGTCTCCCAGTTCCTGCTGCTGAAAAACATCCCCACAGCATGATGCTGCCACCACTATGCTTCACTATAGAGATGGCGCCTGGTTTTCTCCAAAGTGTTCAACCTTTGTCTCATCTGACCAGAGAATTTTGTTTCTTTGTTGCTCATGGTCTGAGTCCTTCAGGTGCCTTTTGGCAAACTCCAGGTGGGCTGCCATGTGCCTTTTACTAAGGAGTGGCTTCCGTGGTGTATTGCTGCAGAGATGGTTGTCCTTCTGGAAGGTTCTCTTCTTTCCACAGAGAAATGCTGGAGCTCTGACAGAGTGACCATCAGATTCTTGATCACCTCCCTGACTAAGGTCTTCTTCCGCGATTGTTCAGTTTGGATGGGCAGCGAGCTCTAGGAAGAGTCCTGGTGGATCCGAACTTCGTCCATTTATGGATGATGGAGGCCACTGTGCTGATTGGGACCTTCAAAGCAGCAGAAATGTTTCTGTACCCTTCCCCAGATTTGTGCCTCGAGACAGTCCTGTCTCAGAGGTCTGCAGACAATTCCCACTGTTGCCAAGTGCTTGCTCACAGGGGGTCGTTTTGACCGTTGGGATTTTTATGTAATTATTGTATGGCCTTGCCTTACAATATAAAGCGTCTTGGGGCAACTGTTTGTTGTGATTTGGCGCTATATAAATAAAATTGATTGATTAATTGACAATTCCTTTGACTTCATGCTCTGACATGCACTGTGAACTGTGGGACCTTATATGAAGACAGATGTTTGCCTTTCCAAACCATGTCCAGTCAACTGAATTTACCTCAGTTGGACTCCAGTTAAGCTGTAGAAACATCTCAAGGATTATTAATGTAACACCATGCACCTGAGCTCAATTCTGAGCTTCATGGCAAAGGATGTGAATACTTACGTACATGTGACTTCTAAGTTTTTTGTTTTTAATACTCAATTTCAACTGCTTATCCAGGATCAGATCACGTGGCAACAGCTCGAGCAGCGGGACCCGAGAATTCCCTTTCCCAGGCCACATTGACCACCTCTGACTGCCAGATCCTGAGGTGTTCCCTGGCCAATGTGAAGATATAATCTCTCACCTACTCCTGGGTCTTCCCCTGGGTCTCCTCCCAAATGAACATGCCTGGAACACCTACCTAGGGAGGCGCCCAGGGGGCAGGGATCCTTACCAGTTGCCCGAACCACCTCAGCTGGCTCCTTTCACCCCGAAGGAGCAGGGGCTCTACTCCAAGCTCCCCATGTATGACCTAGCTTCTCACTCTGTCTCTAAGGGAGACACCAGCCACCCTCCTAAGGAAGCCCATTTTGGCCAATTGTACCCGAAATCTAGTTCTTTCGGTCATGACCCAACCCTCATGACCATAGATGAGTAGGAACGAAGATTGACCAGTACTTTGAGTCTTTTGCCTTTTGGCTCAGCTCCATTTTTGTCACAATAGTACAGTAGAGTGAATGCAATACCGTCCCTGCTGCACCGATTCTCCGGCCAATCTCACGCTTCATTGTCCCCTCACTCGTGAACAAGACCCCGAGGTACTTGATCTCCTTCACTTGGGGCAAGACCGCATTCCCTACCCAGAGTAGGCAATCCATTTATTTCCTGCTAAGAACCATGGCCTCAGATATAGAGGTGCTGATACTCATCCCGGCTGCTTCACATTCGGCTGAGAACCAATCCAGTGAGTGTTGGAGGTCACAGGCTAATGAAGCCAACAGGCCCTCATCATCTGCAAAAAGCACCCTGAGCCCATCAAACTGGAAACACTCCTCCCCTGACTATGCCTCAATATCCTGTCCATAAATATCACAAACAGGATTGGTGATAGGCGCAGCCCTGGTGGAGGCCAACCCCCACCGGAAACGAGTCAGACTTACTGCTGAGCACCCAAACACAGCTCTTGCTTTGTGAGTACAAAGATTGGATGGCCCTGAGAAGGGACCCCCTCACTCCACGCTCCCGCAGCACCTCCTACAGTATCTCCCGTGATACCCAATCATACACCTTCTCCAAGTCAACAAAAGACATGTAGAGTAGATGAGCATACTCCCAGGCACCCTCCAGGATCCTTGTGAGAGTGAAGCGCTGGTCGGTTGTTCCAAGACCAGGACGGAACCCGCATTGTTCCTCTTCAATCAGAGGCTCGACTATCAGTCAAACCCTCCTTTCCAGCACCCTGGAGTAGACTTTACCAGGGAGGCTGAGTAGTGTGATGCCCCTGTAATTGGCACACACTCTATTTTAATTTTTTAATAAATTTGCAATTTGTTGAGATTTCTGTTGAAGGCATTACTTTTGAGGTAATCACTTTCAAAACCCGGCTGCTACAATACCACACTGTCTTATTTGATAAAATGTACCCTTTTAAAAATGATAAGATGCTGGTTAGGGTGCATTTGTAAACCTACATGCTTCCATCCTTTGTAGCAGGCTAAAGATATCTCATAGTCATACTACCTCCGTGCCAGATGTGCAGGAATATTGATTTCTACCCATCTGACTCCAAGTAATCCAGCAAACAAGTATGATTGTCAAAATAACAGCATTTTTAAAAGCACTGTTCTCGCCCAGTAGGTGTTCATAGTAGCGAAGAGGTAAAGGTGATTCTCACTGGATTTTCTGTCAAAATGTATAGGTAGCACAGGATATGTAGCATTTTTGTACACCAATATATTGTTGCCAATTTAATTGTAATACCTCAGCATAGTTAGAAATGATCACATCATATTTGCATCTAGAAGGCGAATTTGATAGATATCGCCCTCTTGTATTTTGTCATGTAAATTACAGATGGGTACATCATTTGCCATCTGTCTGTACATCCAAATAAAGGAACCAAGCTTTCTGCCAAACCTGTCCTGTGTCAAACAAAAACACATGCTCAGTGGCCAATGTAAACTCCTGACAATGACTGATGATCTGGTTTGTTTATGGTAATTATATGTTGTGAGTTTTTGTTTTTAATTAGACTTTACAACACGGATGTGCAGCACAGTGGATGTTGGATGACTAAATGAGGGAATTTCGTAAGTTAAGCACGAGAGTCATTTTTTTGTTTCGGTGGTGTACTATATATTAGATACCAACGATGAGCATTCGGTCTTCTCAGTGGTTAAGCTTTATATTTTAGTGCTGGTAGCAGTTCTGTGTTGAGTTTTGTAAGACTTTTACCTATGTGAATTTTGACAATATGAGAAATTATATATATATATATATATATATATATATATATATATATATATATATATATATATATATATATATATATATATATATATATATATATCCTTAAAGTCTTCAGTATTGGTGTATTCACCTTGCAGTATATGGTAAATAGTTTGTCTACCCCAGGTACATTTGCATGACCACTTTTCTATTGTTCATATGACAAAATGGTTGTCATAAATATGTTTTAACTTAGTGTTCTTCATTCTTTATCTGTGTATTGTAGTAGAAGTTAATTGACAATCATGTAATTGTAGTACTGTTGCTCTATTCAGGTTGCCAATACAGACTGGTTTTTGGTCTGTGTTAATCAAATAAATGCCATTTTCTCCAGATCATGTTAAATTACAATGTATGCAAGATGCATAGTACAATGGGTACAAGCATTGAATCATTGGGTTTTGGTAATTTAGCGACACAACAAATGGCGAAGCAGTAGCTTTAGGTGACCTGAACATTTTCGTACAACCCCATTTCCAATGGATGCCTGCAACACGCAGTGGTGGGCATAGCTAACCAAAAAGTTAGCTATGATAAGTAGTAATCAGCAAACTGAAATGTTATCTTTTTTTAACGCTAAACTGATAAACTGCCTAAAAACTTATCGGAGGCTACAGCTAACTGATAAACGATAACTTTCAATTTTGCTTCCCATACGCTGTCAGCTACTAACAAGCCGATTATAACAAGCCATCATAATGACACATCAATCAATCGCTCCGTGTGGCGTCATAACAACAAATCATTCAGTCGCTCCGTGAGGTGTCATAACATCAAGACTGGTTCACATGGGAAGATAATTAGGCCGACATCAGACCCAATCTTCCCCTTCTGAAGGACGCCCTGACAATCGTGATGACGCTAAATATAATCTTATCAGATATTCCTGCCATGTGTGGTGTGTGTTAAGAGCGCTCTGATCTGCTCAGAAGGACGCGAGCAGCTAAATGTGACATGCAGCCAATCAGAAAGCGAGGTGTCTGACCTGGGAATGTTCGTGTGTGAAATCTGTTTGTGTGTGTTGTTTTTACCGTGTGGCTGCACACCACACACTGTACAACTAAACCTGTCAGATCTATGATTTTTTTTATCTCCACGTGTGTGGTCTCTCAGGTTTTGTAAATCTACAGATAATTTTAAAATCCGACAACACTGTGATATAACCGGTCGCCAGAAGGTGGCAGTGTTCTATGCATTTTGATGCCGGTTATATCACACAGACTGAATCACAATTTAAGACTTTTCGGCTTTCAAATGCTTTTTTTTTTTTTTACTTTTTTTTTTTTTTACACAAATGAAAAAAATGACATATTTTACAAAAGCACATTTATTTGTAAACACCAGCACACGTTACATTGATTCACTTGTGTTAGTTTTTACATAAAATTAATTAGTCAACCAATCAGTATGAGTGGAGGCTAAGTTCACCCATAATTCCTTTGGGCACCTGTGTGTTAATGTTCAAATCTTCAGAATGAGTGCATTATTTTAAAATTAACAGATATGTTATATATCCACTTCATACATTTTAAGAGTTTACATTAATGTAGTTATTCTATCAGGAATAATTTTATTTATGAAGGAAAACCATAAGTGAAACCTGCTTCCCATTTCAAGACCTCTGCCTCATTGCTGGACCACTCTATAGGGTTAAGCAATAATATATATATATATATATATATATATATATATATTTTTTATGACAGCTTGGTAGCCAGGCCCTTTTGCTGGGAGCAGAGTTGAGCTCAGCTCATTTTAGCTACCTCACTGTTGCAAAATACATAGCAGACAGGAGCAAAAGGGATGATAAATGTTTTTCAAGTTACTAGCTATGTAAAAAAAAATTAGCGGTCTAAAAGTTATCGGAACTAAATTTATCAGAAGATAATTGGTCCGATGATGGTTTTAAAATTTATCTGAAAAGCTAGTTCGCTAACAAAAACATTAGCTTCGATAATTATTGGTTATAGGGTTAGCTCAGGGGTGGGCAACGAGGGCAGAGACACTGCAGGTTTTCCTTGCAACCAATCACCTCAGCAGGTGGGTTGCTGATGAGCTTCTCCCTTGAACATAAACACCTGGTTATCAATTAAATCACCTGCTGAGACACCTGAACATTAATGAAATCACTTGCTGAGGTGATTGTTAGCAAGGAAAACCTGCAGTGCTTCGGCCCTTCATGGCACATGATTGCCCACCCCTGGGTTAGCTGAACAGTGCCCACCACTGACAACATGTTTCAAAAAAGCTGGGACAGTGGTATGTTTACCACTGTGTTACATCACCTTTCCTTCCAACAACACTCAATAAGCGTTTGGGAACTGAGGACACTAATTGTTGAAGCTTTTTAGGTGGAATTCTTTCCCATTCTTGCTTGATGTACGACTTTACTTGTTTACAGTCCGGGGTCTCCGTTGTCGTATTTTGCGCTTCATAATGCGCCACACATTTTCAATGGGCGACAGGTCTGGACTGCAGACAGGCCAGGCCCACACTCTTTTACTACGAAGCCACACTGTTGTAACACGTGCAGAATGTGGCTTGGCATTGTCTTGCTGAAATAAGCAGGGACATCCCTGAAAAAGACATTGCTTGGATGGCAGCATGTGTTGCTCCAAAACCTGGATGTACTTTCAGCATTGATGGTGCCATGGTATTGATGTGTAAGTTGTCCATACCATGGCCACTAACACACCCCCATACCATCACAGATGCTGGCTTTTCAACGTTGCGCTGGTAACAATCTGGATGGTCATTTTCCTCTTTTGTCTGGAGGACACAATGTGTGGACTCATCAGACCACAGCACACTTTTCCACTTTCTGTCTGTCCATTTCAAATGAGCTCGGGCCCAGAGAAGGTGGCAGCGTTTCTAGATGTTGTTGATGTATGGCTTTAGCTTTGCATGGTAGAGTTTTAACTTGCACTTGTAGATGTAGCGATGAACTGTGTTAACTGACAATGGTTTTCTGAATTGTTCCTAAGCCCAAGCAGTAAGGTCCTTTACACAATGATGTCAGTTTTTAATGCAGTGCCACCTGAGGGATCGAAGGTCAAGGCATTCAATGTTGGTTTTCATCCTTGCGCTTATGTGTAGAAAGTTCTCCAGATTCTCGGAAACTTCTGATTATATTATGGACTGTAGATGATGGAATCCCTAAATTCCTTGCCATTGAACATTGAGAAAACATTGTTCTTAAACTGTTGGACTATTTTTTCAAGCGTTTGTTCACAAAGTGGTGAGCCTCACCACATCTTTGCTTGTGAATGGCTGAGCCTTTTGGGGATGCTCCTTTTATACCCAATCATGACACTCACCTATTTCCAATTAGGTGTTCTTTGAGCACGCATCAACTTTCCCAGTCTTTTGTTGCCCCATCCCAACTTTTTTGAAATGTGTTGCAGGCATCCATTTCAAAATGAGCAAATATTTGTACAAAAACAACAAAGTTTATCAGTTTGAACATTAAATATCTTGACTTTGTGGTGTATTCAATATAGGTTTGCAAATCATTGTATTCTGTTTTTATTTACATTTTACACAACGTCCCAGCTTCATTGGAATTGGGGTTGTATATACAACCTATAAGTATTGAACGAACAATGAACATTAGATACAAAATTTCACAAGGCTTGTTACAATGTCATGACACTGAAAGAGTAGAAAGCATTTGAATTAAATAGTATCCTAACGTACTAAGTAACGTTTCCTCTCTTGGAGGAAATATATTGAAGCATTCACTGTGGTATGGCATGAGGAAAATATTCTAAAATGTTTTTGAAATGCTTTCCTAACAGAATCTGTTGATAATTTTTAAGTCTGTTGTTTTAAAACGACAAAACCTGATTACTGTGACAACATTAGTGACCCGCTGTCAGAAAAATAATAAAGATAATAACAAGAAGAACAACAACAATAACCGCCCTGACCTGCGGCAGAGGAAGAGGAAGACAGACGTCATATTACATTTTAAAGTCTTTATTATTGCGGGAATTACATCACTGCCCGAACATTTACAAAACCCCAGAAAATATCCAGTCTGGATCAGATTTTGGGGGGTGGGTTCCTAGCAACAATTTCACCAGTCATGTCTGAAACCACTCTTCCCCTACCTAATAATGCCAGGTATCTGTCCAAGGCTCAAACCTTGAGGCGAAAGGTCTGGCCTTATCTCTTTCCCTGATGAGTGCTGTCTTCCTTTCACAAGAAAAACCCTTAGAATTAAACTGTCTTTTTTCAAGTTAAGAATTAACACAAATATGCAACATTTCCAATCATGATAATAATGAAAATTAATAAAACACAAGACCATTTCCAATACCCACATTGTCAAAATATAGGCTACTGTCCCAGGAGAGAGCTACCCCTGGCTTGATGTTAACATGCTTTTATTCTGAAGAACAGTCAGGAAAGTGAGCAGTCAGCAGCAGCTTTACAGGTTTCACTAACTGCCTGCAGCAGCAAAGTTGGCAGCAGCACTCAGCATGCTATTATTTGCCTAGTCTTAAAATAAGTTATCACTGCTGTATAAAATAGAATTGAAAATAGTTCTAATCTCCAATCTCACTTTGAGCTTTATAAACCATTGTTTTACTAATTCATAGCCAAATCCTCCCAACGACAAGTGAGTGCTTCTCAGTGAACAAACTAAACCGACAGTCGCAGTAGTGACACCTTGTGTTTTAAAATGTGTAAACGTTAAACCAGATCATCTGAATAGGAATGAAAAATTTTACCAATTTATTTACTGGACAATAATGGAAAAATGATTTCAGTAATATGTCAATTAAATGTAGTGATAATACTGAGTGATGTTTTGTTGAGCCATAGTTTTATATTTAAGTATTTATGGTGACAACATTGTGTCTCATATTTTCAAATAATTTATTCTAAAGCAATGCTAAATTATTTGGCTTTATTTAAGTGGTTGCTGTCACACTGGAAAGTAAACAAACTACATGACAGTTGTGATTTTTCCATTTTTGCAAAGTTTAACTTCCATGATTTCAGTTTGAGCCTTAACTCCAAAAGTAGCACATTCCCCAAATGTAACATAACACGCTGGAAGTTGGAAAAGTACATGACTGTAATATTTATTTTGCATTGTTTTTGAATGATTAATGTTCACAATCGGTCCCAAATGCTGGTGAATTCCAGAGCTGATTAGAAATGTAGATGAAGTGCATAGAACTGTAGGTGGATGCTCTCTGCATGTGTAGTCTTTTGTGTTGTCCCTGAATGAATAATAAATGTTTTCTGATACTGTGATGAGCTGTATGAATTCTATGCAGCAGGAATAAAAAAGAAATCCCTCAGTGGATTTCCTGTGAGTGAGCCAGTTCACTTCAAAAAGATAAAATGCTCAATAGTAACATTTTTGATAAACAGTGAAATTTACAAAGTATTGGTTTTATTTAGACTGTTGACTGAACAGTCGTGTAAGACAGTCTGTGCACGTTGATCAGGGAAGTAGACCAACTGTTCTGTCTGAAGGATTTGAATAAATGTTTACTATTGAAACCAGTCACAGTGTGTTGTGTCATACATGTATGTTTGCTTGAGTTTTAATCAGGTAACACGAGTGGCATTTAACAAGAACTATTATTTATACATGAAGTACTGCATTAGGTGAATGAAGTTGTTGACATTCTGGCATGATCCTGGATCTTTGAATTCTTTGAAACATGCTGGATTGGTTGTAAGGTCAACATATGTGGAATGGCAAAAGTGCCCCGGAAGCAGGTTTGTTAGATGCACACAGGATTAATTGATGTAAAAGGCGCCATTTCATAAAATCTGCCCAAGGATTGGCTATGCTGTTTGTTTATTTATTTAGTTAATTATTGGGGGGGGGGATGCACTGGGAGGGAACCCATGCAAACTCGACACAGAAAGGCCCAGGTGAGAAACAATCCCACATCCTTCTTGCTGTGAGGTAACAGTGCTAACCACTAAGCCACCGCACCACTTTCTTTGATCTTATTACTTCATATTTTTCTGATCCTATGGGGATGGATATTAGTGTATGAGTATATTAATAAACTAGCACTCAGCTTGTCTCGTCCATTGTGCTTATGAGTCTCTCCAGCTGTTCTTCCTAATAGTTTTCATACGTCACAATATTTACAATCCTGCGAGGTCCTGTACGTATCACTAACATACAGTACTGCAGATCCAGTCATGAGATGCTGAAATCAATGCAATCGTCTCTCCCAGGAGGCCTCCACCGAGGACGTAGATGCTTGTCTCCCTAATTGTCCAGACATCCACTCTGTCTTGCACTTAAAGAGAGGATGTGTGTGCTTCTATCCTTGGAAGTACTGAATGTCACGACCCTTTATTACCACACCAGGCAGAGCTTCAGAAGTTTCCCCACTAGTCTAACTTGTGACAGTGTGAACAGGCCTCAGGCTGCCTGTGGTAAGAGAGGGTCATTTTGCAATGTGCTGCTTCAACTTAAACTTTAAACTGAACCACTTTAACTTGACACAGGGCTCTTGCTTTCATTTGAACAGTCTGGGTCTTTTCTAAAACACATCTAGCTTTGCAGAACTGCTTTCACAGTTATTTTACATCAGGTAAAATGGACAGTTTGCAATTTTGAAACCAACCCTGGAAATTAGGTGGTGTACATTGGTAATATTTAAACACTGATACAGTATACACCAGGGGTGGGCAACGAGGGCCGAGACACTGCAGGTTTTCCTTGCAACCAATCACCTCAGCAGGTGGGTTGCTGATGAGCCTCTCCCTTGAACATAAACACCTGGTTATCAATGAAATCACCTGCTGAGACACCTGAACATTAATGACATCACTTGCTGAGGTGAATGGAAGCAAGGAAAACCTGCAGTGCTTTGGCCCTTCATGGCACATGATTGCCCACCCCTGGTATACACCAAAAGTATGCACTCATTTAACTTTAGAACACTGTTGCTCATTTTCCAAATAACTTCCAGATGGGTGTACAGATTGCTGGTAGGAGGGGTATAGGAGAAAAAAACTGTACAGTGCATCCAAAAAGTATTCACAGTGCTTCACTTTTTTCCACATTTAATGCTCCAACCTTCCAAAATGGAGCAAATTCATTTTTTTCCCTCAAAATGCTACTCACAACACCCCATAATGACAACATGAAGGTTTTTTTTTTTTTTTTTTTTTGCAAATTTAATAAAAATAAAAGTGGAAGAAATCACATTTGCTCAATACTTTGTTGATGTATCTTTGGCAGCAATTGCAGCCTCAAGTCTTCTTGAATATGATCCCACAAGCTTGGTGCACCTATCTTTGGGCAGTTTTGTCCATTCCTCATTGTAACACCTCTCAAGCTCCATCAGGTTGGATGGGGAGTGTCGGTGCACAGCCATTTTCAGATCTCTCCAGAGATGTTCAATCAGATTCAGATCTGGGCTCTTGCTGGGCCACTCAAGGACATTCACAGAGTTGTCCTGAAGCCACTCCTTTGATATCTTGGCTGTCTGCTTAGGGTCATTGTCGTGCTGGAACATGAATTGTCACTCCAGTCTGAGAGTAGGTTTTAATCCAGGATGTCTGTACATTGTTGCATTCACCTTTCCCTCAATCCTGACTAGTCTCCCAGTTCCTGCTGCTGAAAAAAATCCCCACACAGGAATGAGTACAAAAGAAAAGATATTTATTCTTACAAATACCATAAATGATGCTGCACTGGGGGTGCCTGCAGAATGAAGAGATGGCCCACCTCCTGGCAGTGAAAACGGGGAGCTGCAGTATCCAGAGCCAGTCGTGAGGATAAACTAAGGAAAGAGGTTCAGATACCAGGACCAGATGGAATGCTTGCCTCCAAGACCAGGAAGTAGGGGGAATGAAGACACAGATGGTGAGTGAATGCACTCGTAACACTGAAGCCACTAAACAGTCACTGTTCATAAAAGGCTTAGCACAGGATTGGAAATAATATTCTCTTCTTAGGAAATAAGGTTCACTGTTCAGGAATGGTTCACAGTTGATAAATTGTGTCCACAGTTTATCATTTGTATCCAGAGGGGAAGTACTGTGCGTGTGACACAGTTCCCATTAAGCAGGACTTAGACAGCTGGGTTCAATACAGTTTGATATCAAAGTTCATGCAGTTCTTAGGAAGAGTTCTTGGAACAGTTCTTTATCATAGCACAGTCACAGACAGGCATGAGTGAGAACGGGATCCCACTGAGATGAGAAGGAACTGGTGTAAAGCAGAGCCGTGCTCTGAGCTGAGAGCTGAGGAGGTCCAAGGTGACTTGCTGCGCAGGCATCCAGGGACCAAGAGCCAGGGTAGTGTGGGATCCACTCAGGAAGGTGTCTGGAACACCAGGAAAGACAGCTTGCTCTAATACGGGAATTAGAGAGTTGGCCAGGTTACCTGAAGTTAAGAAGCTCCAACGTCTTAAGTGCATGGGAGTGGCAGGTAGACACTGTCAAAGTCACAAAGAGGCAGTCAGGCTTGGTCCTCCTGGAAACGGTCTGGGTTTTGGATAATGGAAGAGTCCATTAAGAACCAGGCTGTGGGATCTCAAGCAATCTCGAGCATGTAGTGCAAGCTGCAATGCGAGTATCTGGCAACTACTGAACAGAATATCAGGGTTTAAATAGTCTATCAATCATCAGTCACATATCTGATCCAGGTGTGAAAAATAACAGAGGGTGCCATCTAGTGGAGAAACTAACACATGACACTGGTAAAGAGACAGAGTTAAAACCAGGATCCGGGGGAAATCCTGATGAGTTTGTTCAGAATCAGCTACTTATCACAAATCGACTGACTCTATTTTGAGTCAGTTGCTCTCTGCTTCATTCTTCATTAAGTTAGTGTTTAAAGGATGTTGCCATTATTTAATGTTCACAACACAACATCAAAGTATTCATGATTATAAGTCTATCTGTTCACATGTGGCAATAATTAGTGGTCGCTGATTTATTTTATTGATGACAATTGGTGACAGAGAAACTGAAGCATTTTGAACCACTGAATCAATATGAAGCAATGGTTCAGTGCCTCAAAGCTTTTGACACAATTAAATATGGTGACATCTGCTGGCCAGGCTTTAATATAGCATTTACATGGAACAATAAAGGGCAAGATCTCATGAAACACTAAGGCACTGTTATGTATGTTTAATTACAAAGGTTCTACGTGCATCTTGAAATTTTTGACTATATTTTGGTTTAAAGACATTAATAATATGCTTCTGTTATAATGTTATTGTGCCAGAGGTGGGACAAAGTCACTGTCAAGGCATTCTCAAATCATCATTCTGCAAGTCCCAAGTCAAGTCTCAAGTTAGCTTTCAAACACTTGGTGGTCATTATGACTCAAGACTTGACTTGGAACTTGCTGATTCATGACTTGAGAGTGACTTGATGGTGACTTTGTCCCACCTCTGGATTGTGACATCATAAAATACTGTATGTAATGGACAATGATGACAGTAACGTGTCACTTAGTAACGCATTACTTGAATATGACCACTTTTTTCAGTAAAAAGTAATCTAATGTGTTAATCTTTCCAAATCAGTAATCAGATTAAAGTTACTTCTCCAAGTCACTGTGCATTACTATTATTTTTGTATTGTTGGTTGATTACAGCATTAAAATTTTCTTATGAGCAGGGAGATGTCGGGCTGTGGTTACTGCCCACTTCACCCACGCACAGAGCTGTATCTGCTGTGCAGCAGCTCCAAGTTGAAAAACAGTTGTCGCTCAAGTGCAGCGATGCTCAGAGCTATGGTTTTACAAAGACATTTTTATGCTGTTTTTTTAAATGCCTCTCTGTGTCTCTTCGCTTAAAACAGCTGATGCACGACATCCAAATATTAACACTTTCTTTTCCACCCAAATGCATCTAAAGTCTCTCTCTGAGGATGACATGACATAAAACCGCTGATAAAACTTCTGGGGCTGTATCCATGAAGTAGCCTAAGGCTAAAGTACCTCCTAGTGACATTATTCTAAGAAAAATCTTAGAATTCCTTGAATTCTTAGACATTTCTTAGAATTTTCCCATGGTAAGATGAAAGTTGTCCGCAAAGCACCTTAGGCCCTAAGAGAGCTCCTAATGCTGCGTTTACACATCAATCAATTAATCAATTTTATTTATATAGCGCCAAATCACAACAAACAGTTGCCCCAAGGCACTTTATATTGTAAGGCAAGGGCATACAATAATTACGTAAAAACCCCAACGGTCAAAACGACCCCCTGTGAGCAAGCACTTGGCGACAGTGGGAAGGAAAAACTCCATTTAAACAGGAAGAAACCTCCAGCAGAACCAGGCTCAGGGAGGGGCAGTCTTCTGCTGGGACTGGTTGGGGCTGAGGGAGAGAACCAAGAAAAAGACATGCTGTGGAGGGGAGCAGAGATCAATCACTAATGATTAAATGCAGAGTGGTGCATACAGAGCAAAAAGAGAAAGAAACACTCAGTGCATCATGGGAACCCCCCAGCAGTCTAAGTCTATAGCAGCATAACTAAGGGATGGTTCAGGGTCACCTGATCCAGCCCTAACTATAAGCTTTAGCAAAAAGGAAAGTTTTAAGCCTAATCTTAAAAGTAGAGAGGGTGTCTGTCTCCCTGATCTGAATTGGGAGCTGGTTCCACAGGGGAGGAGCCTGAAAGCTGAAGGCTCTGCCTCCCATTCTACTCTTACAAACCCTAGGAACTACAAGTAAGACTGCAGTCTGAGAGCGAAGCGCTCTATTGGGGTGATATGGTACTATGAGGTCCCTAAGATAAGATGGGACCTGATTATTCAAAACCTTATAAGTAAAAAGAAGAATTTTAAATTCTATTCTAGAATTAACAGGAAGCCAATGAAGAGAGGCCAATATGGGTGAGATATGCTCTCTCCTTCTAGTCCCCGTTAGTACTCTAGCTGCAGCATTTTGAATTAACTGAAGGCTTTTCAGGAAACTTTTAGGACAACCTGATAATAATGAATTACAATAGTCCAGCCTAGAGGAAATAAATGCATGAATTAGTTTTTCAGCATCACTCTGAGACAAGACCTTTCTAATTTTAGAGATATTGCACAAATGCAAAAAAGCAGTCCTACATATTTGTTTTGTTCATATAAGATTTGTGGGGCCAAGTACAATAACTTCAGTTTTATCTGAGTTTAAAAGCAGGAAATTAGAGGTCATCCATGTCTTTATGTCTGTAAGACAATCCTGCAGTTTAGCTAATTGGTGTGTGTCCTCTGGCTTCATGGATAGATAAAGCTGGGTATCATCTGCGTAACAATGAAAATTTAAGCAATGCCGTCTAATAATACTGCCTAAGGGAAGCATGTATAAACTGAATAAAATGTTGGGGAAAGTGTAGTGACACGGACCCACAACAGGGGGCGCAAATGAACGGTCAATAGATGAGCCAAAAGGTAACAATTTAATATTGTGAATGTGCACAACGAATATACACCTGGCACAGGTGGTGCAGGCCTGGATATATCCCCGGACGTCAGCCTCCACGGACGCCCACCAGAAGCGCTGCCGGACCACTGCCACGGTCCTTCGCACCCCCGGATGACAGGAGAGCTTAGAACCGTGACAGAAATCCAAGACAGCAGTCCTGGCCTCTGGTGGGACGTAGAGCTTGTTCTTCGGCCCAGTTCCGGGGTCCGGGCTCCGTGCCAGGGCCTCCCGGACGGTCTTCTCCACGTCCCAGGTGAGGGTGGCCACGATAGTGGACTCCAGAATGATGGGCTCTGGTGGATCTGACAGCTCAGTCTTGACTTCATCTTCATGCACCCGGGACAAGGCATCCGATCTCTGGTTCTTGGTCCCGGGGCGGTAGGTGATTAGGAAGTCAAAACGCCCGAAGAACAGTGACCAGCGGGCTTGCCTGGGGTTCAGCCGCTTGGCGGTCCTGATATACTCCAGGTTCCGATGGTCAGTGAAAACCGTGAACAGCACAGATGTTCCCTCCAACAGGTGTCTCCACTCCTCAAGAGCCTCTTTCACCGCAAGGAGTTCTCAATTGCTGACGTCATAGTTCCGTTCAGCTGGGGTCAACCTGCGAGAAAAGTAGGCACACGGGTGAAGAACCTTATCGGTCTCTCTGCTCTGGGATAGCACGGCTCCTATCCCTGAGTCAGAGGCATCCACTTCAACCACAAACTGGCGGCTAGGGTCGGGCTGCACCAGAGCTGGTGCAGACGAGAACTGGCGTTTCAACTCCTTGAACGCGGCTTCGCACCGATCCGACCAGGTGAAGGAGACTTTTGGAGAGGTCAGGGCTGTCAGGGGGCTAACTACCTGACTGTAGCCCTTAATGAACCTCCTGTAGAAATTTGCAAAGCCGAGGAACTGTTGCAGCTTCCTACGGCTTGTTGATTGGGGCCAATCTCTCAACCTTGGCCGGATCAGGGGCGACGGAGTTGGAGGAGATGATGAACCCCAGGAAGGACAAAGAGGTGCAGTGAAACTCACACTTCTCGCCCTTCACAAACAGCCGGTTCTCCAACAACCGTTGCAGGACCTGACGTACATGCTGGACATGAGTCTCAGGGTCCGGGGAAAAGATGAGTATGTCATCCAGATATACGAAGACGAATCGGTGCAGGAAGTCCCGCAAGACGTCGTTTACCAATGCTTGGAACGTTGCGGGGGCGTTAGTGAGGCCGAACGGCATGACCAGGTACTCAAATTGACCTAATGGGGTGTTAAATGCCGTCTTCCATTTGTCTCCCTTCCGGATCCGAACCAGGTGATACGCATTCCTAAGGTCCAGTTTGGTGAAAATTTGGGCTCCATGCAGGGGCGTGAACATTGAATCCAACAGGGGTAAAGGGTATCGATTACGAACCTTTATGTCGTTCAGCCCCCTGTAATCAATGCATGGACGGAGTCCGCCATCTTTCTTGCCCACAAAAAAGAAACCTGCACCCATCAGGGAGGTGGAATTCCGGATCAGCCCGGCAGCTAATGAGTCCCGGATGTAGGTCTCCATTGATTCGCGCTCAGGTCGTGAGAGGTTGTACAGCCTGCTGGACGGGAACTCAGTGCCTGGAACCAAATCAATGGCACAATCGTACGGACGGTGCGGGGGAAGGGTGAGTGCCAGATCCTTGCTGAAGACGTCAGCAAGGTTGTGGTACTCAACCGGCACCACCGTCAGATTGGGAGGGACTTTAACCTCCTCATTAGCATTTACACCGGGAGGAACCGAGGATCCTAAACACTTCCGGTGGCAGGTTTCGCTCCACTGAGTCACAACCCCAGACGGCCAATCTATCCGGGGATTGTGTTTAATCATCCATGGGAAGCCCAAAATCACGCGGGAGGTAGAAGGAGTTACAAAAAACTCAATCTCCTCCCGGTGATTCCCAGACACTACCAGGGTTACAGGTAGTGTCTTGTGTGTGATAAAAGGGAGAAGAGTGCCATCTAGTGCTCGCACCTTCACTGGCGAAGAAAGCGCCACCAGAGGGAGCCCTACCTCCCTTGCCCATCTGCTATCCAGCAAATTCCCTTCTGACCCCGTGTCCACCAGTGCTGGGGCTTGAAGGGTTAAATCCCCGCTCAGGATTTTAACTGGGAGTCGTGTTGACAGATGTGTATGACCCACGTGAATGTTTTGACCCCCTCTCAGCCCAGTCTCTAAGGGCGGGCGTTTGTGTTTTGACCGTTTGAGGCAGTCTCTCTGCTGATGCTCACTCGAGCCGCAGACAAAACACTCCCCGCGAACCAGCCTCCTCTGACTGAATGTGGCTCTGCTCGTGTCCCTAGCACCGTCAGCAGGGGGAGCTGTGAGGTGAGGATGTGCTGCAACTCACCTATCATGCCTCCAGCCGACGCCTGAGCACCCTGCTCTTCCATTGGCTGTCCAACAGATGGTTGACGCCCCTCGGGATCCATGACGTTGGCCGAGATATCCTGTTGGGGAAAGTGTAGTGACACAGACCCACAACAGGGGGCGCAAATTAACGGTCAATAGATGAGCCAAAAGGTAACAATTTAATGTTGTGAATGTGCACAACGAATATACAGACAATCTCAGAATCTGATAGCAGTCAATACACAAAGGTGACGTGTGGGCAGGCTCGAGGATAGAAGACGTCTGTCCTGAGAAGAGCCGGAACCACACGATTTCCTCCGCCACCGAACCTGGTGAATACTGGAGCCGCCAAGTCCCGAATTCCCAGGTGATCACCGTCCCCGACTGTCGGATCTGGTACTGCTGGCAAGGAGCACAAACAGTGAGATGTGGGTGTGTGCACACCCAGTAACAAAAACAGTCAGAAGGTGGAAAGTCACCTCCACCTCTAATCACACACTCGTGCAGCTCCTGTCTGACCACTTATCTGGTTGGGGTGTGAAGCGAAGCCGTCGCTGATCACACCAAAACGCCAATCCCACAGATAAGGCAACACCCACAGGAAAACGGCTGCAAAGAAGTTCAGACTATAAAGTCAGTGTTAAGTTCAGACACAGCAGAGAATATTACCTTCACAGGTAGAGGATATCTCAGCAACGAGGTGGAGATGACGTCCGGTTTTTATGGAGTGAGATGATGAAGTGTAGATGGGTGACAGCTGTCAAGAGATAATGAGTGACAGCTGTCACCCCCGGCTGTGTCCGTGGCGGCAGCGCCCTCTCGTGCCTGAAGCCCGCACTTCAGGCAGGGCACCCTCTGGTGGTGGGCCAGCAGTACCTCCTCTTCTGGCGGCCCACCGCCTTTAATACCTATGGCATGCTCTAATCTCTGTAATAAAATTGTATGGTCAACAGTATCAAAAGCAGCACTGAGGTCTAACAGAACAAGCACAGAGATGAATCCACTGTCTGAGGCCATAAGAAGATCATTTGTAACCTTCACTAATGCTGTTTCTGTACTATGATGAATTCTAAAACCTGACTGAAATTCTTCAAATAGACCATTCCTCTGCAGATGATCAGTTAGCTGTTTTACAACTACCCTTTCAAGAATTTTTGAGAGAAAGGGAAGGTTGGACATTGGCCTATAATTAGCTAAGATAGCTGGGTCAAGTGATGGCTTTTTAAGTAATGGTTTAATTACTGCCACCTTAAAAGCCTGTGGTACATAGCCAACTAATAAAGATAGATTGATCATATTTAAGATCGAAGCATTAAATAATGGTAGGGCTTCCTTGAGCAGCCTGGTAGGAATGGGGTCTAATAGACATGTTGATGGTTTGGATGAAGTAACTAATGAAAATAACTCAGACAGAACAATCGGAGAGAAAGAGTCTAACCAAATACCGGCATCACTGAAAGCAGCCAAAGACAACGATATGTCTTTAGGATGGTTATGAGTAATTTTTTCTCTAATAGTTAAAATTTTATTAGCAAAGAAAGTCATGAAGTCATTACTAGTTAAAGTTAAAGGAATACTCGGCTCAATAGAGCTCTGACTCTTTGTCAGCCTGGCTACAGTGCTGAAAAGAAACCTGGGGTTGTTCTTATTTTCTTCAATTAGTGATGAGTAGTAAGATGTCCTAGCTTTACGGAGGACTTTTTTATAGAGCAACAGACTCTTTTTCCAGGCTAAGTGAAGATCTTCTAAATTAGTGAGACGCCATTTCCTCTCCAACTTACGGGTTATCTGCTTTAAGCTGCGAGTTTGTGAGTTATACCACGGAGTCAGGCACTTCTGATTTAAAGCTCTCTTTTTCAGAGGACCTACAGCATCCAAAGTTGTCTTCAATGAGGATGTAAAACTATTGACGAGATACTCTATCTCACTTACAGAGTTTTGGTAGCTACTTGTTTTGAAACAAGGTTCGGTCAGATCGGCACACAGAAATGATCACACAGACTGCATTTTGCTAGAACAAACAGGCGTATGTTTATTCCCCACAAAAGCAGTTACATCAAACACAAGTGGTTGCAGCGCATAAAATATCTCTTTCTCTCTTACCGTGACGCCTTTAAGGTGGAGAGCCAACACCTTCGGCAGAGTGCGCTTGTCAACCGGCTGGGCGTTCTCACGAAACCCGCAGCAGACTCTATCGGAGCATGGCTCTGCCCCCTCTTTTCTAGTGTGTGCGCGAAGGGAGGGTGAGTGGCCATCTCAAACTCCCAGGCGCACATAATTCCTTTAATCAACAGGCATCTGAAAGTTATTTCCTCTTGCAAAAACATAATGACCCCAGCTCTTCACTCCCAGTTCAGAATGACCCCAGCATGCTTCACTCCCAGTCGTTAGTGGCTACAAAAACAAATTCGTGCAATCAGTGTAATAATAAGTACATCATTAGGGTTACTTTAAGACAGGGGCAAAACAACATAATCTTTTCTCCACACATTCCACTCTTGGTGTTTTGCACTAGTCAATTTATGTAACCACTAGCAGATTCAGGTAATGCTGGGCTCCAGCCTATTCCAACGATTATGTCCTGCCATAGCATTTCCCACATTTCTTCTAGTGATTCACAAACAAAATTTTGAGTAATATAGTCTTGATTATACCTGTTCCAAACAATATACTCATATACAAAACCTGATGTTGTGGGGTCTAATGTGACATTATATTGGTTTACTCCAAAGGGATCATGACATAGCAAAGATAACTTCATCTCATACGCTGAAATATTACCCATTCCACCTCTCGCCGTAAACGTATAACATAAACACATGTAAAAATATTACAAAAAGTCATAACACATATTGCTATAATTAATAAAATTAAGGACGGCACTAAGGTACTCCTGGCAGTGATGGACATCCCTGAAAAGATATCCCACCAATGGTGTGCTGACGCTTGCTGTACTAATTTTGCCACGTTTTACCCGTTTGCTAGCTATCAATGTAGACACCATGAGACTGGAGACATTGGACGTATGTGACTCTATTAATTGCTGAATTTCCGTAGATTGTTCCAATGCGCATTTGAAACGCTCCAGGGAAAGACTCCATGGGGAATGCAATACATCCCATTGTACCGAAGTCAGCCGACTTGATACAGAATAATTAGTCAAACGATACGTCCGATCACCCCAATGCCATAAATGCACATTGTTCAGGCAGCCAGTATACGGAACCGAAGGTACCTGTGAATTATTTTTCATTGTTGCAACACACAGAGCATGTGGGCCGATCTGCCACAACATTTCTCTTGGTGTTTCCCTAGTCCAGTCACAAAGTACAACCTCTGAGTCGGTTAGACATGGATTAGCATATCCAGTTTGCAGCACACAGGCCATACCCTTATCCGTTATATCACACAGTTTAGTATCAAAAGTTATATTGGTTTTTGGTTCTAACCACTCTCCATCCATATGCAAGAACCAATAACCATTAGTCGTTATCACAAGTAATACTTGATATTTACAAACAACCTTTGGTTGTATTACATTGTACTGGGTCCAATGCCCAGTACATACCGTTTTATTACATCGTGTAAATTCCGGATGCAGTTTTAACCATAAGGTATTGTTTATATTCCAAATCATCCTCCAATCATAATAGTTCCCTGTTGTAACTATACGCTGAAATCTTTCTCTTTGAGCTTCTGCATGAATAGTTTGTACTGCACATACTGTCCAATTTCCTATATGGGATAGATTTTTCAATGAATTGTATGTTTCATTCCATAACTTCAATTGCCATTGAAAATTCTTCTGCCATAAATCAGCGTTTTGTACTTGTCCCACCAGTGCTGTTGGTAACCACTCTCCTATCTGATGTAATACCTGAGAAGAATACTGACCTGTGTTTGACAACATGGTTCTGGTCACTTCATTATCAACTGTATTTGATACTCCTAGGACAGTTCCTGTTCCTCCTAATAAAGTGTCATACCACGCTCTTCGGCGCCTTTTGCAAGTTGGAATATTTGGAAAGGTAACTTGCCAATATACCTTTGTCTTCACTGTTGCTTGTGCCAAATAGGTGCAGGTATCAATTAAAGGTGCAACCTGGGTTTGTGTTGCCTTAGCCTCTGTTGGTAGTACCCACAGCATGTACAGGAATGATCTCCTCCCTTTAATTTCAGTACTATTACTGATCATTACTTTACTCCACGGTTTAATAGTCCAGGTGGTTCCATTGACATTACTACATGAATAACTTGTCATATTAAAAACACACATGTTCACCCTAGCACGAAGAGTGACATTACATCCCATAGTAAATACTGGTATATGGTGTCTGGCAAAACAGTTCACACATCGCCATAGTTTGCAATCACTAGTGAGATTAGCCACTTTACATGATTGGTTTGCTGAGCAGGTGTAATCATCTTGCGTTCTGTTGTTGGCAGAGTTCTTCCATCCTGTTTGGAACAATGATATCTCTTCAAGTTCGTTTCCTTCTGTCATCCCCCAACAACTGAAGACCATGGCACCACCTACAAGGAGGAGTATGACCCAGCAACCGACACCTCCAATTCCGGGACTTCCACTGGTTGCCATGGCGGCGCCCACCTCCTGTGGTTCTTGATCGCCCGATCAGCAACTCCCACCAGGGCATCAAGCCTAGACAACACAAGGGTAACTACGGGTAGAATGACGACGATTAGTCTTCTCTTACATAACACTTTGATACAGGCACATTTACCCATTTTTCTTCACCCTGATAGAGTATACTAACAGTTGCATCATTCCCTTGAGCTATAATTTCTGCCGCTTTAGGCGGTCCGTTAGGTTGTTTAACCCAAACTTTGGCACCTGCTTGATCTGAGGAACCAAAGCCTTGCGTTCCTCGTGTAGTTATTACTACGGGTTTTGGTATCTCCTGTACCAACCCCATTTCACAGGGTTTAATTATTAATTGAGCAATTTTGTCCCCTTTGTTTAATATCAGGGGTTGTTCTCCAAACAATCTACAAACCACTCCAATCTCGCCTTGGTAATCTGCATCTATCACCCCGGCTTGAATAGTCAGCCCTTTGAGTGATAGACCACTGCGTGGCAGGACGTGCCCATATGTGCCCTTCGGACACTGTAGGCCTAGCCCTGTTTTTACCACTTGAATTTGATCAGGTACCAATGTGACGGTTGTCAATGTCCTTAAATCTAATCCTGCTGAGCCTGGAGTTGCTCTGACAGGTAATTCCGCTTGTGGATCAATTTTCCACATTTTGATGCTTTCTGTAGTATGCTCTATCTCTTCCCCTGAAATCATTCTTATCAAGGGTGTGGATCCCGACCCTATTGGCCGATTGTTCAACTGGTCCACGGCAGTAGTCAAATCCTGTCTCCATTGTCGCATAGTGCGATCTTTTGACAGCTTCAATAGGGTCTCTTTAAGGAGCCCATTCATTCGTTCTACTAGTCCCGCCGCTTGCGGGTAATAGGGAATATGATAAATCCATTCAACATGATGTTCTTTGGCCCACTCTTTTACTTTATTCCCCGTAAAATGAGTACCATTATCAGTTTGAACCTGTACTGGTAATCCATAATACTGCTGTATTATTCCCAAACACTTAAGTGTGGCCATTTGATTTGCAAATTTACATGGATGCACTACCAAGACTCCCGAAAATGTATCTACAGCAGTGCATGCATGTCTACATCCCTTAGACA
This sequence comes from Thalassophryne amazonica, assembly GCF_902500255.1. Taxonomy (NCBI): domain Eukaryota; kingdom Metazoa; phylum Chordata; class Actinopteri; order Batrachoidiformes; family Batrachoididae; genus Thalassophryne; species Thalassophryne amazonica. The sequence continues at coordinate 117,044,464 of NC_047103.1, read as the reverse complement.
TGGGCAGTGGTCCAATAAAATCCAACTGCCAAATTTGACCGGGACTTTTACCACGATTTAACTGCCCATGCAAATGTTGAGGAACACCCTTCCGATAATGTTGACATTGTTCACACTCAGCTATTGCTGTTTTTACGTCATCCAATTTTAAATCAATACCCCGGTCTTTAGCCCATTTGAGAGTACCTTGAATTCCCCAATGACCTGCCTTGACATGAGCCCATCTCGCCAAACCTGGACTCGATTGTCTTTGTTCTACCATTATCTTTACCAATTGATCTGCAGCTTTGTTAAATAAAGCTTCTGAGTCTTGTCCATTAGTGTGTGCATCTACATGCACCACAGTGATAGGAATTGTTTTAGCCTTTTCCCAAATGTCTTCCCACAATTCTCTTCCCCAAACTTCTTTAGAATGTATTTTCCAACAAGTGGCATGCCACGTAGGCATCCAGGTAAGTAATCCTTGGGTCACTGACCATGAGTCTGTATAAATATGAAGGCCTTGCGGTCCTCCCTGCATGATCACCATATGCACAGCCCTTAACTCCGCCCACTGACTACTTTTTCCTTCTCCTAATTCTTCTAAAGATTGACCTAATTGTGGGTTGAAAGCTCCTGCTTTCCATCGCCTTTTTCCTGCTTGATATTGACAAGAACCATCCGTAAACCATGCTCGACTTCTCTCATCATCTGACAAATCATCCCATCTTTTTCCCGCTTTCACAGGAGATTCCTCTAATGGTTGAACTTCAAAAGGTACCTCATCTTTCTCAGGAGCATCAGCTACTTGTCATGCAACAGCGAAACCCCCTTCTCACCTGGCTTTACCCGCTCTGATAGATACCATTTCCATTTTATTACACTAGCCTCCTGAGCTGTCCCTATTCGGTGAGTGGTGGGATACTCATCACCCATGCCAAAATTGGTATATGTGTCCTCATCATTACTTCATGTCCTGCCGTTTGCAATCAGTTTCAATTAACGCCCCAATAACATGCTAAAAGCTGTTTTTCAAAGGCGTATAACGCATTCTCGCATCTGGGAGTTCCTCGACAGAACCCTAAAGGTTTTCGTATCCTGTTTTGTTTTTGCCATAAGCTCCAATTAGCATAATCATTTAGAGCAGACACTTGAAGTTCTACTGGTCCTGATTGCATTTTTCCTAAGGACACAGCCTGCTGTATGGCGTCGGGACGGAGCTGCATGGCGCAAAGCAACGCCGTGATGAAGCCTCACAGGACATGTTCTGGCATGTCCAGCTAATCCACAATTTCTCGGATACTCACACGACTGAAAAGCCACCGAAGCCGTCTGAAAGCCATCTGGAAAGCCATCCTGTGAGACCAATACGGAGGTGGTTTTGTGCCGCGCCATTCGCGGCACGGTGGCGCATTCCTCCACTCCTCTTTCCATGCCAAAAACTCCTGAACTGAAGTTATTGTACTTGGCCCCACAAATCTTAGAAACATGGTGTCTAACCAGATCCATACTCTGGATGGCATTACCCTGACATCTAGTAATACTGTGAGAAATCTTGGAGTCATTTTGATCAGGATATGTCATTCAAAGCGCATATTAACAAATATGTAGGACTGCTTTTTTGCATTTACGCAATATCTCTAAAATCAGAAAGGTCTTGTCTCAGAGTGATGCTGAAAAACTAATTCATGCATTTATTTCCTCTAGGCTGGACTATTGTAATTCATTATTATCAGGTTGTCCTAAAAGTTCCCTAAAAAGCCTTCAGTTAATTCAAAATGCTGCAGCTAGAGTACTGACGGGGACTAGAAGGAGAGAGCATATCTCACCCAATTGGCCTCTCTTCATTGGCTTCCTGTTAATTCTAGAATAGAATTTAAATTCTTCTTCTTACTTATAAGGTTTTGAATAATCAGGTCCCATCTTATCTTAGGGACCTCGTAGTACCATATCACCCCAATAGAGCGCTTCGCTCTCAGACTGCAGGCTTACTTGTAGTTCCTAGGGTTTGTAAGAGTAGAATGGGAGGCAGAGCCTTCAGCTTTCAGGCTCCTCTCCTGTGGAACCAGCTCCCAATTCAGATCAGGGAGACAGACACCCTCTCTACTTTTAAGATTAGGCTTAAAACTTTCCTTTTTGCTAAAGCTTATAGTTAGGGCTGGATCAGGTGACCCTGAACCATCCCTTAGTTATGCTGCTATAGACGTAGGACTGCTGGGGGATTCCCATGATGCACTGTTTCTTTCTCTTTTTGCTCTGTATGCACCACTCTGCATTTAATCATTAGTGATCGATCTCTGCTCCCCTCCACAGCATGTCTTTTTCTGGTTCTCTCCCTCAGCCCCAACCAGTCCCAGCAGAAGACTGCCCCTCCCTGAGCCTGGTTCTGCTGAAGGTTTCTTCCTGTTAAAAGGGAGTTTTTCCTTCCCACTGTAGCCAAGTGCTTGCTCACCGGGGGTCGTTTTGACCGTTGGGGTTTTACATAATTATTGTATGGCCTTGCCTTACAATATAAAGCGCCTTGGGGCAACTGTTTGTTGTGATTGGCGCTATATAAAAAATTGATTGATTGATTGATTGATGTCCACGTCTTCTAGAAGGAGAGAGCATATCTCACCCATATTGGCCTCTCTTCATTGGCTTCCTGTTAATTCTAGAATAGAATTTAAAATTCTTCTTCTTACTTATAAGGAGCAACTGTTTGTTGTGATTTGGCGCTATATAAATAAATTGATGATTGATTGATTCTGCCATTTCTGTGGTAGTCAGATGACGTCCCGAATCAACACAGCGTTCAGTTTGGAAATGATCTGGTCGTTTCAGGCTGTCGATCGCTGCTTGGAACGCGGCACGCTCTCAGCTGCTGTGGGCGGTCTTTTAAACCGGCTTGTAACACTCCTCAATCTGTGTGATCCCCATAAAATCGTCCCTGAAAGCCATCTGAATTTAGTGAATGGTGTCCACCTGGCTGTCTCTCACAGTTTCTGGAAAAATTTGATGCAGCAAAGCTCCAAATTGTTCAGACATTTCCCTGACAATGAAAATCCGACGAGGGGGGTGGACCAGTGCTCACTCAAAGCCTGCTCACAGGCGAATGACGCAACCGACAGGCATGACAAAACTCACGCATGCGCACAAAGGTTCAAGCTTGGCTGATGCAATCACACGTGATTCAAATCCATATAGTTTTTGAAAAAATAAAAAGGTCTGTTACTTTTTGGACAGACCTCGTATAACATCATTTCTAAACGTCCGGGGACAGAAATACGGCACTTTCTCTTTTGGGTAATTACGCACAAACAAAGTGAAAGAAAGAAAAAGTGACGTACAAGAAAAAGTGACGATGTGGTGGAAGAGGACATGTGTTGTGGTTTGTTTACGACCCGGTGCTCGAATGTGTCGAGGCGGTTTTGCAGGCGACAGAACGTAGGATACTTTGGTTAGCAGTGTAGGCTAACACTTACTGACACAACGTCTCCCATTAGCCTCATCTTCCCTTCTCCACTGGGAACCGAAAAAAAAAACAAAACAGTTTTTGCGACTGCTTTGGTGATTGCAGCCAAAAACAAAATAACAACCATTTTCCCGTGTGAAATTATGCTGTGTATATATTACTCCACGGGAGCGGCCGTCCCCATAAGTGGTTCAAATCCTGCAATATCACGCAGGGTTCAAACGATACTGCGGTGCCCTTAATACTTTTGAAAGAAAACATTCTGCTCATTTCTTACCACTTCAGCAGATGTAATCCAGTGATTACTGAAACAATCCATACTTTGGAATGTCTTTCACAGGTCAAACACATTTTCAGCCAAAATGACTAAAGTGAACATTTTGTATACTTACAAACCTGAGAACAGCTGAGGACCTTACATGATTATTTGAAAGTGACAAGTCTGAAGCCCAGTCCTGATGGACGAGCCCATTAAATAAAGGCGTACATGCATCAATGAGCAAACTGAGCCAATGACCTTTGGCTGCTGATGGCTGAGATTGCTTCAGAGAATGCCGCCTGTTATCACGTGTCCAAGTACATTATATATTCCCTTCAACAGTGACTGGATGACTCTTCACTCAGCTGACGTGTCAAAATACAACACAACCCTGAAGGTGTCAGATCCCGCTTCATATATAAGACCAGCTCTCCGTCTCTGAAAGCAAAACAAGCTGAAAGCAAGCTTAAAGACATCTTTCTTGACAAAGGTCAGTGAATAACAGATAACCAAACAATTAACTTCGATAACAGATAATCAGATAACTGAAAAGTTATCTTTGATAAAGATAAAACGATAAACCACCCAAAAATGTATCGGAAGTTACAGATAACCGATAAATTCCAGTATTATCTCTGGTACATTTGCAACTACTAATAAACTGAATTTGAGTTTTAACACCACAATTGCTTCTGGGAGCATCAAAAGTGACAACAGACCCAAACAATGAGCCCACACTTCTGTCTTTGAACATCTTGCCCTCTGCTGGAAGCTCTTGTTTACTACACGGCTTCCAGCACAGGAGCAAGCTGAGAGCAGCCAAAGCCCAGCTCTTTACTAATTGCAATGCTCTGGTCAGGCGGAGGTCTTTGAAAATAAAGCAGTACTGACTTATGGTTTTGATTTATAAATAACATTAATACCGATAGAATAACTCCATTAATGTTAATTCTGTCATTTGTACAAAGTTAAAATATAACATATGAGGTCTATTAGAAAAGTATCCGACCTTATTATTTTTTTCAAAAACCATATGGATTTGAATCACGTGTGATTACATCAGACATGCCTCTACTGGTGGTTGGCTCTCACTGCGGTATTGTATCACTTCCTGTTCCGGAGCACAGCGGTGTTTTTCTGTATCTGTTAGCTGTTTAATCTGCGCAGTTAGATTGATCTAGTTATCTAGATTACGATTTGTTTCCCAGTGTAATCTTTACGTGCCTTAACTAAAGCACTCCTTCTGCTGAATCACCTCTAAATTATTTACACATTATTCACTTTGCGTGTTTTTAGGAATCCGCTAGCTTAGCGTAGCTACTAGCTCTTAGCCGATTTAGCATGGCGGCTTCTCCTGTCTCTCCCGCACTTTTCTGCTCTGGGTGTGAAATGTTTAGTTATTCCTCGGCCTCCTTTAGCAGTAATGGTACTTGTAATAAGTGTAGCTTATTTGTAGCTTTGGAGGCCAGGCTGGGCGAATTGGAGACTCGGCTCCGCACCGTGGAAAATTCTACAGCTAGCAAGGCCCCTGTAGTCGGTGCGGACCAAGGTAGCTTAGCCGCCGTTAGTTACCCCCTGGCAGATCCCGAGCAGCCGGGAAAGCAGGCCGACTGGGTGACTGTGAGGAGGAAGCGTAGCCCTAAACAGAAGCCCCGTGTACACCGCCAACCCGTTCACATCTCTAACCGTTTTTTCCCACTCGACGACACACCCGCCGAGGATCAAACTCTGGTTATTGGCGACTCTGTTTTGAGAAATGTGAAGTTAGCGACACCAGCAACCATAGTCAATTGTCTTCCGGGGGCCAGAGCAGGCGACATTGAAGGAAATTTGAAACTGCTGGCTAAGGCTAAGCGTAAATTTGGTAAGATTGTAATTCACGTCGGCAGTAATGACACCCGGTTACGCCAATCGGAGGTCACTAAAATTAACATTAAATCGGTGTGTAACTTTGCAAAAACAATGTCGGACTCTGTAGTTTTCTCTGGGCCCCGCCCCAATCGGACCGGGAGTGACATGTTTAGCCGCATGTTCTCCTTGAATTGCTGGCTGTCTGAGTGGTGTCCAAAAAATGAGGTGGGCTTCATAGATAATTGGCAAAGCTTCTGGGGAAAACCTGGTCTTGTTAGGAGAGACGGCATCCATCCCACTTTGGATGGAGCAGCTCTCATTTCTAGAAATCTGGCCAATTTTCTTAAATCCTCCAAACCGTGACTATCCAGGGTTGGGACCAGGAAGCAGAGTTGTAGTCTTACACACCTCTCTGCAGCTTCTCTCCCCCTGCCATCCCCTCATTACCCCATCCCCGTAGAGACGGTGCCTGCTCCCAGACTACCAATAACCAGCAAAAATCTATTTAAGCATAAAAATTCAAAAAGAAAAATAATATAGCACCTTCAACTGCACCACAGACTAAAACAGTTAAATGTGGTCTATTAAACATTAGGTCTCTCTCTTCTAAGTCCCTGTTGGTAAATGATATAATAATTGATCAACATATTGATTTATTCTGCCTAACAGAAACCTGGTTACAGCAGGATGAATATGTTAGTTTAAATGAGTCAACACCCCCGAGTCACACTAACTGTCAGAATGCTCGTAGCACGGGCCGGGGTGGAGGATTAGCAGCAATCTTCCATTCCAGCTTATTAATTAATCCAAAACCCAGACAGAGCTTTATTCATTTGAAAGCTTGTCTCTTAGTCTTGTCCATCCAAATTGGAAGTCCCAAAAACCAGTTTTATTTGTTATTATCTATCGTCCACCTGGTCGTTACTGTGAGTTTCTCTGTGAATTTTCAGACCTTTTGTCTGACTTAGTGCTTAGCTCAGATAAGATAATTATAGTGGGCGATTTTAACATCCACACAGATGCTGAGAATGACAGCCTCAACACTGCATTTAATCTATTATTAGACTCTAGTGGCTTTGCTCAAAAAGTAAATGAGTCCACCCACCACTTTAATCATATCTTAGATCTTGTTCTGACTTATGGTATGGAAATAGAAGACTTAACAGTATTCCCTGAAAACTCCCTTCTGTCTGATCATTTCTTAATAACATTTACATTTACTCTGATGGACTACCCAGCAGTGGGGAATAAGTTTCATTACACTAGAAGTCTTTCAGAAAGCGCTGTAACTAGGTTTAAGGATATGATTCCTTCTTTATGTTCTCTAATGCCATATACCAACACAGTGCAGAGTAGCTACCTAAACTCTGTAAGGGAGATAGAGTATCTCGTCAATAGTTTTACATCCTCATTGAAGACAACTTTGGATGCTGTAGCTCCTCTGAAAAAGAGAGCTTTAAATCAGAAGTGTCTGACTCCGTGGTATAACTCACAAACTCGTAGCTTAAAGCAGATAACCCGTAAGTTGGAGAGGAAATGGCGTCTCACTAATTTAGAAGATCTTCACTTAGCCTGGAAAAAGAGTCTGTTGCTCTATAAAAAAGCCCTCCGTAAAGCTAGGACATCTTTCTACTCATCACTAATTGAAGAAAATAAGAACCCCAGGTTTCTTTTCAGCACTGTAGCCAGGCTGACAAAGAGTCAGAGCTCTATTGAGCTGAGTATTCCATTAACTTTAACTAGTAATGACTTCATGACTTTCTTTGCTAACAAAATTTTAACTATTAGAGAAAAAATTACTCATAACCATCCCAAAGACGTATCGTTATCTTTGGCTGCTTTCAGTGATGCCGGTATTTGGTTAGACTCTTTCTCTCCGATTGTTCTGTCTGAGTTATTCTCATTAGTTACTTCATCCAAACCATCAACATGTTTATTAGACCCCATTCCTACCAGGCTGCTCAAGGAAGCCCTACCATTATTTAATGCTTCGATCTTAAATATGATCAATCTATCTTGTTAGTTGGCTATGTACCACAGGCTTTTAAGGTGGCAGTAATTAAACCATTACTTAAAAAGCCATCACTTGACCCAGCTATCTTAGCTAATTATAGGCCAATCTCCAACCTTCCTTTTCTCTCAAAAATTCTTGAAAGGGTAGTTGTAAAACAGCTAACTGATCATCTGCAGAGGAATGGTCTATTTGAAGAGTTTCAGTCAGGTTTTAGAATTCATCATAGTACAGAAACAGCATTAGTGAAGGTTACAAATGATCTTCTTATGGCCTCGGACAGTGGACTCATCTCTGTGCTTGTTCTGTTAGACCTCAGTGCTGCTTTTGATACTGTTGACCATAAAATTTTATTACAGAGATTAGAGCATGCCATAGGTATTAAAGGCACTGCGCTGCGGTGGTTTGAATCATATTTGTCTAATAGATTACAATTTGTTCATGTAAATGGGGAATCTTCTTCACAGACTAAAGTTAATTATGGAGTTCCACAAGGTTCTGTGCTAGGACCAATTTTATTTACTTTATACATGCTTCCCTTAGGCAGTATTATTAGACGGTATTGCTTAAATTTTCATTGTTACGCAGATGATACCCAGCTTTATCTATCCATGAAGCCAGAGGACACACACCAATTAGCTAAACTGCAGGATTGTCTTACAGACATAAAGACATGGATGACCTCTAATTTCCTGCTTTTAAACTCAGATAAAACTGAAGTTATTGTACTTGGCCCCACAAATCTTAGAAACATGGTGTCTAACCAGATCCTTACTCTGGATGGCATTACCCTGACCTCTAGTAATACTGTGAGAAATCTTGGAGTCATTTTTGATCAGGATATGTCATTCAAAGCGCATATTAAACAAATATGTAGGACTGCTTTTTTGCATTTACGCAATATCTCTAAAATCAGAAAGGTCTTGTCTCAGAGTGATGCTGAAAAACTAATTCATGCATTTATTTCCTCTAGGCTGGACTATTGTAATTCATTATTATCAGGTTGTCCTAAAAGTTCCCTAAAAAGCCTTCAGTTAATTCAAAATGCTGCAGCTAGAGTACTGACGGGGACTAGAAGGAGAGAGCATATCTCACCCATATTGGCCTCTCTTCATTGGCTTCCTGTTAATTCTAGAATAGAATTTAAAATTCTTCTTCTTACTTATAAGGTTTTGAATAATCAGGTCCCATCTTATCTTAGGGACCTCGTAGTACCATATCACCCCAATAGAGCGCTTCGCTCTCAGACTGCAGGCTTACTTGTAGTTCCTAGGGTTTGTAAGAGTAGAATGGGAGGCAGAGCCTTCAGCTTTCAGGCTCCTCTCCTGTGGAACCAGCTCCCAATTCAGATCAGGGAGACAGACACCCTCTCTACTTTTAAGATTAGGCTTAAAACTTTCCTTTTTGCTAAAGCTTATAGTTAGGGCTGGATCAGGTGACCCTGAACCATCCCTTAGTTATGCTGCTATAGACGTAGACTGCTGGGGGGTTCCCATGATGCACTGTTTCTTTCTCTTTTTGCTCTGTATGCACCACTCTGCATTTAATCATTAGTGATCGATCTCTGCTCCCCTCCACAGCATGTCTTTTTCTTGGTTCTCTCCCTCAGCCCCAACCAGTCCCAGCAGAAGACTGCCCCTCCCTGAGCCTGGTTCTGCTGGAGGTTTCTTCCTGTTAAAAGGGAGTTTTTCCTTCCCACTGTAGCCAAGTGCTTGCTCACAGGGGGTCGTTTTGACCGTTGGGGTTTTACATAATTATTGTATGGCCTTGCCTTACAATATAAAGCGCCTTGGGGCAACTGTTTGTTGTGATTTGGCGCTATATAAAAAAATTGATTGATTGATTGATTGATTGATTGACATGCTTGAACCCTTGTGGGCATGCGAGAGTTTTTTCACGCCTGTCGGTTACGTCATTCGCCTGTGGGCAGTCTTTGAGTGAGGAGTCGCCCACCCTCTCGTCGATTTTTTCATTGTTTAGGAATGGCTCAGAGACTGCTGCTTTGTTTGATCAAAATTTTTTCAAAACTGTAAGGCACAACTGAGTGGATACCATTCGATAAATTCAGCTGGTTTTCGGTAAAAATTTTAACGGCTGATGAGAGATTTTGGTCTGGTAGTGTCGCCGTAAGGACGGCCCACGGCGCCTGATGGCGACCTGCGCTTCGAGGCGGCAGCGTCTTGCCATTTCAAGTTGAAAACTTCCACATTTCAGGCTCTGTTGATCCAGGAAGTCGTCAGAGAACAGAGAACTTTCAGAAGAAGTCGGCATGAGGAGTTTATTCGGACATTCCATTGTTAACGGACATTTTTTAATGAAAGAACGTGTGGGCAGAGTCGCATGTCGGGTCGGACCCGACCGCGGGGGGTTGCGACAGGAAAAACACCTCCATTGGAAACCTTAACGGGCAAGTTGGAACATGCCCAGGCTGTTAAACAATTTCTCAGTTACTCACTTGTTGAAAGCCATCAAAAGCCGCCTGAATTTTACAAATGGTTTTCAACACGGAGGTGTTTTTCCTGTCGCGGCGCACACAGATTTGCTGAGTCGTCACGGAAATGACTCGGCGAATTTGCGCGCACGTCTTTCATTAAAAAATGTCCTTAAACAGTGGAATGTCCGCATAAAGTCCTCATGCCGACCTCTTCTGAATCTTCTCTGTTCTCTCACGATGTCCTGGGTGAATTAAGCCTTAAATTAGGATGTTTTCAGGTCGAAACAGGCCGACGACGGCGCCTGGACGTGCTGCATGACGTCCCGCTCTGTGGGAAGTCCTTACACCGACAGAAACACCCCATAATCTCTCATCAGCCGTTAAACTTTTCACCAAAAACCAGCTTAATTTCTGGAATAGTGTCCACTCGGATATTCCTCACAGGTCCAGAAAAAAATTTGATAAAGCAACGCGCGCCGTTTCGAGCAGCGTGTGAAACAAAGGAATTCAGCAGAGAGGGCGGGACCACATCTCACTCAAGGCCTGCCCACAGGGAAATGACATCACCGACACGCGTGAAAAAACTCACGCATGCGCACGAGGGTTCAAGCATGATTGGTGTAATCGCATGTCATTCAAATCCATATAGTTAAAAAAAAATAAAAGGGTCAGTTATTATCTAATAGACCTCGTATATCTTTTAATGTTGAAAAATGCAGTAATTCTGAGGTTTTGTAACAAACACAGACAGATCACAAAGGATTCTGGGTAAAATGTGCCTCTGCTAAACACTGATGGTTCAGTCATTCATTATGTAACCAACACGTTAATGTGACATGTGTCGTGTGTTGGTGTTTACAGATAAATGTGCGTTTGTAAAATATTCCATTTTTTTATTTGTAAAAACAGGCATTTTCACGGAGCCCTGGAAGTGTCATCCCAAAATGTTTTGCACGTGGAGAGAATGTGCGCTCATTATATTAGTGCCGTGCACACATTTTATGATGTGCACACGTTTTATTGTCTAATTGTGCACACGTTTATTATATTGTAAAATGTGCACTCAATATTGTCTTGACACATAAATGTTGGCTTTACACTGTGCGAGTTTTGCCTCTTTTTCAGATGATTTTTCATTTGTGCGAGAATTTTTTTGGACCGAGTTTCAGGTTAATCGCGCGCCCTGCATCGTGTAGTGTACATGGAGTAACAAGCTGCGTTTAACATCTCACGACCACCTCCTGATTGCCGATCGTATGGTCGAATGAAAATCAAACCTGTTTGATATTATTCTGCTCAGCCGTCATGAGGGTATCCTGCTGCTGAAGAGCTACTAGCGTCCAGCCACTTGCACTGTGCATGTGCAAACACCGCAGAGCTGTCTTGTAATGTTTTTTTTTGTTGTTGTTTTGTTTTTAAACTTTGATGTGTCCCATCGAGAGTTTTTGTAAATTACGTTTGAAAAAAAAAAAGCTTACATTTTGCTTCTGGAAACACGAGTCGACGTGTGGTTTTTGAACATACGTGTGTGAGAACATAAATCGGGCGCTCTGAACTTTTACAGTGTGTGGTTCTGTGGTACAGTTTGAACTGAAACCGAGTACAGTGATTAAAAATATCATACAGTGTCTGCCCAGCTTAAGGACGAATAGTGCCATGAACTGCCATGAACACTACTGGCCAGTAGATGGCAGTAGAGACCGTGAAAACTTGCCAAAACAAAATTCCAGATAATCCGTGTCTGCTACATTTAAGATGCGTGGAATTTAACAAATGCAAATACAATAACAACATCTATAAACCCAGAGAATATATTCACGAGAGTTTTAGGCACTAGAGTTGAATGCAAGGATCCAGCCTACGTAGTCTGTAGTTGTTTGTAGCGTAGCATCTTTTGATGTTTATTTATTCACCTGTACTGATATGACCGTGGGGAAAGGCCCACTGGCGATGGGGGAAGACCCATTGACATCCATGAAAGAATGGATGACAGCTCGGAAAGACGACACGCTATAGTGCCAAGGCTATCACCCCGAAGCACTGCACAAACAAGCTACAAGTACTGAACAAAGAGAATACCCCCAGGCAGACCGAGGAGGGGGGGAGGATAATCTGCCACCACGGACGGATTATACAGTTAAAGACCTGGGCAATAGCATAAGGAGTACGAGAAAGGATGCTTCAAGTCACAAAGGTGAAGTTAAGCAAAGATGCAATGTCTACAGAAGAACTTTCAAGAACGAGCGTGGGGTCAAAATCCATCAAGGCAAGTCTAAGTGCAAAGAACAGAGCCAGCAATGCAAGGCAACTGATACTATACAGAGAGTTATCTCTGAGTTTATCAGCATAGCCTGTCAGTCGATGGAGGACCGGTGGCAGGAGGCAAACCACAGTGCCCCGGACCTCTCCGCTCTAATTGCTCGGAGCACTGGAAGAGGCAGCCAATCCAAAAGTCCTAAAAACTTTTTGAGGAAACCACGTTTGAACTTACCATCAGCAGCAGACCACAGATGGCAGCAACTGGATCAAGACTTGAATACCACCCTCGATAATATCTTGAAAGGAGAGGCAGCCAGGAAAATCGAGACCATGGTACAAGTGGTGTACCAGGCATGCCACGACATTTTTGACGTGAAGAAAGGGAAGGTTCTTAGACCACCATCACGCCCTAGCAGAAGGCAGAGACAGATTAGAGAGTTGCGAGGAGAGTTGAAGAAACTTAGGAAAAGATGGCGGGAAGCAAACATAGTGGAGAGGACAGCCCTGAATGAAGTCAGGGCACAGGTCAGGAAAAACCTGGTCCACCTCCACAGAGTGGAGACATTACGCAGGAAGCAGAGGGAGAAGCGCAGAAAGAGGAAAGCCTTTGTAAATAACCCTTTCCAATTTACAGCGGAGCTCCTAGGAAAACAAAAGAGCGGGACACTGAAATGCTCGAAGGCAGAGGTAGAAGATTCTATGACAGGTGCACATGGCGAACCCCTTACAGACGTTCCTCTGGGGGAATGCCCTTTCCCACTGCCAGCACTTTCGCCACATACCCCTTTCAACATGACAGACTTCACCGTGGATGAAGTAAGAGCGGTAGTTCAAATCAAATCAAAATCAATTTTATTTATATAGCGCCAAATCACAACAAACAGTTGCCCCAAGGCACGTTATATTGTAAGGCAAAATAATAATAAGGCAAAGCCATACAATAATTACGGAAAAACCCCAACGGTCAAAACGACCCCCTGTGAGCAAGCACTTGGCAACAGTGGGAAGGAAAAACTCCCTTTTAACAGGAAGAAACCTCCAGCAGAACCAGGCTCAGGGAGGGGCAGTCTTCTGCTGGGACTGGTTGGGGCTCAGGGAGAGAACCAGGAAAAAGACATGCTGTGGAGGGGAGCAGAGATCAATCACTAATGATTAAATGCAGAGTGGTGCATACAGAGCAAAAAGAGAAAGAAACACTCAGTGCATCATGGGAACCCCCCAGCAGTCTAAGTCTATAGCAGCATAACTAAGGGATGGTTCAGGGTCACCTGATCCAGCCCTAAGTATAAGCTTTAGCAAAAAGGAAAGTTTTAAGCCTAATCTTAAAAGTAGAGAGGGTGTCTGCCTCCCTGATCCGAATTGGGAGCTGGTTCCAGAGGAGAGGAGCCTGAAAGCTGAAGGCTCTGCCTCCCATATATATATATATATATATATATATATATATATATATATATATATATATATATATATATATATATATATATATATATATATATATATATATATATATACACACACACACACACACAGGAAAATAAGTATTTGAACACCCTGCAGTTTTGCAAGTTCTCCCAATTAGAAATCATGGAGGGGTCTGAAATTTTAATCTTAGGTGCATGTCCACTGTGAGAGACATAATGGATGCCTGCAACACATTTCAAAAAAAGCTAGGACAGGGGCAACAAAACCTGGGAAAGTTGATGAATGCTCAAAGAACACCTGTTTGGAACATTCCACAGGTGAACAGGTTAATTGGAAACAGGTGAGTGTCATGATTGGGCATAAAAGGAGCATCCCCAAAAGCCATTCACAAGCAAAGACGGGGCGAGGATCACCACTTTGTGAACAACTGCGTGAAAAAAAAATAGTCCAATAATTTAAGAACAATGTTTCTCAATGTTCAATTGCAAGGAATTTAGGGATTCCATCATCTACAGTCCATAATATAATCAGAAGATTCAGAGAATCTGGAGAACTTTCTAACACGTAAGCTGCAAGGCCAAAAACCAACATTGAATGCTCATGACCTTTGATCCATCAGGCGGCACTGCATTAAAAACCGACATCATTGTGTAAAGGATCTTACCGCTTGGGCTCAGGAACACTTCAGAAAACTTTGTCAGTTAACACAGTTCATCGCTACATCTACAAGTGCAAGTTTAAACTCTACCATGCAAAGTGAAAGCCATACATCAACAACATCCAGAAACGCTGCCGCCTTCTCTGGGCCCGAGCTCATTTGAAATGGACAGATGCAAAGTGGAAAATTGTGCTGTGGTCTGATGAGTTCACATTTCAAATTGTTTTTGGAAATCATGGACATCGTGTACTCCGAACAAAATAAGATAAAGACCATTCAGATTGTTACAGCGCGAAGTTTAAAAGCCAGCATCTGTGATGGTATGGGGGTGTGTTAGTGCCCATGGCATGGGCAGCTTAAACATCTGTGATGGCACCATCAATGCTGAAAGGTATATCCTGGTTTTGGAGCAACACATGCTGCCATCCAAGCAACATCTTTTTCAGGGATGTCCCTGCTTATTTCAGCAAGACAATGCCAAGCCACATTCTGCACGTGTTACAACAGTGTGGCTTTGTAGTAAAACAGTGCGGATGCTAGACTGGCCTGCCTGCAGTCCAGATCTGTCGCCCATTGAAAATTTGTGGCGCATTATGAAGCGCAAAATACGACAACGAAGACCCCGGACTGTTAAACAATTGAAGTTGTACATCAAGCAATAATGGGAAAGAATTCCATGTAGAAAGCTTCAACAATTAGTGTCCTGCAAATCATTGTATTCTGTTTTTATTTACATTTTACACAACCTCCCAACTTCATTGGAATTGGGGTTGTAGTTTGTTTAAAATTTTAACCATAAGTCAAAACTGCCTTGCTGTGCATGTGTCCTGCGGCATGTATGGTTGGGAAAATAAATGATTTTTTTTCCTCACTTCCTTTTTCCTTTTCTCACTGGTCACTAGGTCTCTTTTGCGGAGAGAAGGTTGTTCTTAGACAAAGTACTGGCTAGCTGTTGTTTGTGATTGCCTCTGAATTTATGCAGAAGTCTTAGTAGCTGCAGTGTACTGGAGTCAATACTAAAAGTTATCGCTTTAGCTTTTAGCTGTAACTTCTGCTAAATTTATTAGGGATTTAGCTTTATAAAAGTTCACTTACAGTTAGCTAATTAACGGTTATTAAAGCTAACTTTTTGGTTAGCTGTGCCCACCACTGATAAAGTTAGTTACTTTCAGCAGCTGCTGAAACACTCCCTGCCACCTCGACATAAAAATGATAACCGTTTTGCCAGTACTCACTTTACAGTCACCCTTTCTTGACTTCATTGAACATAAATACTTGTTTTAGAAAAAATAAAATAAAGACATCTTTCTTGACCTCATATTTAAATGTTGACAGCACTGTAACGCTAAAACTTAAAATTTCTAACTAACATTGTTCATAAATGTATTAAATTCTTTCTAAACATTTTAGTTGTTGAAATTATGATTTATTATTATTATTATTATTATTATTATTATAAGTGGTATTAGTAGAAGTAAAAGTATGAAATAATGTCTTCAGAAGTGGACCTTTAATTCATGGCTGTTGTGGGGAGCCATTCGGAAGATTCAGACAGCTTTCGGTGGCTTTTCAGTCGTGTGACTATCCGAGAAATTGTGGATGAGGTGAGCATGTCACAACATGTCCTGTGTGGCTTCAACATGAAGGCCCTTTTGTTCCGTCATCAGCTTTGTGCCGATGAATTTCACTGCCACTCTTTTCATGGCAAAATCTTCTGTCACAGTGGAATGTGCCGAAAAAGTGCTGATGTCCACCTCTTCCGCAATTTCTCGGATAGTCACATGACATCCCGGATCAACACAGCGTTCAGTTTGGAAATGATCTGGTCGTTTCAGCCTGTCGATCGCCGCTCGGAACGCGGGGTACTCTCAGCCGCTGTGGGCGGTCTTTAAACCGGCTGTAACACTCCTTAATCTGTGTGATCCCCATAAAATCGTCCCGGAAAGCCATCTGAA
The DNA here is from genome assembly GCF_902500255.1 of Thalassophryne amazonica. Classification (NCBI taxonomy): domain Eukaryota; kingdom Metazoa; phylum Chordata; class Actinopteri; order Batrachoidiformes; family Batrachoididae; genus Thalassophryne; species Thalassophryne amazonica. The sequence continues at coordinate 117,028,182 of NC_047103.1, read as the reverse complement.
TTTAGCGAATGGTGTCCACCTGGCTGTCTCTCACAGTTTCTGGAAAAATTTGATGCAGCAAAGCTCCAAATCGTTCAGACATTTCCCTGACAATGAAAATCCAACAAGGGGGGGTGGACCAGTGCTCACTCAAAGCCTGCCCACAGGTGAATGACACAACCGACAGGCATGAAAAAACTCACGCATGCGCACAAAGGTTCAAGCTTGGCTGATGCAATCACACGTGATTCAAATCCATATAGTTTTTGAAAAAATAAAAAGGTCCGTTACTTTTTGGACAGACCTCGTATTTTACCCCTTTAGCACCCACCCTCAAACAAGACTGCACTGCCCAATCACATGGGTCTGAGATGTTTTCATCTTGGTATATGTCAGCCTACTGGCACCAAAATGGGTAAAATATACAAATAAATAAATAAAAATAAGGCACAAAATGTATTATTCAGGTGAATTTGTATGTCCCACATATTCTAACATTAACTCTAGCCTTAACAAAATTCAAATCTGTGTTTCTGAAATTTAACTACAAAGCACATATTGCACACAGGCATGTGAACACTCAAAGGTATATGCACAAAATATCATTAAGTTATAGTATATTGTTGGGATCACACTCCATGGTTCTGAACAAAGGCATACATCAGCTGTCAACCCCCACTGCCCCCGTCAGCAACACAGGCCATATTCTTAGACCAAGGAGATGTGAAACTCATAAATTGCTATCATCCTGTAACTCAACAAATTAAAAGAACATACAGTATAATGAGAACAAACCCTACTGTACAGTGCATCTGTCAAGTATTCACAGTGCTTCACTTTATCCACATTTTGTTACTACCATATCTCACAGCATGTTGTGATTGAGCAGCATGAAATATACATTAATCTATTGGTTTGTGATATTGTCACACAAAGCGCCACATTTTCATCACAGGAGCACAAATTCATTCTAATACATTCCGTGACAGCTGCACGAAACCCTGTCATGAAAATTTGAATCATTTTGTGATGGGAGCACAAAAAAAAAAAAAAAAAAAAAAAAAGTGAGGCCGGGTTGTTTTGTTATGTTACAGCCTTAGTCCAAAATGGACAAAATTAATTATTTTCCTCAAAATTCTATGCACAATACCACATAATAACAATGTGAGAATTCTTGTTTTTCAAATTTTTGCAAATGTATTAAAAAAATAACTACGAAATCAGATGTACATAAGTATTCACAACCTTTGCAATGAAGCTAAAAAATTGAGCTCAGGTACATCCTGTTTCCATTGATCATCCTTGAGATGTTTCTACAGCTTAATTGATTGGACATGACTTGGAGAGACACACACATGTCTACATATAAGGTCCCTCAGTTGACAGTGCATGTCAGAGCACAAACCAAACATGAAGTCAAAGGAATTGTCTGTAGGCCTCCAAGACAGGATTGTCTTGAGACACAAATCTGGGGAAGGATACACAAACATTTCTGCTGCTTTGAAGGCCCCAATGAGCACAGAGTCTTCCATCATCTATCAATGGAAGAAGTTTGGATCCACCAGGACTCTTCCTGGAGCTGGTCACCCATCTTAACTGAGCGCCCGGCGGAGAAGGGGCTGAGTCAGGGAGGTGACCCAGAACCTGGTGGTCACTCTGACAGAGCTCCCGCATTCCTCTGTGGAAAGAGGAGAACTTTCCACAAGGACAACCATGTCTGCAGCAATCCACCAAACATGCCTCTATTGTAGAGTGGCCAGACGGAAGTCACTCCTTAGTAAAAGGCACATGGCAGTCCACCTGGAGTTTGCCAAAAGGCACCTGAAGGACTCTCAGACCATGAGAAACAAAATTCTCTGGTCTGTTTAGACAAAAGTTAACGTCTTTGGCATGAATGCCAGGTGTCACATTTGGAGGAAACAAGGCACCATCCTTACAGTGAAGTAACATTACCAGAATGTTCTGGGAACTTTTGGATGAAACATATCTTTAGTTGACTTTATGTAATGTTACCAAAATGTTTTGAGGACGGTTTGAATTGAACGCTGTCCAGACAGCCTATTTTGTGAATTGTTAAACATACAATTAGTAGTTGTGTTTACAGTTGAGAGACATTTTACAATGCTGTTACTTCTCATATCTTCCTCAGTGAATATATATATATATATATATATATATATATATATATATATATATATATATATATATATATATATATATATATATATATATATATATAATATGACCAGAATGTTCTGGGAATGTTTCAAAGAAATACTGTAGGGAAGGCCAATGTCTGTTTCATGGATAATGAAACATGACGTACTTTAAAAAGGTCACATGCATAGTCAAGGAAAAACTGACAAAACATTTTAAAAAGATATCACTTCTAATTTCACCTTCTTTACTTATCCAGATTTATTCAGTGAATATAGGTAAATGTTACCTGAATGATCTGGGAACATTTGGATGAAACATACATATTGACAATTTATGTAATGTTACCAAAATGTTCTGGGAATGTGAGTTGAAGAAAGGGCGGGGGAACAGAAGCTGCTCTCCCAAAGAGATGATCACTGTTTATGCTCTCTCCAATTCCGCATCTGTGTTTACATGTGCACAGTGTGAGAGGTTGGACGCTTGTAGCGCTTCAGCAGTGGGATACCCTCACGACGGCCAACCAGAAAATCAAACAGGTTTGATTTTCATCCGACCATACGATTGCCGATCATGAGGTGGTCGTGAGAGGTTAAACGCAGCTCGTTACTCCATGTATACTACACGATGCAAGACGCACAATTAAGGTGAAACTCGGCGCAATCCAAAAAATTCTCGCATGAGTGAAAAATTGGCTGAAAAAGGGCCAAAACTCGCACAGTGTAAGCCCAGCTTAAGTACTGAGCATCTGGGCATCAGTAGTTGGCAGTGTTCTATTTATTTTGACACTGGTTATATCAGACGGTTATCTAATTACAACTTGGATTTTTTTTTTTTTTTGAAAATGCCTTTTTTTACAAATAAAAAATGGCATATTTTACAAAAACACATTTATCTGTAAACACCAACACACGACACACCTCACATTAACGTGTTGGTTTACATAGAATGAATGAGTCAATCAATCAGTGTTAGCAGATGCACATTTTACCCATAATCCCTTTGGCCTCTGTCTGTGTTTGTTACAAAACTTCAGAATTAGTGCATTATTCAACATTAAAAGATACATTTTAACTTTGTACAAATGACAGAATTAACATTAATGGCGCTATTCTATCAGTATTAATTTTATTTATAAACCAAACCATAAGTCAGCACTGCTTTATTTTCCAAGACCTCCGCCTCACATTGCACTTTGCTGCTCCTTTTAACTGCTTCACTGCTGGAAGCTCCTGTTTATTACATAGCTTCCAGCAGGGGGCAGGGTGCTCAAAGACAGAAGTGCTGACTCATTGTTTGGATCTGTAGTTGCCTTTGATGCTACCAGAAGCAATTGTGGATTTAAAACTCAAAATCAGCTTGTTAGTAGTTGCAAGTGTACCGTAGACAATAGTGGAAGTTATTGGTTATCTGTAGCTTCCGATAAATTTTTGGGTGGTTTATCGGTTTTGCTTTGTAAAAGATAACTTTTCAGTTAGCTGATTATCTGTTATTGAAGCTAATTTTTGGTTAGCTGTGCCCATCACTGTATATATATATATATATATATTCAAACTTCACCCCTGCCACAATTCTCCATATAATGTGGAGTTATGTGAGGAAGGGTATCTGGTGTAAAACTTGTGCCAAATCAACATGCAGACTCACCTTAGATATGCTGTGACGACACGTAATGGAAACAAGGGAGCAGCCTAAGGGACTTACTTTACTTTGATATAGTCCAAGCACAAATGTTTTGAGAACGCCGGACCTAACATTCTGAGAACGTTTGTGCTAACGTTATTGTCAAGCATTCTGGGAACCAAAGAGAATGTTCCGAGAACTTTACAGCTAACGTTCTGACAACATTTGACAAACTTACTTATAACATTTTGCGAACTGTATTTTGTTAGCTGGGAATGTACAGAAAGTCCTGGATGAAAACTTGCTCCAGAGCACTCTTGACCTCAGACTGGGACGACAGTTCATCTTTCAGCAGGACAATGACCATAAGCACACAGCCAAGATATCAAAGGAGTGGCTTCAGGACAACTCTGTGAATGTCCTCGAGTGGCCCAACCAGAGCCCAGACCTGAATCTGATTGAACATCACTGGAGAGATCTGAAAATGGCTGTGCACTGACGCTCCCCATCCACCCTGATGGAACTTGAGAGGTGCTGCAAAGAGGAATGGGCAAAACTGGCTAAAGATGCACCAAGCTTGTGGCATCATATTCAAGAAGACTTGAGGCTGTAATTGCTGCCAAAGGTGCATCAACAAAGTACTGAGAAAAGGGTGTGAATACTTATGTACATCAAGTACATGCGATTTCTTAGGGTATTTTTAATTATTATTTTTAATAGATTTGTAAAAAAAAAAGGAAAAAAGAAAACCTTTTGTCATTATGGGGTTTTGTGAGTAAAAATTTGATGGAAAAACTGAATTTCATCATTTTGAAATAAGGCTGTAACATAACAAAATGTGGGAAAGGTGAAGCACTGTGAATACTTTCTGGATGTGCTGTGAAGTAATGTTAAGGGCCCTGTCCCACTGGCGTTTAGGAGGATTTGCATATGGATTGCGCACAAAATTGGCCCATATTCACCAAACATCCGCAATAACATCCGCCTTACATACTCCATATATACTTAATTCATACACAATACATACTCACTCTATGCGCTGTATATCTGCCATTAACCGCTGATATCCGCAACTGACGGGGATTTGCGGCTTGGCAGCGGACTGGGACAGTGTGTAAAACAGATATATTGCGTGCCCATCATGTCCACATCACAAACTAAAATATGTTGTAGCGAATGCATACAAATTGGCCACGAATAAAGCGTCTTTATTACATCTGCTTTGCAGCTGATTTGTGGACAATCTGTGAATGCATAACAAACACGTCACGTAAACCTAAAGTACTATATGTGGCAGAAAGCGACATACCTGCCAGTCAGTGCCGGTCCGGCTGTGTAAATCCACAAAGACGTAGCTGCTGCAATCCAGGACTTTTATTTAACACCAACAAAAGGAAGAGTTGCTGTTTAGCCACAACTCACACTGAAGTCTGTTTTCTGTGACACTCAAAAAAAAAAAAAGAACACTGTCTCACACCCCGAGCGCCTTCCCCCTTCCCGCTCCCCAAACTCATGAACAGTTAACCCTCGCGTGACAAAATGAACACTAACTCTGTGATCAACTTGTCCAAGTCCAGCAAATGCTCCAGAGGCTGTATTGTTGGTGTGAATAGTGATGCCGACGGCCCGAGTGAGCTTATTTTATGACCGCAAAGAAGATGCCGTGCACGCGTAACACGTGCGCGATGCATTCATACACCCGTAATACTGCCGTGATAATCTCAATGTGTCGGATCAGTTTCCTCACTACATACATTATATAAGCGTGGCCATTTTTGTTGCGGACGACAACGAACGCCCCTAATTTGTGTACTCAATTCATGCGCAATTGATCCTCTCCCCAGTGGGACAGGGCCCTAAGATAATTTTCCTATTAAAATTGCATTTAAACTGCAAAAGATGGCCTTGAGCACATTTCTTTTACAGAGAATGACACATGCATGTACAGTATTATTTTTTCACCCCGTGAGTGCAGTTGATGAATTTGGAACACAATGTGGATTATGCAGTGACATAGTTTATTATCATAGTTCCGTCTTGCCCGTTGGGGATGAGCAAGATCAAACATGTGTCAGATGACTGTATTTCTACAACCCCTGGCAAAATTATGGAATCACCGGCCTCGGAGGATGTTCATTCAGTTGTTTAATTTTGTAGAAAAAAGACATGACAGACATGACACAAAACTAAAGTCATTTCAAATGGCAACTTTCTGGCTTTAAGAAACACTATAAGAAATCAGGAAAAAAATTGTGTCAGTCAGTAATGGTTACTTTTTTAGACCAAGCAGAGGGGAAAAAAATATGGACTCATTCAATTCTGAGGAATAAATTATGGAATCACCCTGTAAATTTTCATCCCCAAAACTAACACCTGCATCAAATCAGATCTGCTCGTTAGTCTGCATCTAAAAAGGAGTGATCACACCTTGGAGAGCTGTTGCACCAAGTGGACTGACATGAATCATGACTCCAACACGAGAAATGTCAATTGAAACAAAGGAGAGGATTATCAAACTCTTAAAAGAGGGTAAATCATCATGCAATGTTGCAAAAGATGTTGGTTGTTCACAGTCAGCTGTGTCTAAACTCTGGACCAAATACAAACATGGGAAGGTTGTTAAAGGCAAACATACTAGTAGACCAAGGAAGACATCAAAGCATCAAGACAGAAAACTTAAAGCAATATGTCTCAAAAATCGAAAATGCACAACAAAACCAGTGGTGGGCACAGTTCCGATAATGCGATAACAGATAATTATTGAAGATAATGTTTTCATTATCAGATTATCTTTTAAGATAACTTTAAAGACCATCATCAAACTAATTATCTTCCAATGAATTTTTGTCTGATAACTTTTAAACTGATAAACAAAATAAACAAAGCTGAACAGTAACAAGCATTTTTAAAATTAGTTCAGCATCCACCTGCTAAACGTTTTGTATCAGACGCACAGTTATAACCTTTGCAGATAGAAGAGAACTGCTGCAGACAAAGAAAAAACAACCACAAAAAAACATTTCCTATAACACCATACTGATATGCTAGCAATATGACCCAAGTCATCCAGAGGTATACATCTTTAACTTATGGTTCAACTCTAGTGCCTAAAACTCTTTTGTATATATTCTCTGCATTTATAGACGTTGATTTTTTAATTGCGTTTGTTAAATTCCACGCATTTTAAATGTGAACAGACAGGGATTATCTAGAATTTGTTTTGAAAGCCTCTACTGCCATCTAGCATCTACTGGCCAGTAGTGTTCATGGCAGTGTCTGGGGACCAGTAGATGGCAGTGTTCTATTTATTTTGACCCCAGTTATGTCAGATATAAGACTTGTTCTTCTCTGTGCTCCTTTTCATTCTGGTGATTGTGATGCTTTATTTCTGTTTTTTCTGTTTTTTTCTTTTAAATGAATGAAATAAATATTAAAGAAAGAAAGAAAGATGATTGTCAAATCAAATTTTTGCTTTGCAAATGGCTTTTTTTTTTTTTACAAATGAAGTTTAAAAACAAAACAACTGCATAATAATAATAATAATAATAATAATAATAACATTATTACAAGACAGCTCTGCAGTGTTTGCACAGGTACAGTGCGAACAGTTGGATACTGCTTGTAGCTTTCAGCAGCAGGATAACCTCACGACAGCCGACCACAATAATATATCAAACAGGTTTGATTCTCATTCGACCATACGATCAGCGATCAGGAGGTGGTCGTCAGATGTTGACCGCAGCTTGATACTCCATGAACACTACACGATGCAGGACGCACGATTAACCTGAAACGTGGTCCAAAGAATTCCTGCATGAAAAATCATCTCGCACAGTGTAAAGTATGTTTTACATCAAATGAATGTTGTAAAGAGAGAATGCAAAAAAATGAAAAAAAAAAGAATGCAAAAAAAAAACATGCAAAAAAATTTGCGATGACACTTCCAGAGCTCCGTAAAAATGCCTGTTTTTACAAATAAAAATAAAAAAATGGAATATTTTACAAAAGTACATTTAAACACCAACACACAACAGACGTCACATTAACGTGTTGGTTTACATAATGAATGACTGAACCAATCAGTGTTTAGCAGGCACCTTTACCCAGAATCCTTTGCGATCTGTCTCTTTGTTACAAAACCCCAGAATTAGTGCATTATTCAACATTAAAAGATATATGTTATATTTTAACTTTGTACAAATGACAGAATTGACATTAATGGAGTTATTCTATCGGTATTAATGTATTTATACATCAAAACCATAAGTCAATATGACTTTATTTTTCAAGACCTCCGCATGACCAGACTTTTATAATTGATACAGGGCTGAGTTTATGGCTGTTCTCAGAGTCCTTCTGTGCTGGGAGGGCTGTAATAAATAAGAGCTTTCAGTAGGGGCAGACTGTTGAAAGAAGAATGTATGGTCTTATTGTTTGGGTCTGTCGTTATTTTTAATATTATTAGAAGCTATTACATTTGTTTTACTAGTAGTTGTAAATGTGCCAGAGATATTAGAATGTATTGGTCTGTAACTGTAATCTGTAACTTCCATTAAAGTTTTGTGTGGTTTATTGTTTTATCTTTATCGAAGATAACTTTTCAGTTATCTGTTATCAACGTTAATTTTTTGGTTATCTGTGCCCACCGCTGCAAAACAAATGAGGAACGAATGGGAGGAAACTGGAGTCAACGTCTGTGACCGAACTGTAAGAAACCGCCTAAAGGAAATGGGATTTACATACAGAAAAGCTAAACAAAAGCCATCATTAACACCTAAACAGAAAAAAAAACAAGGTTACAATGGGCTAAGGAAAAGCAATCGTGGACTGTGGATGACTGGATGAAAGTCATATTCAGTGATGAATCTCGAATCTGCATTGGGCAAGGTGATGATGCTGGAACATTTGTTTGGTGCCGTTCCAATGAGATTTATAAAGATGACTGCCTGAAGAGAACATGTAAATTTTCCACAGTCATTGATGATATGGGACTGCATGTCAGGTGTTTTGAACAAGGTTCGGTCAGATCGGCACAGCAGAAATGATCACACAGACTGCATTTTGCTAGAACAAACAGGCGTATATTTATTCCCCACAAAAGCAGTTACATCAAGCACAAGTGGTTGCAGCGCATGAAACATCTCTTCTCTCTTACCGGACGCCTTTAAGGTGGAGAGCCAACACCTTCGGCAGAGTGCGCTGTCAACCGGCTGGCGTTCGTACGTAAACCCGCAGCAGACTCTATCAGAGCATGGCTCTGCCTCCTCTTTTCTAGTGTGTGCGCAAAGGGAGGGTGAGTGGCCATTTCAAACTCCCTGACGCACATAATTTCTTTAATCAACAGGCATCAAAAAGGTATTTCCTCTTGCAAAAACATCTCTTCAGCGCAGTCGTCAATAGCAACGCGATAGCAACAAAAACAAAGTTGTGAATATAACAAGTACCTCCAGCTCTCACTCCCAGTTCAGACTGACCCCAGCATGCTAAACAAAGTTGATAATCAGTGTAACAAATACCTCCAGCCCAGTTCAGACTGACCCCAGCATGCTAAAACAAAGTTGAATAACAAGTACATTCTCAGGGTTACTTTAAGACAGGTGCAAAACAGCACAATAACATTTTTATTATACATCAGGTAAAGGCACTGGGGAGATGGCTGTCATTACATCATCAATAAATGCACAAGTTTACATTGATATTTTGGACACTTTTCTTATCCCATCAATTGAAAGGATGTTTGGGGATGATGAAATCATTTCTCAAGATGATAATGCATCTTGCCATAGAGCAAAAACTGTGAAAACATTCCTTGCAAAAAGACACATAGGGTCAATGTCATGGCCTGCAAATAGTCCGGATCTATCCAATTGAAAATCTTTGGTGGAAGTTGAAGGAAAATGGTCCATGACAAGGCTCCAACCTGCAAAGCTGATCTGGCAACAGCAATCAGAGAAAGTTGGAGCTAGATTGATGAAGAGTACTGTTTGTCACTCATTAAGTCCATGCCCCAGAGACTGCAAGCTGTTATAAAAGCCAGAGGTGTAGTGATGTGTTGGAGCGTTCTTTTGTTTTTCATGATTCCATAATTTTTCCTCAGAATTGAGTGATTCCATATTTTTTTTCCCTCTGCTTGGTCTAAAAAAGTAACCGTTACTGACTGCCACAATTTTTTTTTTCCTGACTTCTTATAGTGTTTCTAAAGCCAGAAAGTTGCCATTTGAAATGACTTTAGTTTTGTGTCATGTCTGTGATCTGCTTTTTTCTACAACATTAAACAACTGAATGAACATCTTCCGAGGCCGGTGATTCCATAATTTTTGCAGGGGTTGTATTTGTAGTCTGAACTCACTGACAGTGCAGATGTCTTTGCAAAAACTATAATGCTGGCATCCCACTAATATATAAAGGAATGCAACATGTCATAAATAACGTACAGAATTAAAGTTAATTTAAAGTAATTAAATGCCATTCATAATATTACTGTTTCAACAGTCATGATGGAGGAAGCCACAATTGTAGTTCTTTTGACCTGAAGTCTGATAAATCAGAGCAGTGCATTTCTGCCCAGATTTTCCAGTCAATAAATAATAATTCCAACCTAACCATACATTCAGATCAGTTTTTCTGAGTTGGAGCTTGTAATTTCTGATGTCCCACCTGTCACGGACGTGGCATAATGCCTTTTTATCCTCTGGTTGCTCTGTCAGGGGTCACCAAGCAGTTCATCATCATCCTGACATCTACTTGTCAAATAGTTTGCAGCACAAATTTGTAATATTATTATGATTACAATTCCAGCAAGTGATATCATTGACTGGATATATATAGAACAACTCCAAATCATCAAGCACTTACTTTATTAAGTGCTGCAGATTTTCCTTAATCTATTGCAGGGGTGGCCAAGTTCGGTCCTCGAGAGCCACCTTCCTGACACTCTTCGTTGTCTCCCTGCTCCAACACACCTGAATCCAATGAAAGGCTCATTAAAAGTCTGCTAACGATTCTTTCATTGGATTCAGGTGTGTTGGAGCAGGGAGACAACAAAGAGTGTCAGGAAGGTGGCTCTCGAGGACCGAACTTGGCCACCCCTGATCTATTGTATGTCAGTTGATCACACAGTCTGTCCACAAAGAAAACAAGTCCATCAGCACTCACAGTACAAGTCAATGTAAAGTTTACATTCGTCCCATCCTGTCTATGGCTGATGCGGAGACTCTGATACATGTATTTATCTCTTCTAGATTGGACTATTGCAATGCTTTATTTTCTGGTTTACCGCAGTCCAGCATTAAAGGTCTCCAATTGGTTCAAAATGCTGCAGCCAGACGTTTCACACAAAGCAGAAAGTTTGACCACATTACACCCATTCTGGCATCCGTTCTTTGGCTTCCTGTCCCTGTGAGATCGGATTTTAAGGTTCTGCTACTGGCCTATAAAACTGTTCACATCTCCCTACCTGACTGACCTGGTTAAGCCTTACGTACCAGCTTGGGCCTTGCGTTCGCAGGGTGCAGGACTTCTTTGTGTTCCTAGGGTGAGTAAAAAGTCTGTGGGTTACAGAGCTTTCTCTTATCATGTCCCTGTTCTGTGGAATGATCTCCCAGCGCAAAAGGCAGTCAGATTCTGTGGAGACTTTTAAGACCCATCTGTTTTCCCATTCTTCTTCTTCTTCTTCTTCTTCTTTGTCTTTCAGCTGTTCCCGTTAGGGGTCACCACAGCAGATCAATTGTTTCCATCTCACCCTGTCCTCTGTATCTTCCTCTGTCACACCAACCACCTGCATGTCCTCCCTCAGCACATCCATAAATCTCCTCTTTGGCCTCCCTCTTCTCCTCCTGCCTGGTGGCTCCATCCTCAGCATCCTTCTCCCTATATACCCTATGTCCCTCCTCTGCACATGTCCAAACCATCTCAATCTCGCCTCTCTGACTTTGTCTCCAAACCGTCCCCTGATATATTCATTCTTAATCTTGTCAATTATTGTCACTCCCAAAGAGAATCTCAACATCTTCAGCTCTGCCACCTCCAGCTCTGCCTCCTGTCTTTTTGTTAGTGCCACTGTCACACTCTCCATTACTTTGAACAGTTGACCCCAGATATTTAAACTCATCTACTTTCACCACTTCTACTCCTTGTAACTGCACTATTCCATCGGGCTCCCTCCCATTCACACACATGTACTCAGTCTTGCTTCTACTGACTTCCATTCCCCTTCTCTCCAAAGCATACCTCCACCTCTCCAGACTAGACTCAACTTGCTCTCTACTCTCACTACAGATCACAATGTCATCTGCAAACATCATAGTCCATGGGGACTCCTGTCTGATCTCATCTATCAACCTGTCCATCACCACTGCAAACAATAAAGGACTCAGAGCTGATCCTTGGTGTAGTCCCACCTCCACCAGCTCTTCTCTTGGCACCCTGTCATAAGCTTTTTCTAAGTCCACAAACACACAATGTAACTCTTTCTGGCCTTTCTGTACTTCTCCAACAGTATTCTCAGAGCAAACATTGCATCTATAGTGCTCTTTCTTGGCATGAAACCATATTGCTGCTCACAGATCTTCACCTGTTTTCTAAGCCTAGCTTCTACTACTCTTTCCCATAACTTCATGCTGTGGCTGATCAGCTTTATGCCTCTGTAGATACTGCAGCTCTGCACATCACCCTTGTTCTTGAAAATAGGAACCAGCACACTTTGTCTCCACTCCTCAGGCATCCTCTCACATTCTAAGATTTTATTAAACAATCTGGTTAGAAACTCTACTGCCATCTCTCCTAGACATTTCCATGCCTCCACTGGAATGTCATCTGGACCAACTGCATTTCCACTCTTCATCCTTTTCATGGCAGCCCTCACTTCTTCCTTGCTAATCTCTTGTACTTCCTGATTTACTCTCACCACATCATCCAGCCTTTTCTCTCACTCATTTTCTTTATTCATCAGCTCTTCAAAATATTCCCTCCACCTTCTCAGCACACACTCCTCACTTGTCAGCACATTAACATGTGCATCTTTTACCACCCTAACCTGCTGCACATCCTTTCCAGCTCTGTCCCTTTGTCTGGCCAATCGGTACAAGTCCTTTTCTCCTTCCTTACTATTCAACTACTTGTATAGCTCGCAATATACCTTTTCCTTCGCTTTTGCCACTTCTCTTTTTGCCTTATGCAGCATCTCCTTGTACTCCTGTCTACTTTCTTCATCTCTCTGACTATCCCAAAACTTTTTCGCCAACCTCTTTCTCCTTTTGCTTTCCTGGACCTCTTAATTCCACCACCAAGTCTCCTTGTCTTCCTTCCACTGTCCAGATGTCATACCCAGTACTGTCCTAGTGGTCTCCCTCACCACATCTGCAGTACTTTTCCAGTTGTCCAAAATTGCTTCCCCTCCAACCAGTGCTTCTCTCACCTGCTCGCTAAATTTCACACAACAGTCTTCCTCCTTCAGTTTCCACCATCTGATCCTTTGTTGAGCTCTCACTCTCTTCTTCTTCTTTATCTCTAAAGTCATCCTACAAACAACCATCCTATGCTGTCTAACGACACTCTCTCCTGCAACCACCTTACAGTCTCTGATTTCTTTTAGCTTGCATCTCCTATAAAGACTGTAGTCCACCTGTGTGCACCTTCCTCCACTCTTATATGTTACCCTGTGCTCCTCCCTTTTCTTAAAGTAGGTATTCACCACAGCCAGTTCCATCCTTTTTGCAAAATCAACTACCATCTGTCCTTCCCCATTCCTATCCTTGATACCATATCTACCCATTACTTCCTCATCACCTCTGTTCCCTTCACCAACATGCCCATTGAAGTCCGCTCCTATCACCACTCTTTCATGCTTGGGCACACTCTCCACCACCTCATCTAACACACTCCAGAAATCTTCCTTCTCCTTCATCTCACAGCCTACCTGTAGGGCATATGCACTGATGATATTCATTCAGTTTCCAACTTCACACTCATCACCCTGTCAGACACTCACTTAACCTCCAACACACTTTTATCATACTCTTCCTTTAAAATCACCCCAACACCATTTGTCTTCCTGTCCTCACCATGGTACAACAACTTGTACCCACTGCCGATGCTCCTGCTCTTACTTCTCTTCCACTTGGTCTCTTGCACACAATATGTCTACCTTTCTCCTCTCCATCATATCAGCCAGCTCTCTCCCTTTACCAGTCATACTACCAACATTCAAAGTCCCCACTCTCATTTCCACCCTTCTAGTTTTCTTCTTCTCCCGCTGTTTGTGGAAACGTTCTCCTCCTCTTCTTTCTCATCTTCGCCCTGTTTTCCCATTCTTATCATTTGTATATTATGTTTTTATGTGTTTTTTAATTCTTTTCATCTTTTATGTTTTTACTCTTTTATTGTGCCTTTTGATCTTTAAATTCATTTTGTTCTGTTTTCGAATCGTGTTGTGTGAAGCGCTTTGAGACGACCGTGTTGTGAATTGGTGCAATACAAATGAATAAATTTGATTATAAATTTGAGTACACTCATCATGGGCATGAATGTCATTGTAATTTTAGGCTTTTAATGATGCTTTTGAACTGTTCGTTCACCAGGGTGGATTGATTTTACAGCATACATCATTAATGACTTTAAAAAAACATTTATTTGGATCATCTCCAGTCCACACATGATCAAAATTTTACAGGGTGACCCCCCCCCTCAAAAAAAGAACAGAACGCATAAAAATTGTAATAAATTCTTCAAAGACTGTTCCAATCGTCTTTGCCAGTTTGGTCAACCAAAGAAAATACATTGCCAACAAACCATCCCATTTTGAAAGAACATGACTTTTATACAAAGCGACCAAGATAACTGAAACTTTGGGGAATGACTGTACACGGACTAAAGTCCTACCTTTGTAGGATTTATTACAATTTTTATGGGTTCTGGTGTTTTTTTTTGGGGGGGGGGGGGGGTCACCCTGCACATACAGCTTCATATAGTTGCATACATTCACAATCTCTTAAAAAGTGTTGCTTAAGGTCTGATCTTTGGTGTCTCTTGGTGTGACAAGGCCAAGGCCTATTAATTCTTCATTACTGACCACGATTGACTACAACTTGTAGTTTCTGTTTGCCAGCATAAAAAGGAAGTGCTTAACAGCACTCACTGGACTGGCCAGTACTCAGGACAATGGGAAGTCCAAGAAACTCCATGAGACGAACTGTAGATGTACAGAAGTTGGAAAGATCTCTTTGAGCCATTTCTAAACAACTGCAGATTCCAAGATAGTCAGTTCAAACAATTGTACATAAATACAAGTTAGTCAGATGTGTCACCACTTTGCAAAGTTCTGGAAGAAGACCCAACTGTCACACTCACATGAAACCCAGGACCTACCAAGGCTCAGGTATTTCATGAAGTGGAAACTGCCAAGTCCAGTGTCCAGTGAAACAAGCTTCATGGACTGAGAGGGTGCTGGCCAAAAAGATGCCCCTGCTCCAAAATTGACACCTTCAAGCTGGACTGACATTTGCAGCTGCCCACATGGACAAACAAAATGCCTTCTGGAGAAAGGTTTGTGGTCAGACGAGACAAAACTTGAGCTATTTGGCCACAATGGCAAGAGGTATGTTTGTTGGAGTAAAGGTGAGGCTTTCAAACCAAACAACACTGTACCAGTTGTCAGCATGGAGGTAGTAGCATCCTGCTCTGTGGCTGTTTTACTGCCAGTGGTACTGGTGCATTTCACAAAGTGGATGGAATAATGAAGAAAGAGGACTACCTCCAAATTCTTCAATGTCACTTCAAATCAACAGCTAGACAGTTGAAACTGCAACGTGCTAAAGTTAAACAAATATTAGTGGTGATGTATATACGTAGTTGAGCCTGTGTGTATAATTTTGACCCTGTGTGGATTAGAGTATCCACAATAAATTCAAACTTGCTCACCCAGTTATTGTTTTGTTTTTGTTTTGTTTTTTTTCTTTTGTTGTGTTTTTAAGTTATTAATGATGTATTCTGTACAATTATTCCACCCTGAAAAGGAAAGTTCAAACACATCATTAAAAGCCCAAAATTACTGTGACATGTCCACAATGGCCACAATGACGGTATGTAAATGTCCGTCCACAACTATTAGTTCTTTTGGCTTCTCCCTTTTTCACTTTAGGTCGTCACAGTACATCCAAAATACATGTTGATTTGGCACAAGTTTTACACTGGACACCCTTCCTGACACAACTTCACATTACACAGAGAATGGGCCAGGATGGCCTTGAACCAGGACCCTTCTGATTTTGAAAAAATGCACTCAGACTTATTTTGAGGTGTGTGATGCACGGCTACATTGAAATCCGCCCCCACCACCACCACCACCTGCCACATCCTACTTTAACTTCTGACCATTACTGCAATGGATTATTATTCATCACATTTCAAAAAGATTGGGTAACAATCAATCAATCAATCAACTTTTTTCTTGTATAGCGCCAAATCACAACAAACAGTTGCCCCAAGGCGCTCCACATTGCAAGGCAAGGCCATACAATAATTATGAAACACAGTCTACGTCTAAAGCAAAAATAACCAGGGATGGTCCAGGGTCACCCGATCCAGCCCTAACTATAAGCCTTAGCGAAAAGGAAAGTTTTAAGCCTAATCTTAAAAGTAGAGAGGGTATCTGTCTCCCTGATCTGAATTGGGAGCTGGTTCCACAGGAGAGGAGCCTGAAAGCTGAAGGCTCTGCCTCCCATTCTACTCTTACAAACCCTAGGAACTACAAGTAAGCCCGCAGTCTGAGAGCGAAGCGCTCTAATGGGGTAATATGGTACTACGAGGTCCCTAAGATAAGATGGGACCTGATTATTCAAAACCTTATAAGTAAGAAGAAGAATTTTAAATTCTATTCTAGCATTAACAGGAAGCCAATGAAGGGAGGCCAACACGGGTGAGATATGCTCTCTCCTGCTAGTCCCCGTCAGTACTCTAGCTGCAGCATTCTGAACCAACTGAAGGCTTTTTAGGGAACTTTTAGGACAACCTGATAATAATGAATTACAATAGTCCAGCCTAGAGGAAATAAATGCATGAATTAGTTTTTCAGCATCACTCTGAGACAAGACCTTTCTGATTTTAGAGATATTGCGTAAATGCAAAAAGGCAGTCCTACATATTTGTTTAATATGCGCTTTGAATGACATATCCTGATCAAAAATAACTCCAAGATTTCTCACAGTATTACTAGAGATCAGGGAAATGCCATCCAGAGTAACGATCTGGTTAGACACCATGCTTCTAAGATTTGTGGGGCCAAGTACAATAACTTCAGTTTTATCTGAGTTTAAAAGCAGGAAATTAGAGGTCATCCATGTCTTTATGTCTGTAAGACAATCCTGCAGTTTAGCTAATTGGTGCGTATCCTCTGGCTTCATGGATAGATAAAGCTGGGTATCATCTGCGTAACAATGAAAATTTAAGCAATACCGTCTAATAATACTGCCCAAGGGAAGCATGTATAAAGTGAATAAATTGGTCCTAGCACAGAACCTTGTGGAACTCCATAATTAACTTTAGTCTGTGAAGAAGATTCCCCATTTACATGAACAAACTGTAATCTATTAGACAAATATGATTCAAACCACCGCAGCGCAATGCCTTTAATACCTATGACATGCTCTAATCTCTGTAATAAAATTTTATGGTCAACAGTATCAAAAGCAGCACTGAGGTCCAACAGAACAAGCACAGAGATAAGTCCACTGTCCGAAGCCATAAGAAGATCATTTGTAACCTTCACTAATGCTGTTTCTGTACTATGATGAATTCTAAAACCTGACTGAAACTCTTCAAATAGACCATTCCTCTGCAGATGATCAGTTAGCTGTTTTACAACTACCCTCTCAAGAATCTTTGAGAGAAAAGGAAGGTTGGAGATTGGCCTATAATTAGCTAAGATAGCTGGGTCAAGTGATGGCTTTTTAAGTAATGGTTTAATTACTGCCACCTTAAAGGCCTGTGGTACATAACCAACTAACAAAGATAGATTGATCATATTTAAGATTGAAGCATTAAATAATGCCAGAACAAGTCATTTCTTGGCACAAGAAGAAACGCTCTTGAGAAGTCTCCATAAAAACTAAATCTTCTGACTGATGCAATATGTTGACATTTTTACTAAGTTGGAAGTTTCTCCGCCTGCTGCTCTCCATCATCATCATCTTCAAGTCTGCTCAGGCACGTCTCCAAAATTTCTCACTTCTCTTTAAAATGTGTTTCTTTAAGCTTTATGGTTTTGCACATATTGTTTTGTTGTCGATGGGGTTATTTCTGGGTTTTTCCTGTGAAAAGTATGTGATCAAACATTTTTTCTTATTTGCTGGATTTGTTATGAACACTATCTCTCCCCGTCTCTCTGTCTCCTCATCATTCTTTTTCAAGGTTGCCATAGAAACAGTGTTGCATGTCTCTCAGCATGTTGTCAAATGAAAACCAAAAGCTCTGTGCTTCAAGCTTGGAAGAAGATGTAACGATTGCCACATCCTCACCCCCCCCCCCCCCAACAAAAATGGGACAATTATTTTCATATTATCAATCAATCAATCAATCAATCAATCAACTTTTTTCTTGTATAGCGCCAAATCACAACAAACAGTTGCCCCAAGGCGCTCAATATATTATATTATATTTATACAATTATACAATAGATATTATACAATCTGCACCACTGAAACAGGGTGTGTATTGGGGGATAGTGAGAAACCAGGTGTCTTTATGTAACTCTGTATATTGTAACCACCAGTCCCTAAAAGTCAGAGGCAGAGAAAGGAACAGACCCTAAATAAGCAGATTTTGATTTCAAGTGAATGGTGAGGGGTTGTGGCTGCATTTTTCCTCCTGTAGGCTTCACAGCACAGCTGCTGGCCTTGTCCTACATTCTACACTGAAATATTCAAAGGCAATCTGGAGAAATAGAAGCATCCCCACTGAACACACCCGTTACCGTCTTCACATCTTCATCCTGACAAACAGCTCCTTTATAACTTCATCTTAAAATGACACACAGTCGGAATGTTACATTTTCGGCAGTCCTTTTGTGTTGTGTGATTGCACACTGCAAAAAAGGGGTGTCTAAAAACAAGATAAAAACCTGAAGATAAAAATCTGTACTCAAAACAAGTGAATTTATCTGTCCATGCTGCAAGATAATTTTACTTGACAAGATTCTTGAATTAAGATTGTTAAATCTGGAAATAAGCATGTTGAACACTTAAAATTAGAAATTAACTCTTAAAACAAGATAAATTATCAAACACTTGTAAATCTAAGTTTGTTGTTGTTGGGTTTTTTTTTCTTCTTGGTAAGAACCAAATAATTTGCAGTTCATTTTAGCAAAAACAGCAGTGCAAAAACTGATATCTAAGAAAGTTTAACCAACAACTTGGTTAAAGACAATTTGATTTAATTTTTGTCTAAATAGAAAAATAATCTTGTCAAGCATTTTTTCCATGAGAAAAATGTCTTATTTTGGGAAAATATCAAGCTGTATTTAACCAGTAACAAGGAAAGACAATGGATTTCAAACCATCCGAGCAAAGGAACAAGATTGGTTTCCTTACTTTAAGACAGAGGCTAATCTTAAAATAAGAATTCTGTCTAGTTTTAAGACACATTGTGATTATTCAGTCAGACATTTTGCTAATTTTGAGAATTTGAGAAGTACTTTTTTCTTACCCCATTGGCAGATTTATTTATTTATTTATTTATTTTTTTTTTTCGCTTAATACAAGACAATTTGGCTAGATTTCAGATTATTTGTCTTATTTTGAGAGGGACAGTTTTTGCAGTGAGCGGTGAAGGAGTGCACTAACGAAGAAGCAAAGGCTACAACACAAAGTGCACAGTGGTGTTCACTGTGCAACCACCATGCATCTTTCCAAAGTGAGTATTTGAACTTTCGTTTTTGATTGCCTCACCAAGACAAACAAACTGACTAGTAGCACTAGTGATCATGATGATACCATAAACGTAGTGACCATATGCCACATCCTGTCATTTGTTTGTGTCTCTGCACAGGTGCTTTTAATTTGGTATTTGTTGGTCTGTCGGTAAGTCACGTGGGTACTGGTGTGGGAAATGAATGAACAGATATATGCACCTGGGCACCAGTAACACAGAATGAAGATGGGGTGAGTAGTAGTATTATTTTGTTGAGTGCTTGGATAGAGACAGTTAATGAAATTTTAATCAGCTTTTGATATTTTGCATCTTTTGATACATTCTATTGTCATCACCATTTGCAGAGAAGCACTTGCACTTTCTATTGAATGCTGCTATGATTGTCTGGATACTTATGATGTTTTTAACCTGCTTGAGACAAGTAAACAGAAGAAAACAGAAGCTTTTGAAGCTAACATTGGAATTGTTTGTAGCGTGTCACCTCAGTGAACCTCCCTAGCTTAGCCTCTGGATGACCAGTTACTGCACTCTGATACCAGTTACTGCACTCAAGACTACAATGAATGAGTGCACACAGCAGCAAGCTGCAAAGCTTCAGATGGAAATTACTTTATTTGAGTCTTTAAATTTAACCTGGATATTCAATATCTACTACATACTTATTCATTTTAAGATGACATACAGTGAGGCAAATAAGTATTTGATCCACTGTTGATTTTGCAGGTTTTCTCACCTACAAAGAATGGAGAGGTCTGTAATTTTTATCATAGGTACACTTCAACAGAATCTAAAAAGAAAATTCTGAAAATTTTGATCCGGATGTTGAACGCAGCCACAGAGCTCCGTGACCACCGAGAGAGGACTTGGATTCTTTGCGGGTCCTGCATCCGTACCTCTGGAGGCAGTGAGCGAGGGGAGAGCCGCTCATTGTGTTCTGCATGTGTCTGTTTATAATCTTCTTGCCCAGAAGAAAAAAGAGAGTGTTTACACAAGAGAGAAAAGTGAGAAAATGTTAATGCCTGTTTGAGAAAAGTGTGTAGTGAGGGGTTTTACAGCCTTAAAACATCTATAATAATTGCAAAGAATAGCGCTGACTACTTCGCGGATTAAAACGTCCACCAGAACATCCATGTTGACTCTCAGACTGAATGCACTCTCCGTACTTTCCCTTGAAAGAGAACTGACCGAATCGTTGGACTATGATGACGTGATAAGAGAATTCAACAAAAAACCCCGTAGTCTCCTGCTGTAGCATTAAAAAGAATCATCAAATGTAAGTTTGAGACCATTAATTACTTTTTTCTTCTACGATATATTAGATAAAAAACCGACACTTTTATTATTTTTTTTAACTATATGGATTTGAATGACGTGCCATTACACCAATCATGCTTGAACCCTCGTGCGCATGCGTGAGTTTTTTCACGCGTGTCGGTGACATCATTTCCCTGTGGGCAGGCCTTGAGTGAGATGTGGTCCCGCCCTCTCGGCTGAATTCCTTTGTTTCACACGCTGCTCGAGACGGCGCGCGTTGCTTTATTAACATTTTTTCTGGACCTGTGAGGAATATCCGAGTGGACACTATTCGAGAAATTCAGCTGGTTTTCGGTGAAAAGTTTAACGGCTGATGAGAGATTATGGGGTGTTTCTGTCGGTGTAAGGACTTCCCACGGAGCGGGACGTCCTGCAGTGCTTCCAGGTGCCATCGTCAGCCTGTTTCGACCTGAAAACATCCTAATTTAAGGCTTAATTCACCCAGGACGTCGTGAGAGAACAGAGAAGATTCAGAAGAGGCCGGCATGAGGACTTTATGCGGACATTCCGCTGTTTAAGGACATTTTTTAATGAAAGACGTGCGCGCAAATTCGCCGAGTCGTTTCCGTGACGACTCGGTGAATCTGTGTGTGCCGCGACAGGAAAAACACCTCCGTGTTGAAAACCATTTGTAAAATTCAGGGCGGCTTTTTGATGGCTTTCAACAAGTGAGTAACTGAGAAAATTGTTTAACAGCTTGGCATGTTCCAACTTGCCCGTTAAGGTTTCCAACGGAGGTGTTTTTTCCTGTCGCGACCCCCCGCGGTCGGGTCTGGCCCGACATGCGACTCTGCCTGCACGTTCTTTCATGACAAATGTCCATTAACAATGGAATGTCCGAATAAACTCCTCATGCCGACTTCTTCTGAAAGGTCTCTGTTCTCTGACGACTTACTGGGTCAACAGAGCCTGAATGTGGAAGTTTTCAACTTGAAAACGGCGAGACGCTGCCGCCTCGAAGCGCAGATCGCCATCAGGCGCCGTGGGTCGTCCTTACGGTGACACTACCAGACCAAAATCTCTCATCAGCCGTTAAAATTTTTACCGAAAACCAGCTGAATTTATCGAATGGTGTCCACTCAGTTGTGCCTTACAGTTTTGAAAACATTTTGATCAAACAAAGCAACAGTCTCTGAGCCATTCCTAAACAATGAAAAAATCGACGAGAGGGTGGGCCACTCCTCACTCAAAGACTGCCACAGGCGAATGACGTAACCGACAGGCGTGAAAAAACTCTTGCATGCCCACGAGGGTTCAAGCATGTCTGATGTAATCACACGTGATTCAAATCCATATGGTTTTTGAAAAAAAAATAATAAGGTCGGATACTTTTCTAATAGACCTCGTAAATAGGCCTAATTGTTAATATTATATTGCAACTGCCATGAATCATGTTGGTGTCCGTTCTGATGGTTTTTAATTTGGCTGCCGAGCCATGGTTTCCATTGTTTATGTTTCATAATTTGGCCGCCGAGCCAACCTGTTTTCATGTTGCGGATATATTTTGAATTTTTATTTTAAAGGACTTTACATGACTAAGCATTGCGTTGCTGGTTGCATTGTCCATGGGGTGCTTGTGTCTGACACTTTGTGTCTGTGTAACTGCACACAGCATCTGTGCAGTTGGCTGAGATGTGTTCATAATTAAACTTGGAATTCATTTTTGAAACAATGCCTTATTTAAATACCCATTGACGTGTTTGGTTTAGGCCAAGCCAAGTAGGCTACCAGACTTGCGCTGAATGTGTGTGTGTGTGTGTGTGGTGCTGCACTGCAGCTTGCATTATCCATGAAGAGTACTTGTGTCTGACGTGTCGCGTCTGTGTGCTCACTTTGCCAGTGCTGTAGGCTAAGTGATAACGTTGCTTGCGATGTCCAAACGAGGCATACTTTTTCAAACGGTGTATTATAATACCTACACCTTACCTACAACCCCAAAGGTTGGGCCCGTCTGATTTTTTCTGGGCCCACCCATTTTATGATTTCTGTCTACGCCCCTGGTATGTCTCCCTGATCTGAATACTGGTTGCTATGTATTTTGCAGCAGTGAGGTAATTAAGAGGAGCTGAGCTCAACTCTGCCCCCAGCAGAAGGGACCTAGCCACCACACACACACACACACACACACACACACACACACACACACACACACACACACACACACACACACACACACACACACACACACACACACACACACACACACAGAGTTATTATTCCTTAACACTACACAATGGTCCAACCATGAGGCAGAGGTCTTGAAATAGAAAACAGGTTTGACTTATGGTTTATGATTTATATATATCAAATTATTACGAATACAATAACTGATAGAACAGCTGATTAAGGGCGTGGCTCCAAAATTTTTTATGATTAACACCACTTGTGGTGATAACTGTGCACACAGCAGACTGAGATTCATAAA
The DNA here is from genome assembly GCF_902500255.1 of Thalassophryne amazonica. NCBI lineage: Eukaryota > Metazoa > Chordata > Actinopteri > Batrachoidiformes > Batrachoididae > Thalassophryne > Thalassophryne amazonica. Next base: position 117,004,763 of record NC_047103.1, on the reverse strand, counting down.
CAAACAAGCTATGTGTACATAATATTCACTGCTTTTAACCCTAACCATACCCCTCCACCGCACCACCGCGTCAGCCCAAAATTCATGATTCCATCATGTAATAATTTTGTGATGCTGTCATGAAATATGTTACATTTTTGTGATGGTACTATTAGACAAAATCACTTCTCGAGATGCCATCAGGAATTTGTGTGAGATCGGCTTGCGTTGAATAATCTGAAGCTTATACTTCACAAAGTGCCAGTTCATTCATTAGAAAAAACATAGATGTATGATAATGCCGCCTCCTAATCAAAGGCCCCTTGAGCCCTCACCACCCCAGGAGCACAATGTTAATATCCGCTTTAAGACTAATTCTTGTCACAACAATGTGTACTGCTGTAAATTACAGCATTATTGGAGTGATGTGACCTTTTACATGCTCTCTGTCTGAGTGAGAGGGTGGAGCAGAGTAAATGTGACCTATGTTCATTCTAAAAAGTACAGACACTTTGAACCAGACACACAAAACACTGTGTAGATATTGGACTCAAAGTGTGTGCACACAAACCCACAAAGCTTCCCGTAACATTTATGAAATATTATGTACACATAGCTTGTTTTTTATGAATCTCAGTCTGCTGTATGCACAGTTATCATCACCACAAGTGGTGTTAATCATAAATGACTGGAGCCATGCCCTTAATCAGCTGTTCTATCAGTTATTCTATCAGGAATAATTTGACTTATAAATCAAAACCATAAGTCAAACTTGTTTTCTATTTCAAGACCTCTGCCTCATGGTTGGACCATTGTGTAGTGTTAAGGAATAATAACTCGGTGTGTGTGTGTGTGTGTGGGTGTGGGTGTGGGTGTGGGTGTGTGTGGGTGTGTGTGTGGGTGTGGGTGTGGTGGTGCCTAGGTACCTAAGAGTTGAGCTCAGCTCCTCTTAATTACCTCACTGCTGCAAAATACATAGCAAAAAAAAACATTAGGTAAGTCATATGTAAGTCATTTGGTGAGAAGTTGTCAGTGGCTGTGTGATGTGTGTGTTTTAAGTCCAGTCACCTGCCTCTCATCATGCACTGGGCAGCACACTGCGATACTCAAGAGGATATTGAGTAACAGACAGACGTTTATACCTCCTTAGGTAACAGCTCTGCTATCTGTGGCCTTTCATTTAAAGAGATGCTGAAACCTGTATCTGTGTATTACATTGTACAAAACACAGTGCAACACTGGGGCAGTTGTTCAACCAAGACATGTCTGTGCAAGTAGGTACTTTCCACAAACTTGCCACTTGCAGCACTGCTGTGAGTTTACTGTGTTGCAATTTGCAGAACTCCAAAAAATCTTTATGTGAAACATGACAGCAGTTCCTCCTAATCACTAAACCGCAGTAGAGAAGGGAAGCACAGAGCACGCAGTCATCTGGTAAACAAGACAATTCAGGTACAATATTTCTTTTTTCCTCCAGATAAAATAGGAATTAAACTTTCGATTTGTAAAATACTACAGTATATTCAAAATTGTGTGTATATGCTGCTATAGTAGTTTGTATTGTTACAGATTTTTTATGTCCTTATTCACTCAGTCTACACAGGGAGGAACTGGTGTGCACTCTTCTTGGTTTGTCTAAATTCATTTGAAAAATGCATGGATACATTTTGATGATAGGAACAAATGTTTGGACTTTAGAGGTGATCCTGTCCCACATACCAATTCTACTGTCATTTCCAATAAATAAAATAAACACACAAAATTTTACATGATTATCTTCTGTCCACACTCTATAGGTGTGGGGGAAAGATTTGTACTGCTGCAGTCCACAGCAGCAGCATAGCTATCTCATTCCACACACAGCTTGTCCATGTCGATGACATTTTTACATATGGCATTGAAATAATTTTCATGTTAATATGTATATGTCGCGGACATGACAAGCGAAGCTCTTAGGCATCTCACCATGTCATTTAGGTCCTTCAGATGTTTTTTGAGTAAATGCTTTGGTGGAGCATGAACATGGCTAAAACCTTTCAGTGCCTTTTTAAGCATTTTTCTTTTTTCGCCTACAGTATGGCCAAAATATCGTATGGCAATACTGTCATATCAGTATGATATATGATATGACTATGATGTCACACAAAGTGCAGCAACAGTGAAAATTAAATATTCTTAAAGAAAACAGTAATAATACCACACTCATTTTGCAGTCATCATAAGCTTAGGATACTGTGCCCTCTAAAAGTATTGGAACACTTGGTATTAAACACATATTATGTTAGAAAGATTAAAAAGAAAATAAGATTATAAAGTCAAACCTTCATGACCTTGTGATAGAATCACTACAATGACTGCTCCAAGATGAGCCTCAGCAACCAATGCAGCATCTAATGTCTGTGCTCGTCTACCGTCGCTTTTTCTCCACTGGGGCTGAATTTTTGTGCCATTTCCAGTTTGTGTCTCCGTTTATCATAGAGCGTTCGTTTGTATTATTCTTTATAAGCGAGATTGGCATTCTGATTGCGTGTGTGGGCCCATGGGTAGGAAAAAGTCAGCTCGGGATAAACAAACATGACACGCTGCACGTGGTTGTGTTGTGATGCGTGTGTGCTCATTGAGAGAGAGACTGATCACAGTTGTGTTAAGCAAAAACGTGGACAAAAAAATGTCTCTGAAAGACTTTTCACGCTGGAAAGTAGACCCTTTGAAAAATTACCTTTGAAAATAGGGGCTAAAAGTCGCTGGGAAGAGGAAAGACCAGCTTGTCACAGTGGTCAGTGGTCTGACAGGGACTAGAAGGAGAGAGCATATTTTACCCATACTGGCTTCTCTTCATTGGCTCCCTGTTAATTCTAGAATAGAATTTAAAATTCTTCTTCTTACTTATAAGGATTTGAATAATCAGGTCCCTTCTTATCTTAGCTCATAGTACCATATCACCCCAACAGAGCACTTCGCTCTCAGACTGCAGGTTTACTTGTAGTTCCTAGGGTTTGTAACAGTAGAATGGGAGGCAGAGCCTTCAGCTTTCAGGCTCCTCTCCTGTGGAACCAGCTCCCAATTCAGATCAGGGAGACAGACACCCTCTCTACTTTTAAGATTAGGCTTAAAACTTTCCTTTTTGCTAAAGCTTATAGTTAGGGCTGGATCAGGTAACCCTGAACCATCCCTTAGTTATGCTGCTATAGACTTAGACTGCTGGGGGGTTCCCATGATGCACTGAGTGTTTCTTTCTCTTTTTGCTCTGTATGCACCACTCTGCATTTAATCAATCAATCAATCAATCAATTTTTTTATATAGTGCCAAATCACAACAAACAGTTGCCCCAAGGTGCTTTATATTGTAAGGCAAGGCCATACAATAATTATGTAAAACCCCAACGGTCAAAACGGCCCCTGTGAGCAAGCACTTGGCTACAGTGGGAAGGAAAAACTCCCTTTTAACAGGAAGAAACCTCCAGCAGAACCAGGCTCAGGGAGGGGCAGTCTTCTGCTGGGACTGGTTGGGGCTGAGGGAGAGAACCAGGAAAAAGACATGCTGTGGAGGGGAGCAGAGATCGATCACTAATGATTAATTAATTAATGACTGAATTGGGAGCTGGTTCCACAGGAGAGGAGCCTGAAAGCTGAAGGCTCTGCCTCCCATTCTACTCTTACAAACCCTAGGAACTACAAGTAAGCCTGCAGTCTGAGAGCGAAGCGCTCTATTGGGGTGATATGGTACTACGAGGTCCTAAGATAAGATGGGACCTGATTATTCAAAACCTATAAGTAAGAAGAAGAATTTTAAATTCTATTCTAGAATTAACAGGAAGCCAATGAAGAGAGGCCAATATGGGTGAGATATGCTCTCTCCTTCTAGTCCCCGTCAGTACTCTAGCTGCAGCATTTGAATTAACTGAAGGCTTTTTAGGGAACTTTAGGACAACCTGATAATAATGAATTACAATAGTCCAGCCTAGAGGAAATAAATGCATGAATTAGTTTTTGTTTTGTTGGAATTAGTTTCAATCATTAGTGATTGATCGCTGCTCCCCTCCACAGCATGTCTTTCCTGATTCTCTCCCCTCAGCCCCAACCAGTCCCAGCAGAAGACTGCCCCTCCCTGAGCCTGGTTCTGCTGGAGGTTTCTTCCTGTTAAAAGGGAGTTTTTCCTTCCCACTGTCGCCAAGTGCTTGCTCATAGGGGGTCGTTTTGACCATTGGGGTTTTTCTGTAATTATTGTATGGCTTTTGCCTTACAATATAAAGCGCCTTGGGGCAACTGTTTGTTGTGATTTGACGCTATATAAATACAATTGATTTGATTTGAATTGATTTGGTCACTACGTTTTGAGAAAAAGCACATTTTGTATCAAAATAAAGCCATACAATACATGTTTTTTAAGTTAGTGGTTTTATATGATGAAATAAATGGAACGTGGAAACAAATTTTGACGAAAATCCATATACAAATGCTGGTTTTGCAGCACTGAATTTCACTTCAGTACGTGCATGCACCACACTTAAACATTTCAGTGATCATAAACACATTTTAATTGCATGAATAGAATTATTTGACACACACCTGAGCACCGGATGTTCGGTCGCTGACCGGTGTCAGGAGCTCAGCACTCCCCTTTACCGGTACATGCAGAGTGGTCTTTGGGGCTGACTGTGCCTCTTCTGCGCTCTTCTGGACCCGGACAGATTAGTCCATCTAATATTAACTTTGACATGTGACATGTGACATGTTTCTGTGTCTTGCAGTGTTTTTCCAATATTTTGTTGATGAAATGCAAACATAACGTGCAGAGGTCTTTACCGAGGAGCTCAACATTACAAATGAATTCAAAGAGTCAAAAATATGGGATGAACTGAAAGCATATATATGAACATCATACACTGTGGTAAACATGATAAAGCCGATGCTACCAGTACCATGAATACACAGTGGCGTAAGTCAGTGGTGTAATTTACAGCATATAAACATCGAAATATCTGGCTGTATATAATCTGTATACCTGTGAATCAGCCACTAAGGGCCGTTGCACATCCACAACTTTATTAATTTGCACAGACAATAAAAAATAATCAGGCGAAAGTCATAAAAGCAACAATTCCACAGTTTTAATTCAATTCAACAATGCTTAACCATTGACAAACAACATTTGTTTATCCCGAGCTGCCACTATAGGAAGCTCAACTCGCACATGCACACTCAGAACTCCAATCTGGCTTATTACTCTGCACTTACAATGTCATTATTTCCTGTGACATGCTCTAGTTAGCTTGTTTATATATATATATATATATATAAATAAAAAGGACCTATACTTTATTGACAGACCTCGTATATATATATATATATATATATATACGAGGTCTGTCAATAAAGTATAGGTCCTTTTTATTTTTTTCAAAAACTATATGGATTTCATTCATATGTTTTTTACGTCAGACATGCTTGAACCCTTGTGCGCATGCGTGAGTTTTTCCACGCCTGTCGGTGACGTCATTCGCCTGTGAGCACTCCTTGTGGGAGGAGTCATCCAGCCCCTCGTCGGAAAGAAAGACGTGCGGACGGATTGCAGCGTCGGATTGCAGCGTCGACTCGCAGCCGCCGCGACGCTCCGCCACAGGAAAAACACCTCTGTTGGAAGCCTTAAGGACAAGTTGGAACATGTCCAGCTGTTAAACAATTTCTCATATACTCACTCCACTGAAAGCCATCAAAAGCCGCCTGGATTTTACAAATGGTTATCAACACGGAGGTGTTTTTCCTGTGCCGCCGCACCGCGTCGGCTGCGTCCCGATGCGCGGACCTGTCCGCACGTCTTTCATTAAAAAAATCTTGTTGGGAAGGTGTCGTAGCACGGACCCACAACAGGGGGCGCAAATGAACGGACAATGAGTAAGCCAAAAGGTAACAATTTAATGTTGTGATAATACACAACTAAATGTGTCGTAATTCTCACAGTCAATAAACACCAGGTGACGTGTGGGCAGGCTCGAAGATAGAAGACGCCCGACGAGAGAGAAGCCGCGTCCCACACGGCCTCCACCACCAACGGTCTGAAGAACACCGGAGCCGCCAAGTCCCGAGTCCCCAGGTGGCCTCTGTCTTCGGCTGTCGACCCTGGTACTGCTGGCAGAAAACAGAAAGATGATGTATGAGTGTGAGTCCGCACACTCAGTAATTTACAGTCCAAACACAGTTGGGAGGGAGCACCTCCACCTCCAAATCACACACACTCGTGCAGCTCCTGGTCAACCACTTATCGGTTTTGGGGTGTGAGGCGAAGCCGTCGCAGTCACACCAAACGCCAAAAATCCCAGATAAGGAATACCAACAGGAAAAACAGCTGCAAAACAGATCAGATTATTATTCGCAATAATCACAGCAGAGAAGTGTACCTTGGTACTGGTAGTTGATTTCTCGGCGGGGAGGTGGAGTTGCAGTCCGGCTTTTATGGTAGTGATGATAACGAGTGACAGCTGGTGCAGAGGATGAGTGACAGCTGTCACTTCTTCTGGGTCTGGCGCCCTCTCGTGCTTGGAGCCCGCACTCCAAGCAGGGCGCCCTCTGGTGGTGGTGGGCCAGCAGTACCTCCTCTTCAGCGGCCCACACAACAGGACCCCCCCCTCAACGGGCGCCTCCTGGCGTCCGACCAGGCTTGTCCGGATGTCTTGTGTAGAATTCGGCCAGGAGGGCCGGGTCCAGGATGAAGCTCCTCTTCACCCAGGAGCGTTCTTCAGGTCCATACCCCTCCCAGTCCACCAGATATTGGAAACCCCGGCCCTTACGACGGACGTCCAGGAGCCTGCGGACTGTCCAGGCAGGCTCCCCGTCAATGAGCCGGGCAGGAGGCGGCGTAGGTCCCGGAGTACAGAGGGGCGAGGTGTGGTGTGGTTTGAGATGGGAAACATGAAAGACAGGGTGAATCCGCAGTGAAGCCGGGAGTTGAAGCTTCACTGCGGCCGGGTTGATGATCTTGAGGATACGAAAGGGTCCGATGAATCTGTCCTTTAGTTTTGGGGAGTCGACACACAAAGGGATGTCCTTGGTCGAGAGCCACACCTCCTGCCCGGGCTGGTATGTTGGGGCCGGGGAACGTCGGCGGTCCGCATGGGTCTTGGCCCTCGTCCGGGCTTTTAACAGGGCAGAGCGGGCGGTCCGCCACACCCGGCGGCACCTCCTGAGGTGGGCCTGGACCGAGGGCACACCGACCTCTCCCTCCACCAGCGGGAACAATGGGGGCTGGAACCCCAAACAAGCCTCAAAAGGGGAGAGGCTGGTAGCAGACGAGACTTGGCTGTTATGGGCATACTCGATCCAGGCCAGATGGTGACTCCAGGCCGCCGGGTGCGCGGAGGTGACGCAGCGAAGGGCCTGTTCCAACTCCTGGTTAGCCCGCTCTGCCTGGCCATTGGTCTGGGGGTGGTACCCGGACGAGAGACTCACGGTGGCCCCCAGCTCCTTACAGAAACTCTTCCACACCTGCGAAGAGAACTGGGGACCACGATCTGATACAATGTCCGATGGTATCCCATGCAGCCGCATGACGTGGTGGACCAGAAGGTCTGCCGTCTCCTGGGCTGTCGGGAGCTTCGGGAGGGCCACGAAGTGGGCCGCCTTGGAGAACCGGTCCACTATCGTGAGAATAACGGTGTTGCCCTGGGACGGCGGGAGGCCCGTGATGAAGTCCAGGCCGATGTGAGACCAGGGGCGATGAGGCACCGGCAGGGGCTGGAGGAGTCCCGTCGTCCTCCGATGGTCTGCCTTGCCCCTGGCGCAGATGGTACAGGCCTGGACGTAGTCCCGGACGTCGGTTTCCAGGGACGCCCACCAGAAGCGCTGCTGGACTACTGCCACGGTCCTACGCACTCCGGGATGACAGGAGAGCTTGGATCCGTGACAGAAGTCCAATACGGCAGCTCTTGCCTCTGGTGGGACGTACAGTCTGTTCTTGGGGCCAGTCCCCGGGTCCGGGCTCCTTGTCAGGGCCTCCCGGACGGTCTTCTCCACGTCCCAGGGGAGGGTGGCCACGACAGTGGACTCGGGGATGATGGTCTCGGTGGGGTTCGACAGCCCCGCTTTGGCTTCTTCTTCGTGTACCCGGGACAATGCATCTGGTTTTTGGTTCTTGGTCCCGGGGCGATACGTGATCTGGAAGTCAAAGCGCCCGAAGAACAGAGACCAGCGGGCTTGCCTGGGGTTCAGCCGCTTGGCGGTCCGGATGTACTCCAGGTTCCGATGGTCAGTGAAAACCGTGAAGGGCAACGATGCCCCCTCCAGCAGGTGTCTCCACTCTTCAAGAGCCTCTCTCACCGCAAGAAGTTCCAGATTGCCGACGTCATAGTTCCGTTCAGCTGGGGTCAACCTGCGGGAATAAAAGGCACAAGGATGGAGGACTTTATCAGCCTCCACGCTCTGGGACAGCACGGCTCCTATCCCTGAGTCAGAGGCGTCCACCTCTACTATGTACTGGCGGTCAGGATCAGGCTGCACCAGAACTGGTGCAGTCGAGAACCGGCGTTTCAACTCCTGGAACGCGGCTTCGCACCGATCCGACCAGGCGAAGGGGACCTTGGTGGAGGTCAGGGCAGTCAGGGGGCTAACTACCTGACTGTAACTTTTAATGAACCTCCTGTAGAAATTTGCAAAGCCTAGGAACTGCTGTAGTTTCCTGCGGCTTGTTGGTTGGGGCCAATCTCTCACCGCCACAACCTTAGCCGGATCAGGGGCGACGGAGTTGGAGGAGATGATGAACCCCAGGAAGGACAAAGAAGTGCGGTGGAACTCGCACTTCTCGCCCTTCACAAACAGCCGGTTCTCCAACAACCGCTGTAGGACCTGACGTACATGCTGGACATGGGTACTCAGCGCCCGGGACCAAATCGATGGCACAATCATACGGTCGGTGCGGGGGAAGAGTGAGTGCCAGATCTTTGCTGAAAATGTCAGCAAGATCGTGGTACTCCTTTGGCACCGCCGATAGATTGGGGGGAACTTTGACCTCCTCATTAGCCGTAGTGCCGGGAGGAACCGAGGATCCTAAGCACTCCCGGTGGCAGGTTTCGCTCCACTGCGTCACAACCCCAGACGGCCAATCAATCCGGGGATTGTGCTTCACCATCCATGGAAAGCCCAAAATCACTCGGGAGGTAGAAGGTGTTACATGGAACACTATCTCCTCCCTGTGATTCCCAGACACAACCAAAGTCACTGGTTGTGTCTGATGTGTGATTAATGGAAGCAGGGTGCCATCTAGTGCTCGCACCTGCAATGGTGCCGGCAGAGCCACCAGAGGGAGCCCTACTTCCTTTACCCATCTGCTGTCCAGCAGATTCCCTTCAGACCCTGTGTCTATCAGTGCTGGGGCATGAAGGGTTAAATCCCCACAAAGGATGGTTACTGGGATTCGTGCAGATTTGCGGGGTTTTCCCGCGTGCGTGTTATGACCCACCCTTAGCCCAGTTTCTAAGGACGGGCGTTGTAGTTTGACCGTTTTAGGGCAGTCCCTCTGCATGAGGAAGTCCGCGCACGTCTCGACACAGCCCCTGTACGGTTCCGGAGGGCTTATGTATGCTTCAGGGGACGGTGGGGGGGTTCGTTGAACGACCAGTGGAACGTTTGATACGGGCCCAGGACCAGCCAGAGGAGTGGCTGCAGCAGCGCCCTGATCACGCGCTTCCACCCTGGCGGTGAGAGCCTCCACCCTCCGATTAAGGAGGACACTCTGCTCGGTCACTAATTCTAACCGGGCCTTGAAGGCGGTTAAGATCTGCTGCAGCTCACTCAACCCGCCTCCCGCTGACGCCTGCGCTCCTGGCTCTTCCATTGGCCGTTCAAGCTGAAGTTGACGCCCCTCGGAGTCCATGACGATGGCCGAGAAATCCTGTTGGGAAGGTGTCGTAGCACGGACCCACAACAGGGGGCGCAAATGAACGGACAATGAGTAAGCCAAAAGGTAACAATTTAATGTTGTGATAATACACAACTAAATGTGTCGTAATTCTCACAGTCAATAAACACCAGGTGACGTGTGGGCAGGCTCGAAGATAGAAGACGCCCGACGAGAGAGAAGCCGCGTCCCACACGGCCTCCACCACCAACGGTCTGAAGAACACCGGAGCCGCCAAGTCCCGAGTCCCCAGGTGGCCTCTGTCTTCGGCTGTCGACCCTGGTACTGCTGGCAGAAAACAGAAAGATGATGTATGAGTGTGAGTCCGCACACTCAGTAATTTACAGTCCAAACACAATTGGGAGGGAGCACCTCCACCTCCAAATCACACACACTCGTGCAGCTCCTGGTCAACCACTTATCGGTTTTGGGGTGTGAGGCGAAGCCGTCGCAGTCACACCAAACGCCAAAAATCCCAGATAAGGAATACCAACAGGAAAAACAGCTGCAAAACAGATCAGATTATTATTCACAATAATCACAGCAGAGAAGTGTACCTTGGTACTGGTAGTCGATTTCTCGGCGGGGAGGTGGAGTTGCAGTCCGGCTTTTATGGTAGTGATGATAACGAGTGACAGCTGGTGCAGAGGATGAGTGACAGCTGTCACTTCTTCTGGGTCTGGCGCCCTCTCGTGCTTGGAGCCCGCACTCCAAGCAGGGCGCCCTCTGGTGGTGGTGGGCCAGCAGTACCTCCTCTTCAGCGGCCCACACAACAAATCTCCTTTAACAGTGGAATATCCGGATAAAATGCTGAAACCGACTTCTTCTGAAACTTCTCTGTTCTCTCACGACATCCTGGATCAATAGAGCCTGAAATGTGGAGGTTTTCAGCTTGAAACAGGCTGACGATGGCGCCTGAGAGCGCTGCGCGACGTCTCGCACCGTGGGAAGTCCTTAAAGCGACAGTATCACCTCAAAATCTCTCATCAGCCGTTAAAATTTTCACTGAAAACCAGCTTAATTTTTCGAACCGTGTCCACTTCGATGTGTCTCACAGGTTTAGAAAAAATTTTGATCAAACAAAGCGCCAGTCTCTCAGCAACTTCTCAGACAAAGGAATTCCGACGAGGGGCTGGACAACTCATCCCACAAGGAGTGCTCACAGGCGAATGACGTCACCGACAGGCGTGGAAAAACTCACGCATGCGCACGAGGGTTCAAGCATGTCTGATGTAAAAACATATGAATGAAATCCATATAGTTTTTGAAAAAGATAAAAAGGACCTATACTTTATTGACAGCCCTCGTAAATATATATATATATATATATATATATATATATATATATATATATATATATATATATATATATATATATATATATATATATATATATATATATATATATGAACTCCTATTACTGTCTGTTACTGTGATTATTAATTATTTTTACTGCTTGTTTAAATTGTAGGATACATTTGAAACAATGAGAGCTGCAGTGGGTTCCATCCTCATCTTGATACTTCTGTGTCAAGGTAGGTGTGTTTGTGACTTGATATACGAGGGTAGGCTGAAAAGTTCTAAGGCTCCCCATGAAGGAGTAATGCATTAACTGCATTATAGTGAGCCTTAGAACTTTTCAGCCTACCCTCGTAACTCAGCATCGAGTTGTGATTATTTTGTTTTCATAGGACGAAACTCAAATGTGAGCGTGGTATTTATGGTGTAAGAACATGATGTTTGAAAGCAACATTTCAACAGCGTCACGGGACACATATTGTCTCACATTCACTCCACTGAGTCTATACATGGGCCAGTATAAAGAAGTTTTTATTTATTTTTTTACTTGCCCAGTTGGGTAAGTGAGTAAAGCTGGGTTCCCTTTGCAGGTATTTGACATGATTGCTATGTCTGTGGCATAAAAACCCCAAGAGGGGCCTGAAATGTGGTGTAATGGCTGGTAAAAGTAGAGTTGTAGCCCATTTTGAGCCAGTGGGAAATTTTTAAACATTTGTGATGTGAGGACACACCAATAAGTGAGTACGCACACACCATTAAAAATATCAAGTCCAGTCCCTGGGAGGAGAAGATGCATGGATCAAATTGTTTCAAGCATACGTATTTGATCCATTTGCTCTTAACAGTTTGAAGGTCAACTCTAGGGGATTCATTAACTGACAGCTTTAATCTATCCCACTGCACTCAGATAGGAGACTTAAAAAAAAACACTGCAGGAGGAATCAAACAAGGGTGCTCTTTATTTCACCAACCTGTAGTTGATTGAGTGAATCTAAAATCCATTCCATCTTGTACATTTGAAAATGCCTTTGCAGAATTATGTGAAACTTTTCCATAACTATTTGAAATGCTGCAACTAACAGCATCAAAAATGTTACTTCTGAGTCTGCAGACGAGAAGGCTCTGTTGTGGAAAAGCCACAAAAAATAATCTGTTGGTCATTTTCCTCCCTGGAAAACATCACATCTCCTAAGCAGAGCAGCAAGCCTCATCAGAGACCCCACAAACCCAGTATTGGGCACAGCTAACCAAAATGTTAGCTTCAATAACATTAATCAGATAACTAAAATGTATCTTTTATGATACAGATAAACTGCTAAAAAATGTATCCTTATTACAGATAACCAATAACTATTAGTATTGATTTGGACGCGGCCACATCAGATGACACTGTCGGCTTCTGATAAACCAGTTTCACTTTAAGCGTCGCAGGGGCTGCTGGGTAAATTCAAGGATCACAAATACAAAGAATACATGAAAAATGAATAAATAAAAAAAATAAAACCGCAAACACTGTCATCATCTTTCAAAAGCAGAAAAACACAGTATTACAAGTCACAGTTTATCTTGGTATTAGATACATCATCATTTACGAGCAAAAAGCTGCTGCTTCTTTCACATGCTTTGAACCCTGCGGCTTAAACAACCGAAATACATCCATTAATGCATTGATCGGCAGAGTAAAATACATGTAGTAAATATAAATCCTTACCTATTAGTTTCAGTGGGATTCATCTGAAAAAATAATCCACATAAAGTGTCCTTTTATAAATCTAAAACAGCGTCTAAAGATGAAGAAAAGTCCCTCTGTACACACAGCTACACCATGAGAGCTCCTCTCCCAACTGAGTCTTGCTGATTAAATTACAGCCACAAAGAAATAAAATAATGTTAAAATTAGTCTGTTTTGTTTTTCCTAATGACAGGGTAGCTGTCCCTCCCAACGACGGGACTGACCCCTCTCCTGACGGCTCTCCTGACGCGTCTCCTGATGACGTGAATGACTCATGGCGTCACTCCCATCGTTAGGAGGGACATCTACCCTGTCATTAGGAGGGTGATAACTAGAGCACAATGGGTGCTAATTAAAGCAACTGTTTAGTCACTAGCCAATAGCAGTCTGCCTCTCGGTGGTGGGGGGGGGGGGGGGGGGGGGGTCTGGTTAAGTTTAAAACTCCAGCTTTTGTGGCTCCTGTTTGTTCTTCTCTACAAGGGTCAAGACAGAAGTCAGACTACCAGAGCAAGAATTTTAGCTGAGGAAGCTTCTGCAATTTGAAGCAAAACGTCCTCGTGTACAGCAACCCAGTCCAGTCGAAGATTCAAGCTTCTCTACTTCTTTTTGGCTACTTGCTATATTCAGCTGTTGTCATGCAAATGGATTTAAATATGATTTGTGAATGTCTTTTATGTGTGTTTTCAGGTGAGGCACTGAAATGTAACTTCTGCACATCAAAGTCATCGACCCTCTGCTCACCAACCAGTGTTCAGCAATGTTCAGGTTTTCAAAATGCCTGTGGTGCTGTCGTGTTCCAAAGCCCACTGCGTAAGTCTGCTGTGGAGTGTGCACCACAAAAACATTCTGTTGAGTCAAATGATTTAGTACAAGTGCACAGACCAGTCCCTTTGCGCACCCCCCACCGATAAACCAAATTAACTTAAACAACCCCAAAACTCAATCAGGAAGTTCACAAAAATAAAAGCCTCAAGTCAAATATTAATGAAAACATTGAATGAATGAATGAATGAATGAATTTATTTGTCGCACACACACATACTTACCAACAACAAACAAAATAAAAAAAATCTCTCATTAAACAAAACAAAAACAAAACTCATAGGCATTTTCCAGTTCTCCAGTTCAGTGCAGCCGAAGGGGTGTAGGCTGAAGCAAAAGCTTACAAACAACCACCCCATTTACCATTTGCTACAGTATACACACACACACACACACACACACACTATATATATATATATATATATATATATATATATATATATATATATATATATATATATATATATATATATATATAAAACATTTATTTATATATTTACAGGTAGCAAACCCTTGACTGAGATTTTGTGAATATGGATAATGATTCATTGTTTTATGAGATGAGGCTGAGAAGGGAAAAGAGGAAAGAATGGGGTTAAAGATTATAAACTTGGTTGGAATTTAGTGGTGAATTTTTGGTAACAAAATGATGATGGTTATTATTATTAACAAAATTAACTAAGCCACTTAGCATCACTGATAGCAAAGACCACCAGAACACTTGAAGGATCACTTATCTGCGTCGGGTGAAGTGAAGCGATCCGGGCCCGGTTTCCATAAAGCAACCCAATCTTTCAGTCTACTAAACTTTCTTAGTGGACTACAGTTAGTCAAACAACATTATCCCTCTAATCACAGTTTCACATCGATGGCTAAACCTGTAGATTAGCTTTCTTACCTTAGTCGACTGTTTTCACGGGCATAACGGCATGGTGCGTGCTGTTGCCGAGCGATGGCTCCATGTGCGAACGTTTTGATTACTTCTGGGTTGGTCATTGTCATGAACTATCCAACCTTTGTTTTGTTAACTGGCTTTATTAACATTTACAGACTCATACGAACTGCAGAACGATGTGCTTAGCACTTAGCCTAGCAGTTTCACTCCTCAGTTTCTTCTTCTACACTTTCTTTTTTTTTTTTTTTTTTTTTTAAAGTTTAACAAAATATTTTTACAGAGATACACACACACAAAAAAATTTTAGAACATAGAGCAAAGAACATGCAGGGGTGTACTTAAAAAAAACAACATTCAAAACATTCAATTTAAAATGAGAATACAGAGTGTCATACAAATTCAGGATGCCTGGCAGAAATGTAACTCCTCCATTTGCTCCAAACCTCTTCGAATTTGTCCGATTGTAATCTCCCGGAAAATGTAATTCGTTCCATTGTGAATAGTCCGTAAACAATCCTGTGCCAGTCCTCTAAAGATGGAGCGTGGGAGCTCATCCACTTTTTGGTGATTGCTTTACGAGCTGCCGTACTTAACATGCCGTATAGACATCTGGTTTCTTTGTCTGTGTCCACTGAATGTAAAAGTCCAAAAAGAAGTTTGTCCCAATTAAAAGGGAACTTCAGACCCAAATTTTTTTCCATTTCAGAATGAATACAAATCCAAAAGCTATTGACGAGTGGACATGACCAAAACAAATGGAAGTGTTTTGCACTCTGGGCTCCGCAGTTTCTCCAACAACTGGAGGAGCTTGAATAATATTTGGTTTGTGCTGGAGTGATAAAATATCTACACAAGCTTTTCCAACCAAAACATCTCCAAACATTACAGCTGGATATTTTCCATTGAAATGCACAATATTTAGACCAAGTAACATCAGAAATCACCACCTTTGATTCCCTTTCCCATCTTTGTTTAATATATGATGTATTTAAATCCTTGGCTGCCTATATGTCCTGTATAATGCTTGGATGACTACAATAAACGACCGATGAAAACCAAATTGTCCAAATTGTGACCAAATTTATATAAAAATGCCTAGTTTACCCAACCAAAGGCTTTTTCAGCATCAAGACCAATGAGGATCATTTCAATATTTTCTTCTGTTACGTGATCAGTTATATGTAGTGTTCGTCGGATATTGTCCTGTGTCTGTCTCTGCTTAATAAAGCCTGTCTGGTCCAGGCTAATTATCTCAGTGAGAATATTCTCCATTCTTTTGGCAAGAATGTGTGTGAATATCTTGTAATCTTGATTAAGTACACTAATTGGACGATAATTTCCACAATCAAGCTTGTCCTTTCCCTCTTTGGCTATTAAGGAGATAGTAGCCTCGTTCCATGATGGGGGAGTTACACCTGTCTGTAAAATAAAATTAAATGTGGTTTTCATTAAAGACACAAAGAGGTCTTTCATCTCTTTGTACCACTCTGAAGGAAAACCGTCTGGTCCCGGAGCTTTATTTGGTTTCAAATTGGAAATGACCTTCTTAATTTCAAGTTCAGTTATTTCAGTCATCAAGTTTTTATTTTGATTTTCGCTCACTTTCGGTAGAATTAGTGTATTCAGGAAAGACATGTTTTTTTTTCATCAGTTTTTGATTGTGTGTATAGTTCTTTATAGAAAGTTAAAAAAAATATGTTGAATATCTTCCCATTTATAAATTAACTCGGTTGTTTGAGGATCTTTAATTTTATGAATTGTATTTTCTAATTGTTGTTTTTTCAATTTATAGGCTAACAGTTTTGCTGATTTACCCCCTACCTCGTAATATCTTTGTTGTAAAAATACCATATTTTTCTTTATTTCACTTGAGAGAATGTCATTAATTTCGTTTTTCTTTTTTTGTATTTCTAAGGACAAATTTTTATTCATAGTAATTTTATGGTCATTTTCCATTATTTTTAATTGTGATTGGAGTTTTTTTAAATGTCTCATTTCTTGTCTTTTTTAGATTGGAGCTATAGCCTATAAGTTTCCCCCTCAGGACAGCTTTTAAAGCATAATTGGTGAAACTTCCTCATTATCATTCTCGATCAGATAATTCGTAATATCTTCCCTGATCTGTTCTCTAAATGGGGGTAGAATACCTGTGTTTAATCTCCAACGTGTGTCTCTCTTTCTATTCCCAAATGTTACTTCCAAATACACTGGAGTGTGGTCCGATAAGTCCATTACTCCTATCTCACAACTAACCACTCTATTAAAATCTTTTTGGAACATTAAGAAATAGTCCAGGCTAGAGTAGAAAGAGTGTGGGTGGGAGTAAAAAGTGTAATCTTTTCTAGTTGGGTTCAACTCCCTCCACATGTCCAGAAGGCCCAATTCTTTAAGAATTAATTTAATAAACTTAATTATTTTATTTGGCTCTGAGCAGTGAGGGTTAGACGAATCCAGCACTGGATTGAGTCGAATGTTTAAGTCCCCTCCCAAAATCAGAGTGCCCTGTACCTCTACTGTAATTAATTCAAAAATATTTTTATAAAATTTAAACTCTGACCCCGGGGGAGCATATATGTTCAAAAAAGTAGTCAAAATACCTTCCAAGTATCCCTTCACCATTACAAATCTCCCCTCCTTATCTCTTTTCTCTTGAATACACTCAAAATTAAGCCTCTTTGAAATTAGGATTACCACTCCTCTTTTAGAGCCCCGAGAACAAGCAGATGAGAATTGGTTAAATTTCCATTTTATGAGTTTTTCATGTTCTGGCTGTGACAAATGAGTTTCCTGCAAGAGAGCCACTTCTATTTCTTCTTTTTTCAACTTAGACATATATAATCTTACCCCTCTTAATAGGATTACCCAACCTGTTTACATTATAAGATACAATCTTAGTAGTTTTATTACTCTGCATGATATAGGCATTTAAATCTGAACCTTAATATCTTTGATAAAATAAAACGTACACCCCTGGTAAACAACAACCCAAAAAAAAGAAGGTAGTATTTGATAGAAGGAACAGTGAAAAATAACAACCTGTGGAAGAGTGCCCCCTGCAGCCCGCTGACTGACAATGCGTAGGTCCGTGGTGTCCCTATATCTTTCACTAACCCGACATAATCAACTTATAAATGCCATCAATCCCCAACAAATTAGTATAACAAAACAGTGAAACAATTTAACAAATGAAATAAAAAATAAAATGGATAAAAAAGACAGAACATATTTCCTCATATATAATGTCTCTGTGTAAGCCGCACTTTTGTTAGTTTGCGTCATCTCTATGCCTGAACTCCTGGAGCCGCTCTCTGAAGTGCTGCTTTTGTGCCGTGCTACCTTGCTTCATCTTCTTACTCTTTGTTTGCCATGACTGCTGATCGATTTGGTCCAGAAGTGTAGATCGATCCTTCACCACTTTCACCGACAGTCCCCTTGTCACCATATCCGCCGTAGCTTCATGCGCTGTGTTGTACGTCACTATAATACACTCTCAGCCTGGCTGGGAAGGGTGACTAGAATCTAATATTGTTCTCCTTAAGTACAGCCTTGGCCGCCATATACTCTTTCTTTCTTCACTGTATTTCTGGGGCATAGTCATTGTCCACGTGCACTTTTTTCCCCTTGAAGTCAAATCCTTTCGCTTGCCAAGCTCGTTTGAGTATATCCTCTTTGGTGCGATAACTTGCAAATTTGACAATAAATGAGCGAGGCGCGGCTCCTTCAGGTGGTTTTTCGGCAATAGCACGGTGCGCTCTTTCAATCCCCAATGTGGAAGGAGATGAGAGACCCAAAGCTTTTTCAAACAACATCTCCACAAAGTTAATCACAGATGGAAATGAGTCCTCTTCTCCCTCCTTCACTCCATATATCCTGATGTTCTCCCGCCGTGAGCGGCTCTCGAGGTCCAGCATCTTTGTCTCATACCGCATTTGTTGTTTAGTTAGCTCCCTTAGCAGCTCTTCCGAATGTTGCACCCAGGTCTCCACTTCATTTAAGCGGTCCTCTGCTTCGTCCAGCCTTTTGCCGAAGCCATTTACTTCTTCTCTCATTGCATTAAACTGCTCATTCGTGTCTTTTCTGAAATCACGTAACTCTCTTAGTATCATGTCCATATTAGCAGGGCGGTCTTTCTTGTCAGTGCTACCTTGTGGCTCATCCTCCATATTGTTGCTAGCTTGCGACAGAGTATCTTCACTCGCCTCGCTGCGTTCACGTGCTGCATTTTTCTTATGTTTTGTCGGCATTTTTCTTCTTTAGAATAGTACCCGCTTCTTTAGAACCAATATTTTCCCATTTTCGAGTTAGAAAAATGGGGTAAATGAATTACTCAGTTGGGAGCGTGCACTCTATGCTGCCTTCACTTGGCCCGCCAGACTTCTACACTTTCATCAACCTTTTTGTGCACACATTGCTGCTCAGCCTAAAAGAGATGATTAAGATTTAGATTTAGATGCCCTAAAAGAGATGTTAGAACTGTCCCAAACACATCATGACAGTCGTCTGCTACAACCACAGCCAAAAGCAGACGAAGCTCTCCTATTGAAGGAAAACAAGTGATGTAGGGGTCCTTTTGAGTGTTCCATCAAGTGGTGGTACATGGTACCTGCCATTTTTTGATGTAAGACACTGAAGTTTTATTGACTGAAATAAGATCAGCCTCCTCTGTACCAGGCTAAAAGTTTAATTGGGTAACGTGAAACGTCAGCTGACTAAGTGCTTGTTGCAACATCTAACATCAAAAAACTAGGCAACTAGTGAGTTTATTCAGCTAAACAAGATTAGGTTGCTTTATAAAACCGGGCTCCGGTCTGGTTTCCTGGGGCCTCATGTACAAAGTCTGCATTCGCACAAAATCGTGGTGTATGTCTGTCTTCACGCCAGCATTCTGATGTATCAAAAGTAAAATGACCATGGAACTGTATGGTGCACCACACAAAACTCCTAGCTGGCATGCACATGTTTCTACAGTGACTGTGGCAGCTCCAGTTAGCAGACTCTAGCAGACAGTGGGCTAGCAGGCTTCAGAGACGAGTGAGCCAGTGAGCCGTTAGCAAGGCAACAGGCCATGGGATCTCCTCTGACTGCGAGGGCTCAGTGGTCAACAGCCACGGCAGTGGGGTCTTTTCAGAACAGTGGCCCTTAGACACCAGCAGCCAAAAATTACAATAGGTCCACAGATGGAACCCAAATGGCGCTGCAGGGATGAGCTGGGAGTTTGCAGGTTCACTGATTAACATCACTTTGAGCAGGTGGGATGAGTTCATCAGTGAAATCACCTGCTGGAGTTGGTGGCACTGATGTAAAGGATTAAATTGGAATATAAATGTTGTCTTTGATTGAGTACAATAATACAGAAGGAGGAATTAAATTTTTCTTTCTTTCTCTGTTAAAAGTACATTTGCATGGTGAGAAGTCTGTGTCCTTTCAAAACTGATTCAGAAGGAGACACTGTGGGTCCATACTTGTGGACATGTCTGTCAAGTGTCTCAGTTTGACAGACAGGAGGCATCTTTTATTTACTGAGATATTACCTACAGAAAATGCCCTGTTATGGGTTTGAAAGTTCTCTTAATTGGACAAGTTTCAATAAACTGTCTAATAAATTCCTTATGAACCAGTGTTGACCAGAACAAGAGTGCAGCTTGGAACAAGAGTCCATTGATTCATTATCCAAGATAGGGACTGTCTGTTGGAGTGTCCTGAGGTGTCATAAATTCAGCCAGGAAATGTTTTAGCTCTCTTCAGACACTTTGTGAAAAGGGGTGGAAGACTCTTGGTGCCTGGCACAAAGCCAAATGATATACAGAGTCAGTGCTTTGTTAAAGGGGGAGCCAACCTTTGGTTCTGTAAAGATGTCTTGGGCATCTTTGCTACACTGCGGAGTCTGGAGATAAGCATGTGTACCAATGGACCTCAAGGCCTATAAAGGACTTACTTCTTCTTTATGTTATGAAACTAAATGCAATCTGTCACAGTGTTAAAATGAATGTTCTAAATGTTTATAATAAGAAGCCAAATGAAACAAAACTTGCAATGTATTTTTCTGATATTATTTTTTGTTTTTGTCACATACAGTTTCATCCATTTCATTTCCCGTTTCAGAATCTTCATTCCGTATGTGCATGAACATGGATGTGTGTCAGGGCTTCATCAAAACACCTGGTTCTTTCGCCATTTGTTGCAGCACTGACCTGTGCAACTAAAACTCTTCAGTGTGGGACCTAACTTGATTTTAGCTGTTGAAGCTGTCCTCTGCATGATGATGTAACAGTGCTGCCCTGCAGAACAAAGTCTATCCTTGTAATCTTTGCATGCAAATAAAACATTTGACAGAAATGTTTTGTTGTTGCTTTTTTTCAGGTGGACAAACTGGGGTGATTCAGTATTCACAGGGGTCCAGACTTAACAAATCATGGTTTGAGGAAAAAATGTACTTTGTTGATTATTCATATTTAATATGTGTAACAACATTGAGTTGATACTAAAACACATTACAAACGCAAATCACACACTTCATGCAGAGAAAGATCACACCTGTGCAAAAATGTGTCAGTGTGCATGATGGTAAATGTTCAGTTGTGGACAGTTTTTCATTTACCTTCCTAAATGCTGCAGATGACAGGTGTCAGGAATTTGCATGTGAGATCAACAGCCAGCTCAAACCAGCTGCATCTCAGACAAACACTCATGCATGGCAGTCAGTTAACACTCTTCACACAGACACAGAAAGATCAAGGCATTGCATTTTTTACTCAGGCAGCACAGTCTTGTTTGAGGGTGGTGGCTAAAGGGTTAAAATATGATGCAATAATCCTACATCCGGGCACAGCCCTCCTATGTTCCCATAAGACACACAGCACTGTCTCTGAGTTTTAGGGCAAATTACATGGCAAACAAAATTAAAATGCAAAGAAAAAGTGACGATGTGGAGGAAGACCCGGAGCACAAACGTGTCGAAGCAGTTGTGCAGGCGAGAAACCACAGCTATTCTGCCAAGGTGTGCCGGCTAAAGCTTACCGACACGACCTCTCCCATTTGCCTTGTCTTCCCTTTTCCACTGGAAACCAAAAAAAAAAAAAAAAAATCTGCAGTTTTCGCGACTGCTTTGATGATTGCAGCCAAAAACAGTTCACCATTTTTCCGTGTGAAGTTATGCTGTGTTTGTGTTGCCCAATGGCAGGCTGTCCCCGGAAGTGGTCAAATCCAGCGATATCACGCAGGGCTCCAAATAAAACTGCACTACCGTATTATTTTGAAATGAAGCTGTGAAACTCTCATCCCTTACAGAGGACAAAGATGATGCATTTCAGGGTCTCAAGAGGACTGGGATTAATGTTCTCCATCACCATGACAGGATTCCATCAACTGGGCTAACAAAAGGCCAAATATGAGATCAAAGCAGATGCGATGAGAATTTTAACAAAGGGGCGGGGGGGGGGGGGGGGTGTCTCTGACTCGTTGATTATGATATGCAGTTTCACCGATCACAGACATGTAAATTTTCCATGGAAAAAAAATGACAGGCGGCTCTTGATATCTAGGGGGCAGCATGAGCCATGAGCCAGGCTGACCACAGAAGGAGGTAGAGGGAGCCAGAGGTTGTGGAAGAACAATGAGGGGGCGAGGGATGGATTCATCTCAGGTCCTTTGGTCCACTTTACAATCTGTGAAGTTGTTTAAAAAGCAGCTGAATGCTGTTTTTAAACTGAAATTCAGGCTGCATTTTTTTATTATAACTTAATGATTATATTGATATTTTCATTTTATTTGGGTTTTATTCTTTATTTTAGTCATTTTGAAAGGTTAAAATATGCTATATACAGCTGTGCTCAAAAGTTTACATACTCTGGCAGAATTTGTATTTTGGTGGGGGGGGGGGGGGGGGGGGGCTGGACATTTTTCAGAGAATATGATCACACAAAACTTTCTTTTCACTCACGGTTAGTGGATGAGTGAAGCCATTTATTGTCAAACAAGGGTTTGCTCCTTTTAAATCATAATGACAACACAAACTAACCAAATGACCCTGATCAAAAGTTTACATACTCCTGTTCTTCATACAGTGTGTTGCCCCCTTTAACATCAATGACAATTCAATTTGGAGTGTTTTGCTGTAGTTGTGGACGAGGCTCTCTGTTGGTGAATCTGTGTGGAGTAGACAGTTCTCAAAAACTGAGGTACAGGTATTTGGACACATTCTCATCATGTGCAACTGATGTACATATTCAAATCATGTAAATCCAGCAGACTTCTTTTTTTCCAGTCTGCACACCGCACCATATAGTAAAAGGTTTTCAGGTGCATATTGTAAATGCAGCCTGTCAGAGGTTTAATTTGATCATATGGCTATTTCAACATAAAACTTCAAAGGCATGGGGTCCACAGTGTTATTCATTTAAAACGGTGGTTAGGAAAGTATTGATTACACAACCAGATTACTGACCTTCCTGATCTTCTGGCTTCCCCAACATGTTGGTTGTCACTGTCGCTATTTTGGTAGGATTCCTCATCTGAATCGTCTCCTTTTGACCATTGTGGCTCAAAACTGTAAGGCTGCACACCACCTGGGTACATTTCCTCAATTTGGTCCATTTTATCAACATCATTCACAAAAATATTGGATGGAAAGTTTTCCAATTTTATTTGAATCCTCTGCATTTGTGTACGAAAGCAATGACAAATGGGTCATTCCTGTTCTCACGCAGCAGTGCACGCTCTCACCAGCACAGGATATTTCAGGGGGAATGTGTGACTAAATAAGGAATGAAATAATTGGCACAGAATGATCTGGGAAAACACCCTTCACGGAAAATATGGATTTCCTGACCTTTGTACATGGCCTTTCAGTAATTTAAATGGTTGATTTGTTTTTCTTTTTCTTTTTTTAACTCGTTTTTTTCTTCAGATACTCTTACTACCACTACTACTGCTACGTCTACTACTACTACTACTACTACTACTAATAATAATAATAATAATAATAATACGAGCGAAGCATTGCGCAGCGGCGCAAAGCTCGCTCATAGTACAGCGTCCTAAACAGGAAGTGCCAAATTTCAAATCCACAGTAAAACAGGAAATGTTCAAATGTCAAACACTTCCTGGATCAACACTTCCTGGATTGACAGATGAGATCCCATGGAATCTCCCAGGAACTCATTCAAAGCTCACACTCTAACAGGAAGTGCCAAATTTTCAGTCACAGTGAAACACGAAATGTCAAATGTTGAACACTTCCTGGCCTGGGTGGAGCTAGAGCAGAGGCTGGGGTTTCATTGGATTCCTGTGAAATCTGATTGGACACAGATGATTGACATGTCATGGCACCACACGTCTGATTGAAAGACCTGAATTTTCAAATCAGTGAGTCACACTGACTACTAGGTTCCTCCTGTCCAGTAGTTTGTGCTGTGTACCACAAAAAGTTCTAATCCACCTTAGTAGAAGAAGAAAAATGTTTGCTTCAGATTTGAACTGAACACGTCGTTTGAACTATGGACTTCTAATCACACCAAACTTATATTGGTGAGTAAACAATTTTATGCCAGAAATGAGGTCCAAGCAGCATTTCTCCTTGAATTTGGGTTGCCTTATATACACATGTTTAAGCTAACAGACAGCAGCTGGTTCATGCTCTGTTGGCTTATTAGTGCAGCAGATAACTGAAACAATCCTTCAAATGGTGATACAAGCATCAAATTCAGCACAAATGTAGCTGGAGCAAAATTAATGGAGCAACTTTAACTTTTGACCCCTGTACAATCTGAAACTGACCTTTGTCACCATTTTTGCTGCTTTTACCTCATAACTCCATAACATTCAGTCACAGATTGTCCAAACTATACCTTTTATGGAATCTTTATGATCAGACAAATAATGTGGTGTAGTTTTCTATATGATTGGAGCATCTTTTAATTTTTAACCCTGTGTAATTCTTCAATTGACCTCTACCTGGCTGCCTACTGAAAATTCAAGTGGTCAATCAGTTTTTTTTAAAGAGTTAATGTCTATGGATTATTTGTTCCAAATTTGATGCTTGTATCACCATTCCTAAAATTATCTTCCTTAACTCAAACTGAAAGCAAATCTCTACAACTTGATATAAATTAATTAAAAATAGAAAATCCATCTTCCTGATGAAGTGGTGTAGAGGAGGATTTTCTTAAAAAGAAGACCCTCCCTACTCACCTAAGTGGCTCAAGAATATGGACAGCATGTATATAAGTGACATTTATAAGACAATTTATATAACAATATTGAGATACGATCATTTGGCCATATTGTGGAGCCCGGCTGTCAACTCGCTGAAAACTTTGAATATTAATTTACATCTACATAAAAAAAAAATGCTTAAAGTGGCAGGGGGTTAAGAGGGCTGTAATTAGGTTGTCAGCTGAAAAGCAAAAAAGAAAAATGCTTAAAAAGGTGGGGAGTATGGGGAGCAGAGCCCCTCCAGAAGCTGAAAGGTTTTAGGCATGCTCATGCTCCCAAGAACCGTTTTACTGAAAAAACTCCGAAGGACCTAAAGGACATGGTTAGATGGCGAGGAACTTTTCCAGGCATGTGAGAGGCAAATAAAGAAAAATGCTGGGGGGTCAGGGGGTGCGGAGCTCCCCCAGAAGCTGAAAGGTTTTTTGCCATGCTAATGCTGAAGCATTTACTCAGAATAAAGTCTCATCTCACCATGTCCTAAATGACATGGTGAGATGCTGACGAGCTTGCAATAGCAGCAGTACCGATTTCTTCACATAAACATCTCCTATTGGTGAAACAGAACTACCCCAAGGGAAATTTGTAATTGAGAGACCCTACAATAAAGGGTGCCATAACTTGTAACCCATCATTTTGGACTTTTATATTTTTATTTCGATTTTTCATGTTGTATATATTAGTTTTCACTATGGGTTGAAAGGGCACAATTTTAGACATTTTATACATAGAAGCCTGATTTTCATATTTATGTATTTAATTTGATGTCATTCCATTTAGACATGGGTCACATGAAAAGGGGTCACCATTACACAAGCCAACATTACTGGTCAGTAAAAACAGAACAGCTGGAAAAATTATAAAATGATTGTCTCTATATATTAAATTACTGTGATAACATAGAGGACATAATTATCTTGGAATTTTTCTTTTTTGAGTTTTAATCTGAAAAGGGGACACCAAACCCCACCAAATTTGTGATACACAGCACCTAAGTATTATTTTGGTCAAAATAAACAAAAAAATCACTTCAACTAATTTATCTGAATTTACTTCTGATGTGATGGGCACAAGGTAAAATTAATTTCCCTGTCTTAATCACTCGGTACGGCTGCAGAGAGCATGTCAAAAATGTGGTGTTGAATGTAACCCATAGTATCTGTTAAATTTCAAACCCATGTTTCTTAAACTGCTAATTTATTTAATAAATACAACTTCACTTGTGTTGTTTGAAAGCATCACTCTTGAGAGCATTAAACCCATGGGGAGATCAAATTTAGTTGAACAATAAAGTAACAGTCATCACTTGTTCGCTTTATGTTTGTTTCGCGTCTCAGTTCGACGAGTTTCGCTTGAGTCCTAATATAGCCGACAAAAATAGCAAGCACTCACACTTTCCCGCAAACCCATTAAAAAAAAGTATATTTTGACTTATCTCAATAGTGGATTTTATGTCTTCCCCATGGTCCATATGTTCACATCTTACAGTCTATATCACCTTGCTGGAAAATTTTAAAATTGACCCTCATGTCACATATTGGTGACCCCTTTACATGAAGTGACCCACATGGAAAAGCTTATGTTCACATAGTTTGTCTTGCAGTTGTAAAACAAATTCATTGTATATGAAGCTTTCAACAAATCAATAAACACACAAAGAAACAAATAAATACACAATGTGCAACAATGACCAGTGACAGCTCTGATTTTGCTTAGTGGTGTAGTGCCATCTAGTGTCAATAAACAGCCCTACCTCCACAAAGACAATCAGTTTGACACTTCAAAGTCACAATATGTACCTTATTTATTTAATATAAATGTGGACAGAAAGATTTAATCCTGCTCACCGGGCATGTGAAAACATGCTGAAAATCAACCACTCAAAGAACATGATGAATCTTTATAAATGTTGCAGTCTGGTTGTTGAACTGGATGCAGTTGATCTTGGAGCAGGATTAAATCACTGACACTTTTGTTTGTGGTAATGTTTAAATCAAAGTGGAGGGCAGAGGACAAAATGTGTAAAATTGCTGTAATTGATTTCAAACTCATGATGTCCAAATCTGAAAAGGGGGTGCTCGGTGCCAGAGACTAATTTAATGGATGGATCTTTTGGCTGCTCCCATTTTTGCTCAGGGCTGCTACAGTTCATGGACAGAGAAAAAAGGTTGGGATGGTATAGAAAATGCAAATAAAAAAAAAAACAACCCTGAAGTGATTCTTACATTTACTTTGACTTCTATTTCATTGCAGACAGTATGAACTTAGGGTGTCAGTCTTTCAGTATCTCATGATTTGATTCTGATTCATGGGGTCACAATTCGAGTCGATCGATTTTCGATTCTAAATCAATTCTGTACATACGAGGTCTGTTAGAAAAGTATCGGACCTTTTTATTTTTTGCAAAAACCTGATGGATTTGAATCACGTGTGCTTGCATGAGCAAACCTTGAACCTTTGTGCGCATGCGTGAACTTTTTCACGCCTGTCGATTGCGTCATTTTCTGGTAAGCAGCCTTTGTGTGGACGTGTGCTGTGCGCTCGCGGATTTTCATTTCAAGAAAAAAGACGGAACGACTGGAGCAGCGCCGCATCAAATTTTGTCAGAAACTGAACGACAGCCAGGTGGAAACCATTCGGATGATTCAGACGGCTTTCGGTGATGATGCTATGGGCATCACACAGATTAAGGAGCGGTACAACCGGTTTAAAGACGTCCGCACAATGGTGGAGAGAGCGCCACGCTCCAGTCGGCCATCAACATGCTGAAATGACCAGATCATTTTCAAAGTGAATGCTGTGGTGATGCGGGACCGTCGTGTGACTATCCGAGAAATTGCGGAAGAGGTGGACATCAGGATTTTTTCGGCACATTCCACTGTGGCAGATTTGGCAATGAAAAGAGTGGCGGTGAAATTCTTGCTGCTGCTGATGGCAGCGCAAAAGCAGCTTTGTGTTGAAGTCTCCCAGGACATGCTGTGACATGCCCATAGTCACACGACTGAAAAGTCACCGAAAGTCGTCTGAATCATCAGAATGGTTTCCACCTGGCTGTCGCCCAGTTTCTGGCAAAATTTGATGCGGCGCTGCTCCAGTCGTTCCGTCTTTTTCCTTGAAATGAAAATCCGCCGCGTGCACAACACATGACCTCACACAAAGGCTGCTTACCAGCAAATGATGCAATCGACAGGCGTGAAAAAGTTCATGCATGCACACAAAGGTTCAAGGTTTGCTCATGCAAGCACACGTGATTCAAATCCATCAGGTTTTTGCAAAAAATAAAAAGGTCCGATACTTTTCTAACAGACCTCGTAGAGATACTAATTTCAGGATCTACTCTTGTGTGCTACAGTAGATAAGGTGGTGCTGTAAATTATGCCACAAAAGCAAACTGTAAAATGATGTAGTTTTATATTTGAAAAGGCAACAAAAGCAAATGCAAATCTAGGAATAAAGTTATTTGTATTCCACTATGCATGTCTTATGAAATAAAGCAAGTGATGGCTCTAGTTTGACAGATTTGACTGTAAGTTTGTTAAAGTGATGCAGTGTGCGCTGGTTGACAGTTTAGCACTGCTAGCTGTTAGTGATGTTTAACAGCATATCGACTGTGGTTGGACACATGAAAGAATCAACAGATCCAACGCTGACAATGGCAATTGAATATTTGATAGCCATCCTGTCCAGCGAGTGGAATTTTGAAATAAATAGGGTTATGAAGCCCTGTGAAGCAAGAACGACATTAGACAGCAAGACGGTATTCTCCATGACTGCTGTGTCCCACTTCAACCACAGGATGCTGTTGTGTTGCAAGGTATGTATTTATTATTTGATATTTTGTCTATTCAGTTAGAGCTCAACCAGAAGAATGGCTGATTGTAAATCTCTTCAAAATAAGGCTAATAATAATAATGCACTCCCTCTACGGTGGCCCAGATGGAGCCTTCTTATCCGGGTTATAATTGAATCCAAACGTGCCCCAAAAGCTTGCTTTTAATGTTGACAAAGCAAGTTGAATTTGTTGCTGGCAGGCGTGGGCTTTACCTGAGCTGAACTCAATACAAATACATGTAATTTGGTCACTTTTCAAAGGGGTCAGACTTGTCAAAAAAGTCAATTTAATATACAATGGTTCATTTCAGGTCAGCTTGGTGTATACATCTCATTGTTCCAGCAATGATGGCTATCAGGTGGCTGTTTAGAAGTAAGTTAGAGACAAAACCAAACCAGCTGATTTCAATAGACAATCAATACAGCCCAAGTGTGTTTTTTTTTTTTTTTTCCCCGTCTGCATATATAGTAATGGTAAATGCCACACTGGCAGAACCATTTATGTACATTAATACACATATATGCAATTTATTCTTGCAAGACAGAAGGTATGCAGTGCGTGAGTGAATGTGGTGTGCGTGTGTGACCCCCATCCGCCCTTCCCGATCAGCCTACATCATCCTACTTACTCAAAGCCAACTGACAACTTCTATCAGGAATCAGGAAGGATCGACCACCAAAACAACACGAAGACAGACAAGATCGAAAGAGTGGTGAAGGCAATAGCTGTGAAGTGATGAGAAGTGAGACACCGAGCAGACGGGGCCCCAACCACAAAATTTACCAGGACAAACAACCACACATGAACACTATGACAGCCCTGGAAATGTATGCTCGCTGTTGTCTATATGTCGTGTTGAGTGTTGCTCTGTAATAAAATTTTATTACAGAGATTAGAGCATGCCATAGGTATTAAAGGCACTGCGCTGCAGTGGTTTGAATCATATTTATCTAATAGATTACAATTTGTTCATGTAAATGGGGAGTCTTCTTCACGGACTAAGGTTAATTATTAGAGGTGCACCGATCGATCGGCCACCGATCATTATCGGCCGATCACGCCTTGCTCGGTTTGATCGCCGATCAAAAGGACTGATCACAACAGTGCAGGCAGTAGTGCAGGGAGCGCTTGGTGTGTTTGTCAGGAAAATGATAATTTCTCTACATTGATTACAGACTCTGCAGCGGGTCCGTGATCAACTTTTCTGCAGCTCGGCTTTGCTCTGAACCTTGGAACCAATCGAACCAGTGGTTCGCAGATTGAAGCAATGCTTCGAGCCTTTTGCTTCGTTTATACTTTCTTTCTTTCGCTTAATTTTCCCCCGCTAAAACCCTAAAGAGCATACGTGTGTGAGTATTATTTACCTTTTCTATGTTAAACCGACCTGTTATGGTCTTCTGAAACAGTTGATAGATGTATTTTATAACTTAAAAACTGGAGTGATGCTAACGCGTTAGCATGTCTATGGCATTTTCAATGTTAAAAGTTAGCATTACGCATTTGCAGCTGTCATCACGTTCGGGTGCAATTGTTTTCAAATTGTAATATTTTTTAAATTTATTTTTGGTTATATATTAATTTATTATTATTTTGGGCATGATCCAAATATGTACTTGATCAGTATCGGCCTTGATCGGTATCGGCCGATCAAAATTTCAGTGATCGGTGATCGGCCTAAAAAATCCTGATCGGTGCACCTCTATTAATTATGGAGTTCCACAAGGTTCTGTGCTAGGACCGATTTTATTCACTTTATACATGCTTCCCTTAGGCAGTATTATTAGAAAGCATTGCTTAAATTTTCATTGTTACACAGATGATACACAGCTTTATCTATCCATGAAGCCAGAGGACACACACCAATTAGTTAAACTGCAGGAATGTCTTTCAGACATAAAGACATTGATGACCTCTAATTTCCTGCTTTTAAACTCAGATAAAACTGAAGTTATTGTACTTGGCCCCACAAATCTTAGAAACATGGTGTCTAACCAGATCCTTACTATGGATGGCATTACCCTGACCTCCAGTAATACTGTGAGAAATCTTGGAGTCATTTTTGATCAGGATATGTCCTTCAATGCGCATATTAAGCAAATATGTAGGACTGCTTTTTTGCATTTTCGCAATATCTCTAAAATTAGAAAGGTCTTGTCTCAGAGTGATGCTTAAAAGCTAATTCATGCATTTATTTCTTCTAGGCTGGACTATTGTAATTCATTATTATCAGATTGTTCTAAAAGTTCCCTGAAAAGCCTTCAGTTAATTCAAAATGCTGCAGCTAGAGTACTGACAGGGACTAGAAGGAGAGAGCATATTTCACCCATATTGGCTTCTCTTCATTGGCTCCCTGTTAATTCCAGAATAGAATTTAAAATTCTTCTTCTTACGTATAAGGTTTTGAATAATCAGGTCCCATCTTATCTTAGGGACCTCATAGTACTATATCACCCCAATAGAGTGCTTCACTCTCAGACTGCAGGCTTACTTGTAGTTCCTAGGGTTTGTAAGAGTAGAATGGGAGGCAGAGCCTTCAGCTTTCAGGCTGCTCTCCCGTGGAACCAGCTCCCAATTCGGATTAGGGAGACAGACACCCTCTCTACTTTTAAGATTAGGCTTAAAACTTTCCTTTTTGCTAAAGCTTATAGTTAGGGCTGGATCAGGTGACCCTGAACCATCCTTTAGTTATGCTGCTATAGACTTAAATTGCTGGGGGGTTCCCATGATGCACTGAGTGTTTCTTTCTCTTTTTGCTCTGTATGCACCACTCTGCATTTAATCATTAGTGATTGATCTCTGCTCTCTTCCACAGCATGTCTTTTTCCTGGTTCTCTCCCTCAGCCCCAACCAGTCCCAGCAGAAGACTGCCCCTCCCTGAGCCTGGTCCTGCTGGAGGTTTCTTCCTGTTAAAAGGGAGTTTTTCCTTCCCACTGTTGCCAAGTGCTTGCTCATAGGGGGTCGTTTTGACCGTTGGGGTTTTTCTGTAATTATTGTATGGCTTTTGTCTTACAATATAAAGCGCCTTGGGGCAACCGTTTGTTGTGATTTGGCGCTATATAAATAAAATTGATTTGATTTGATTTGTTACTGATATTATTTGCATTTTATGTCCTAGTGATGTCTCATGTCCACTCTATATTTAGTTGTATGTCTAATTTAGCCTCTGTTACTGCACATTTGGAGTTTGGGGAAACGCAATTTCAGTCTTCTGTGTAATGTACTGTTGCATGGCTTGATTGACAATAAAGTTCACTTTGAAACTTTGAACTTTTGAAACTTTGAAGTAGCGACAGTAACAGTCTGTTGTCCGATTAGTGAGCATCCATACCCTAATCTCGGACACCAGAGTCTTGATCCCCTTGAGAGCACCCATGAAAAGTGAATTAATCTATTAGTTTGCAATACCATCACAAAATGTGGCACATTTTCATGGCAATGTTTCATTCTGTGACTATCAGGCTGGATGGTCAGGAATTGCTGGACACAAATACACGGCTCAAACAAACAGCTGTGTTTATAAAAAGGCTTTACTGATTTGGATAGCAGAGGTCGGTACACGAATAGGCAGTCCATAAACAGCAGCAGTACAAAAATCATCAGGCAAAAAGGCGTGGTCATAGCAACAGGCAGGAGGTCAGGAACATACAAGGAGGCAGGCAGGACTATAGAACGCAGGAACAGAGCTGGAATGAAGGCACAAGGCACGACAAACTGGCAAAGAACTAACACACCCAGTGAGCTTGTATAACCCCATGTGGTGATCAGCAAATCAGGAACAGGTGTGCATGGAAAGCACCAGAACAAGGGTGTGGCCAGAGAGAGGGAAACACCCACCACCAAGAACCAAGAGACAAACAAGAAAGGTTGAGACAGACAGACCCAAGCAGAAAAACCCAGCAAGCGAATAAACATGCAAAAACCAATGAAATAAGAAAAATAGCAAACAGACCAGAGAAAAGAAATAAAAACAGATAACTAGACCAACTGAAACCCTGACAGTGACAGTATCATATACAGGGTGACACACGCGTTGGGGGGCGGGGAGGGGGGGTGTTGTCCTCTGGGGGTTATGGTTAGAAACATGAAAAAAAAAAGTCACGAAAATGTGACTCATTTCATGACAAGCAATTCTACATTTA
The DNA here is from genome assembly GCF_902500255.1 of Thalassophryne amazonica. NCBI lineage: Eukaryota > Metazoa > Chordata > Actinopteri > Batrachoidiformes > Batrachoididae > Thalassophryne > Thalassophryne amazonica. Next base: position 116,971,967 of record NC_047103.1, on the reverse strand, counting down.
TGGTAGTACCATAAAAGGAGCCACCTCAGCTGGCTCTTTTCACATTGAAAGGAGCCAGCTGAGGTAGTTCAGCATCTGGTAAGGATGCCTCCTGGGCGCCTCCCAAGGGAGGTGTTCCAGGCACGTCCATCTGGGAAGAGACCCAGGGGAAGACCCAGGACTAGGTGGAGAGATTATATCTCCACACTGGCCTGGGAACGTGTCGGGATCCCCCAGTCAGAGGTGGTCAATGTGGCATGGGAAAGGGAAGTCTGGGGTCCCCTGCTGGAGCTGTTGCCCCCGCGACCCGAACCCGAACCCGGATAAGCGTTTGAAGATAAGTGATAAGTGAGTGAGTGGTAGTAAAGACAAACCAAATCCAGCAACGTTATTGTAAAAATCTTTTCTTTTTTTTTACGGTTTTGTGCATGCTCATGTGCACATGCACGCTTGTGTGTGCGCATATGAACACAGTACGACCACGTGAGCGGTGTGATACAACATCTCTCTCACAGAGCAATGGAAGCAATTAAATGTACAAATGTACATAAATCGAAGAAAATGTGAAAGTACCAAATGATGAGAGACCACAGAACATTATAATAACAATGAATGTATGGTTTAAATGTAAGACAATCATGTTATTGGTAATGATGTGTAATTGATGCCTGATGACTTGACAGTCCGTGGTGGAATAGTGGAAACAAATTAATTTAGTTTTGTCTGTTAAAATATTTAATTCCTGTTATAAAAAGCAGACAATACGAGAATTATCATCCTTCTGTTCCTTTATGTTCATGAACCATGGCCATGGATATAAACAATGAATTAATGACCTGACATGGATGAATTGATGCGCTCATATCATGAACACAAGCGCCAGCTCCGCGTATCCAGCTGTCACTGCCCTATTGGCGAATGGTGTGCCGAAGGACGCTGCATCATGTGTACTACAAGGTCTGTTAGAAAAGTATCCGACCTTTTACATTTTTTTTAAAAACCTGATGGATTTGAATCACGTGTGCTTGCATGAGCAAACCTTGAACCTTCGTGCGTGCGTGCATGAATTTTTTCATGCCTGTCGATTGCGTCATTTGCATGTAAGCAGCCTTTGTGTGAGGATGGGTGTAGTCTCGTCGTTTTTCTTTGCAAGGAAATGGCGGAATGACTGGAGCAGCGCGACTGCATCAAATTTTGCCAGAAACTGGGCGATAGCCAGATGGAAACCACTGGGATTATTCAGACGGCTTTCGGTGACGATCTTATGGGAATCATACAGATTAAGGAGCGGTACAACTGGTTTAAAGACGGCCGCACAACGGTGGAGAGCAAGCCGCACTCTGGTCGGCCATCAACATGCTGACATGATCAGATCACTTCCAAAGTGAACGCTGTGGTGATGTGGGACCGTCGTGTGACTATCCGAGAAATTGCGGAAGAGGTGGACATCAGCACTTTTTCGGCACATTCCACTGTGACAGAAGATTTGGCCATGAAAAAAGTTGCAGCGAAATTCATGCCGATGGCTTGGGCACGAAGCTGATGGTGGAACAAAAGCGCCACCGTGTTGTTTGTTGTTTCACACCTGTTGATTGCATCATTTGCTGGCAAGCAGCATTTGTGTGAGGTCATGTGTAGTGCTCTCGACGGATTTTCATTGCAAGGAAAATGACGGAATGACTGGAGCAGCGCCGCATCAGATTTTGCCAGAAACTGGGCGACAGCCAGGTGGAAACCATTCGGAAGATTCAGATGGCTTTCGATGACTTTTCAGTTGTGTGACTATCCGAGAAATTGTGGAAGAGGTGGGCATGTCACAGCATGTCCTGTGAGACTTCAACATGGAGGTGCTTTTGCTCCGCCATCAGCAGCTTCGGCATGAATTTCACTGCCACTCTTTTCATGGCCAAATCTTCTGTCACAATGGAATGTGCCGAAAAAGTGCTGATGTCCACCTCTTCCGCAATTTCTCGGATAGTCACACGACGGTCCCGCATCACCACAGCATTCACTTTGGAATAATCTGGTCATTTCTGCATTTTGATGGCCGACCGGAGCGTAGCTCGCTCTCCACCATTGTGTGGACGTCTTTAAACCGGTTGTACCACTGCTTAATCTGTGTGATGCCCATAGGATCATCACCAAAAGCCGTCTGAATCTTCCGAATGGTTTCCACCTGGCTGTCGCCCAGTTTCTAGCAAAATTTGATTCAGTAGCACTGCTCCAGTTGTTCCATCTTTTTCCTTGCAATAAAAATCCGCCGAGAGCACAACACACGTCCTCACACAAAGGCTGCTTGCCAGCAAATGACGCAATCAACAGGCATGAAAACATTCACGCATGTGCATGAAGGTTCAAGGTTTGCTCATGCAAGCACACGATTCAAATCCATCAGGTTTTTGAAAAAAATAAAAAGGTCAAATACTTTTCTAACAGACCTCGTATAACTCACTCAGCTGGCCGTTCACATGATCAGATGAATAGTTTCACATGGGACAGCCTGGCTGATGGTGTCTGCAGTGCACACTGAGGCACAGCTGAATGCGTCCCAAAGGTGATATGTGTTTTTATTTTTTACCATGTCATGAGAGCATGCCGATACATGTGCATCACGGTGACATGTTGAGAGGTGATGTTCTTCGTGGCATGATATGTGTTCTCTAGCTGTTAGTAGCGATAATGCACTGAGACGTGGTTGGGGTGATCCAAAGGTGATCTAGTTTGTTTTTTATTTTTCCCCATGTTGTCCTCATTTGCAGACGCACATACACCACCGTGCATTGCACATGGATGATTGGAGCACCCGTGACAACATGTGTTCCCCAGCTTTGCGTTGCACTGATGCAGCGGCTGCGATGTGGAGTGGTGCAAGCCACAGGAACACAGTCACTGGCCATGAGCCATGGTCAGCTCCTTCCCTGCTTGATTTCGAATGACATCCAACCCATGACGTGATTACATGTCAACCACAGCCCCCTGACAAACACATATCGGTAGTGGGTGTGACCACGTGTGACCATGTCAATACGAACATACGAACAACAAAGCACTCATATGAATGGGCTCACATGTGGGGGAAATGAGCTGCCCACGCTGATCTGTCAGTCAGGCTGTCACTTGATGTATAGACCGTGTGGACATTGCAGTCGCGAGTCACATAACATGCCTGTCCAGTTAGATGTGTGCTGGCGCTGTGACATGCAGCTGGAGCAGCTGGGTGTTTTTTTTTTTCTTTTTTTTTTGTCTCTGTTGTGGTGGTGTGGGCACGCTGCTGGCTGGTAATTCCACCTCCAGTGGGACATGCTGGATCTGCCATGATGGGTGTTTCACAATTGTCAGCTGTTCCCTCATGGATATGACAGCCGCCCAGATGTGTGCGCCGTGCTAGACAGCGATCTCACTGCACTCCGACCACCTCGACAATGTAGGATTGTGGTGTGTGTGTGGGGGGGGTACGACACACTCACACACTATTTGTGTTGCTGGGGGTGGGAGGGGGGGAACGGCACACTCACACACTGTTTATGTTGCTCAGGTGCAGACACAACACACTGACACGCTTTCTAACACCTGGGCTGCAGCTCGAAAGTGGTGTCCTGTGCTCTACATTCGTGCTGGCCACATGAACATTTTCTAAGTGCTCTGCAAGTGGTATTGGATCTTCGTGGGTAAAACTTTGACTCCGGCTGAGAGTTGGTCGAATGGGTACTCGCCCGTCATGCACCGTCATGCGGCCGAATGGCTGGTTTGATCGCACCATTTGGCCAGGGTTTGATGTGGCTGATGATTTCGTGCAGCCCCTCAGTCACGGCCCGACTTATCCAACCTGAGTACGACATGCTGTGACCACGATCAGATGGCGGTGCGACCTCATTTTGGCCGCCGTTTCTGGTGCAAGCAACACGCAAATGTGATGCGAATGGATGTGGCGACTGCTGTACGAGGCGTCCAAGGCGGCTCCGAATTTTCACAAGTGCCATTCAACTCCACCTTCTTGCACCATTCGGCCTCAGTTGTGTTATGTGTGAAGGGGCCATAACATGAGGTTAAAAGTATCAGTTCTGAAATACTCTGCGAGTGAATATACTCCATTGTGCAGTTGAGCAGAAAAGAGCCACATGTGGATTCATATTGCACTGCTTATAAAAAAAAAAACTGCTTATTAAAAGCAGCAGGCTGACATTACATTGAGTCTAACGCCTAAATAACTCATAAACCTGAGCAAATACTGCAGGAAAGAACAAAATGATCACATCTGAAGACATGAATTTATCAACAGAATTTTATCTTTCGCACACACAAACACACACACACTGGAAACCTGCAGGCTCACCTGAGGTGAAACGAATGAAAAATCTGCCTCCTTTCCTGTTTCATCTGAATTATCTAATGCTAGCCAAGCAAAAATAAGATGAGAAGAATGACCATGAAGATGCTTTTTGTGAAATATCCAATTTCTGATTGCTCCTGCTCTATTTTTGCTCATCATGTAGTGAAACTTTTGCAGTTTTGTGGAAATTTTCTAGACTCAGAAATCATTTTGTTTCATGCTGATTGGTCTTGTCAGCTGCTGAAAATTAAACTACCATATAACGTTTGATCCAAAAGGATCAAAATGAAAAAATATTGAAGAACAGGATTTATGACTTCTTGTTGTGGCAAGGTTTGATCATTATTATTAATTTTCTACCCTATCAGACTACTTAATGGATGAGTTTATTATGCAGTCTCATTATAGTGTTGAACATTATGCCTATCTTAGCCTCAGCATGTACCCTCCAAAATACAGGGAATCAATAGATGAATGAATTATTGAGGCAAACACTTCACATTTTTAACACCAAAAGTAAGTCCCTTCAGCTGCTCCCTTGTTTTTCACAAATTTTATGCCAGATGACCTTCCTGATGCAACTCAAGAATGAGAACAAAGCTTTCAAATCCAGTAAACTTTGATGCCTTAGATCAACTGAAAATGCAACTTTGTTTTACCCATGCAATTCCTCATAGACTTGACTGCCACCTGCTGGATGGTTAGTGGATGCTGGATTGATGATAGATTGCAATCAGGCGTAGACATTGATGAAGTACATAAAATGTCTGCACAGAAATGTAAAAAATCAGAAAAGTATTTTGTGTTTGTTTAAAAGCAGTTATTCTGAAGCTCAAACATGGTCGTAGACTGAACAAAAATATAAACACAACACTTTTGTTTTTGCTCCCATTTTTTATGAACTGAACTCAAAGATCTAAAACATTTTCTATATACACAAAAGACCTGTTTCTCTCAAATATTATTCACAAATCTGTAGAAATCTGTGTTAGTTAGCACTTCTCCTTTGCCAAGATAATCCATACCACCTCACAGGTGTGGCAGATCAAGATGCCGATTAGACAGCATTATTAATGAACAGGTGTGTCTTAGGCTGGCCACAATAAAAGGCCACTCTAAAATATGCAGTTTTGCTTTATTAGGGGGTGGGGGGGTCAGAAAACCAGTCAGTATCTGGTGTGACCATCATTTGCCTCACGCAGTGCAACACATCTCCTTCACATAGAGTTGATCAGCAGCCAGACACCATTGCATGTGAGCATTTGGCAATTCAAGCCTCCGCTACTCTTTCCATGACAAAAACTCCTGTAACAGTGGAATGTGCCGTTCATTTCCAAACTGGACGCTGTGTTTTATCCGGGACGTCGTCTGACTAGCACAGGAATTGTGAAAAGACGTGGACATCAGCACTTTTTCGGCACATTGAGACAGACGTGCGGAGGAATTCCGCGTGTCGCGGCGCTGCCGCATGGCGCAAAGCAACGCCATGATGAAGCCTCACAGGACATGTTCTGGCATGTCCAGGCACATCCACAATTTCTCGGATAATCACTTGATGGAAAAACCACCGACAGCTGTCTGAACGCCATCTCAAAGCCGTCCTGTGAGACCAAAATGGAGGTGGTTTTGTCTCGCTCCAGTAGCGAATCCATCGTGATGCGCAAAGCCTCAGCTCGGCTTTCCATGACAAAATCTCTTGTTAAAAGTGAAATCTGCCGGAAAATGGTTGATGTCCAGCTCTTGTGATAACCAGAGAAATTGCACACAATGGTCACGGATCCAGACAGCCATCCGTTTAGAAATGAAATGGTCGTTCAGCCTGTCGATGGCAGCTTCGGAGTGCGGCGTGCCCCACAGCCGCTGGGGGCCGTCCTTAAAGCGACAGTAACACTCCTTATTCTCTACCAAGCTCGTAACATTTTCACCGAAAGCCAGATACATTTTTCTAATGGTTTCCAGCTGCCAGTCTCTAACAGTTTCTGAAAAAATTCTGATGGAAAAAAAGCCCAAATCATTCCGTCATTTCCTGGCAATGAAACAACGACGAGAGGGGTGGACCACTCCTCACTCAAAGCCTGCTCACAGGCGAATGATGCAATCGACAGGCGTGGAAAAACTCACGCATGCGCACGAGGGTTCAAGCTTGTCTGACACAATCACACGTGATTCAAATCCATATGGTTTTTGAAAAAAATAATAAGGTCGGATACTTTTCTAATAGACTTCGTAAACATGATTGGGATTGAAAGGGAGATAGGAGTATCTTCTTTACAGTATGTGAAATGGAGTTTGGATGTGGTAAGGTGACATTAGTGCTGGGATTTGTAAACGAGTTGTTATTGCACATGATATGTGGACATATTAATAATATTGTACATGATTTGTGGACATATTATTGCATGTGGTTATTTCACAGTGTTATTGTACAGTCTGACAGCAGCAGGGATAATGACCTGCGGTATCGTTCCTTCTTGCACTGAGGGTGCCTCAGTCTATCACTGAACAAGCTGGTCAGCTCCACTACAGTCCGATGCAGAGGGTGAGTGGAGTTGTTCATGATGGATTTGAGCTTGGTTAACACCCTCCTCTCATCCACATCCTCCAGAGAGTCCAGAGGACAGCCCAGGACAGAGCTGGACTTCCTGACCAAAATACATTGTGATTGTACGGGACATTTTAGCCAATGTTTATTTATTTATTAGTTTATTTGACAGGGACAATACAGTCAGACATAGCTACAAATCAAAGCTTGCAGCTGATGTGATGCATACAGAGTATAGCAACAAGTGCTAATTTACAACTCCCGTCCCTGGTTAGGCTTTTCTACTCTAACACGACCTAAAAACATCTTAATTTACATTTGAACATCTGTAATAAATAGAACAGTGCAATTCAAACTCTCATCTCACTCATCTCATTCATTCACTCTCATATGTTTACTGGTGGGTACAGTTTTGGTTTGATTTAAGCCAAGATTTAAGTTTAAAGGTGAACATTTTCAACTCGCTGATGGCCTTAATATCTGTGGGCAGTGAGTTCCAGAGTTTACAGCTTTTGTAAGAAAAGGCTGACTGTCCAAATGAGGTTCTGCACTTGGGGATGGTACAGTTATGATTTAAGCTACCTCTTGTTGTCCTGCTGCTGTTTGGTCTCCCCATAAATTCCCTAAGTGGTTCTGGAGCCAAATTGTGGTAGCATTTAAAAAATAATTTTAGAAAACAGAAATTGCAAAAACTGTCAAAACTCAATAAGTTATGTTTGTGGAGGATTTGACAGTGATGATGACGGATTGGTTTTCTGTCCATAATTTTGATTGCTTGATTGTAAAGTGAACCAATGCACTTTGTGGCTGAGGGAGCTGCCTGGGCCCATGCTGTCATGCAATAGGAAATATGAGAGAATATCATCACATGCATGTACAGCAGGGCCGCCTGGTTTGGAATGAAGTGCCTGATAAGTCTAAAACAATTTATATTTCTTTGTATTGTTTTGGATATTTTCTTTATGTGTTCATCAAATTTTAGTTGCGGGTCAAGAACCAATCCTAGATATTTCATTTCATTTACTTGTTGTATTTCGCTGTTTTGGAAAACTATTTTAAAATTGTGTTCTAATTTTTGTTTTTTGATTGAAAAGCACATAGACACTGTTTTAGTGAGGTTAGGGACTAATTGATTTTTGAAAAGCCACTGACTAACCTCAGCCATACATGCAAATAAAACATCTACAGCTTGCTCTGGTGTCTTTGCGGGTGCATAAAAAACTGCATCGTCCGCGTAAAGTTGGCAGCGAACACCTGGGCAAGATAGTGGAAGGTCATTTATAAAGAGACCAAAAAGCAGTGGTCCCAGTATGGAGCCCTGAGGTATTCCCATCGAGATGTTTATCAGGGAGGATTTATCCTGGGCCACTCTCACACACTGCTCCCTATCCTGCAGGAAAGAGGTGAACCACTGCATCGCCTCTGAGGAAATGTTAAATGTGGACATTTTGGCTAAAAGGAGGCAATGATTGACTGTTTCAAACGCCTTTTTAAGATCCAAAAACACAGCTCCTACCACTTCACCTTTGTCTAGTGAATTTTTAATGTTTTCTATGAAGCAGCAGTTGGCGATCTCAGTTGAATACCCTGCTCTAAAGCCAAACTGCTGTGAGTGGAGGAGCTGGTTGGCCTCCAAGTGGTCAGTCAGTTGAGCTGCCACAACTTTTTCAGTAAGTTTTGACAATACAGGTAAAATTGCTATCGGTCTGTAGTTGTGCATAGAGTCCTGGACTCCTGATTTAAAAATTGGGACAATCACAGCTTTTTTCCAGCCTAAAGGAAATTTACATTTTCTAATGGACAAATTAATAAGGTATGTCAAAGGTTTAACTAACAACTTACTATAACGTTTGAGAAAGCAGGAATTTATATTATAGATATCATTTGCTTTGGAGTTGGACAGTTTTTGGATAATCTTTGATACTTCATTCTCATTCACTTCTTGTAGACAAAAGTATTCAGAAGAGGACTGTGGTGATTCACTTTCAAATGTGGCTCTCTCAATATCTTTTGTTAGTTCTTCGATTGATAGTACAAAGTGTTTATTAAATTCATTGGCCATGATGACGTTTTCATTAATAATTTTGCCATTCACAATTAATTCTTTAATTCCTTTGGACTTGGTTGTTTTATTCGTCAGATTATTCAAATATTTCCAAAGAGAATTATTGTTGCCCATAGAATTGCCTATAAGATTTGTATAATAGGAAGCTTGTGCTTGTGAGTGATATGTATGTAACAGATTAGTTACAATCAGGAGGCGCTGAACATCTACGAGGAATTCTGAATCAGGACGTTTTCTCCCAAATATATTTGATCCATTATCAAAATGTAAAAGCAGCAACATGTTTGTAGCAATGTGCTGCTTTCACTGGGCCTGCTGCAGCCTGACATCTGAGCACGGCGTGAAAAAAATAAGCGGTCGGGCTTTTAAATTTTAATCACGGAAATGACTCTGGTCCCACATGTGAAGAGTTTAATGGCAATACATTGCAATCAGACAGGCCATTTTATCCGATGTGAGCAAAAATCTGTTGAACAAAATCTGTTATATATGGTGTTTATTACATGGAAAACAATACAAAAACTTTGGGCCTTTTTTGTCTGGTGTCTACGAATATCTGGTTTATATGATGACAGTTTAGGTGAGTTTTACTCACCTAAACTGGGACTGATACTGGGACTGGGACTGAAACTGGTACATGGGACTGAACAATAAATTTACCTCTCAAAGCTTTGACGATGATGTCGGCTTCCATCCCACAAAGCTGCCTTTATTTTCCCAAATTTTTCTTCTCCTGGGATCTGAAGGGAATCTGTACATCTTGAAGCCCTTGTTGTGTCTATTTGTGCCTCCAAATGCACAACAACCCACATTTTCAGCGAATAAATAAATAAAATAGCTGAATTTACATGCAGACACATTAACACAAAATGCTATTTTGAACCCAAGATGGCACCGTGAGTCACGTAACCGATTTTTTCGACTCGTCATGTTGCCACTCTCTCTATTAAGTCACACTAACTATTGCTAGTGTGAGCCATGAACCTTGGTTGTCCAGCTTGCTGAGGTCCTTGTCCCCTGGCATTAATGGGGATAAATCTTTCACACCATGATCCATTATAGTAATGTGTTTGTTTCTGTTTTTCTACTTTGTCCTGGCTTGGATGAACTGTTTAATTGGCCATTTGGGTTGTAGAATGCATTCAAAGGTCGGTAGATTTGTTCTAACCTTACAGCCCATTAGTAGTTCAGCTGGGCTTACACCAGTGCTGCTACATCTGCAGCACATATGTGCTAAAAGAGGAAGTTTTTGTTTCAAGTTCCCTGTTGTTGTTGGTAGCATGCCTGTTTCTTTGGGGATGTATGGGATGGGTGTTATGTGTTTGAAATCAAGTTCACGGGCTAGTTCTTTAATGTCTCTGCCACAGAACTTTGTGGACCATTGTCACTAACCTCCTCATCTGCGATTCTATAATGGCAGAAGGTACAGTGTGTCCGGAAAGTATTCATTGCGTTTCACTTTCTCCACATTTTTCCACCTATTCCAAAATGGAGTAATTTCAGTTTTTTCCCCTCAAAATTCTACTCACAACACTCCATAATGATGACACGAACAAAGTATTTTTCACATTTTTACAAATTAATTAAAAATGAAACATTAAGAAATCACATGTACATAAGTATTCACATGCTTTGCTCAGTACTTTGTTGATGTACCTTTGGCAGCAATTAGAGCATCATGTCTTCTAGAATATGATGCCACAAGCTTGGTGCACCTATCTTTCGGCTGTTTTGCCCATTCCTCTTTGCAGCACCTCTCGAGCTCCATCCATTTGGATGTGGATTGTCATGCACAGCCATTTGCAGGTCTGGGCTCTGACTTCACCGCTCAAGGGCATTCACGGAGTTGTCCTGAAGAAACTCCTTTAATATCTTGGCTGTGTGCTTAAGAGTCATTGTCCTGCTGAAAGATGAACTGTCACCCCAGTCTGAAGTCAAGAGCGCTCTGGAGCAGGTTTTCATCCAGGATGTCTCTGTACATTGCTGCATTCATCTTTCCCTCAATCTTGACTAGTCTCCCAGTTCCTGCCACTGAAAACATCCCCACAGCATGATGCTGTCACCACCATGCATCACTGTAGGGATAGTGCCTGGTTTCCTCCAAACATGGCGCCTGGCATTCACACCAAAGTCTCATCAGACCACAGAATTTTGTTTCTCACGATCTGAGAGTCCTTCAGGTGCCTTTTGGCAAACTCCAGGCGGGCTGTCATGTGTGTGAAAGCAAAATAATTGTCTTCATGTGATGCCATGTTTATTTCATATTGTATTCATCACTGTGGGAATGCACTGTGAAATGTCCTTGTTTAATCCAGAGACTGTTCATGTAGTTTGCGCAAAATGACTGATCGCCACATGTTTCTGTCTGACCCAAAGTGACACTGAGTCTGTTCTGATTCATTATTCTGATCGCACCTAACTGCAGCCTTGAGACAAAACATTTTTTGTGGGAATTCGTCTCTCCACAGCCTGTTTCCAGATGAAGTCACTTTCAGATAGCCCAGTATCAGTTTGGGGAGACAAGCTCATGAGAACTTGTGCACGAACACTAGGGGCATTGGACTGGGGGGTAAAGGGTACTATGTACACAGGGCCCAGAGCATGGGTGACCCACAAAAAACTGGCATTAAATACATTTTTGTGTTGCATGTCATTAATGTTCATACAATTCATGTTGTAAAAGAATATAAGTACAATGGATGTATAAATGTTTCGAAACATTACTCTAACAATAATATTGAAAGATCTGTGAGGGCCCTTCACACCCCTGCACATTTGTACCATGGTTTAGTCCAAGGTGCACAGGCGACACTCTGCCACACACACACACACATCCCACACGGGATCTCACAGAAAGAGGAGGTGTTTTGTAGAGCTGAAACAACTAATCGATTTAATCGATTATTAAAATAGTTGTCAACTAATTTAGTCATTGATTAGTTGTTAAATAACTTTGTTTTACCACAAATGTTTCGTTTCTTCCATATAAATCAACCATTTTTACAGCGCGGCTTTGCTTTGAACCTTGAACGAATCGAAGCAATGATTTGCAGATCGAAGCAGTGCTTCAATCTGCTGCTTTGTTGATTCATTCATTTTTTATTCCACTTTATCTTAATTTTTCCCCACTAAAACCCTAAAGAGCATATGTGTGTGAGTAATATTTACCTTTTTATGTTAATCTGACCTGTTATGGTCTTCTGAAACAGTTGATAGATGTATTTTATAACTTAAAAACGGGACAGATGCTAACACATTAGCATGTCTATGGCATTTTCAATGTTAAAATTAGCATTAAGCTGTTGCAGCTGTCAGCACATTTGTGTGCTAAAAGAGTCAAGTGTATTATAAATTGTAATATTTTTTAATTTATTTTTTATTTATATATTAGTAATAATAGCAACAACAATAATAGTAAAAATAACCAGTAATGCTACAATACAATTTTAGAGAAAGAAACAAAAGAACCTGATTAGACACAACAGAAAAGATAAATCCAGCTAACAATGAACATAAATAAATAAATATAGAAATAAATAACTGTTTCCTGTGAACACATAGTGACTCTTAAACCTCCACTTCTGTTGTGTGTTGGGGGGTGTGGCTGGATGTTTTGGTGTTCTTTTCTTTTCTTTGCTCTTCAGGTGGCATGGAAACTGATTTGTCTGTGGAGAAGGTGCTGGCTGAAGAGTCCTCACCCTCATCAACATCATGTGTAGCACCTGTGACTGGTGCTCACATGCAACCTTAAAGACTTTCAGCTGAAGCAGATAATTGGATGGCGTTCTGCATTTAAGTCATGTGTGATTCAAGCAGAACTGCCGGGAACTCGACCTTGTGATGTCCGTTTGTGAGACGCTGAGGACCGCGCCTGGGTTTGACACATTGAGCCCGTGAAGCAAGGAAGGGTGAGGACACATGCTGTCAGCACACATTAAAGGTGATTAAGTGTTTGACTAATTGTTGATAGTAACTTGGTGTTTTGTTACGCAGTATACTTGAATTGAGATGAGAATTGTGCAGTTTTCTTCTCACTGCTGTGGCGTGCGGATAAGTGATCCTCCACTTGTTGTGAGAAGCTGCTCATTTGCATAAAGTTAAAAAAGATATAGACCTGAATGTGTTGCTGATAGCGTGTCTTTTGAAAGATATTGTTGTAACTGCTGACTTACCTCACCTCTTCTTTGCTTCACAGAGAGTCAGTTTGTCGTGTCCACCTGGGGAGTGTTTGGCGGTGGTAGTGGGTCCAGGAGCGCCGGGCTTAGATTCTTACGGGCGCTGGAGAGCGTGCCAACAGTCACTCCACCAGAAAGACGCTGTTTAGTTTGTACACATTGTTATGCGCCAAAGAGGGTAAAAAATAAATTGTTTTGTTTTGGAACCGCTTTCTGGTTATTTTTAGCGCTGGGTTCTGTCAGACGCAGGTCCGCTCCTCAACCCGCGTCAACACATAACAACTTCACCCCTGTTTTATTTAAGTTTAATGACAATTTGTTTCAGTCAAACCACATCTAAGCTGTGTTTTTACACAAGAAAAAAATTAAATGCAGTTAACTGCACATTTGTGTCTTTTTTCATGAAAATATGTTTTTAAAGATCACATATTACACTTTAGTCAGGTCTTTAAAAAGGTCTTTTGTGGACTCTTGCTGTAATATGTTGTCAGTGGTTGAGATAGTTTCTGTAGGCATCTAAAAATGCTCGTAATCGGGTGAAACCTGATGGAAATTTTTGTGGTGTGTCAGTGATGTATGTATGTGCAAAATAAAACAAAACACTACTCCAGGTATATTTTTGACGAAAATATAACATAACTTTGTTACAAGCTCAAATGTTGATGTTGCGTGATAAAGTCCTTTTAATAATAACCCGCTTAAAGAAATAATGGCAAAACTCACATGTAGGTAAAAAAAACCCAAAACGATTAATCTAAAAAATAATCGACCGATGAATTGATTACTAAAATAATCGTTAGTTGCAGCCCTAGGGTTTAGGCTGAAATAAAATATGTCTTTCCAAAAAAATTAAAGTCCGGATATCAAAAAAGAAGAGAAAAAACGGACAGGGAAAGAAAACTAAATGAGGGAAAGCAGCTGCTAACCAAATTCTTTGAAAAGAGAGGTGAGCTTGAAAGTTAGCTATATTGAGTTGGGGGGTGTGGGGGACCAAATTGCACCATTTTCTAGAAAAATGGTGCAATTTGGTGCATTCCTGTGCATTTTAACAGATGGGAATGCACCAAATTGCACCATTTTTCTAGAAAATGGTGCAATTTGGTCCCCCAGACCCCCCAACTCAATATTGCTCCCCCAACTTTAATAAAGGTTCTGACTCCCAGGTGTGATCTAAGGTATACATGATTTAGACCTGGTTTGACTACACATTAGAAATTTGGTGTTTGCGTTAATAAAAAAGAACATAACAGTTTGTGTGTGTTGGGGGGAGGGGGGTCTTCAATATGGCTAGTACCTAGGGCCCAGAATTTGGTGCTACGCCCATGACAAACACCATCCTGATGTGTACATAAGGGTGCACTCTAAGTGCTGACACACACATACAAGCTCAGACACTTGCTGTATGCTGTTCGTTGGTGTATTTTTTTTCTGATTATGTTATGAAGCTGTCTCAACTGAACTTTATTTGTAGAGAACTTTCAAACAGCCAAAACAGAGACAAAGTGCTGTACATGGAGGTCATAAAAACAATTGTCAATAAAATGTATCTATCTATCATAACACCAGGTGGCAGTAAAAGACATTTGCAGCAGTAACAGTGCCACCTAGTGTATACTGAAGTATGATGGGAATGACAGATTATAATAAATTATGAGAATGCACGACTGGAAAGACTGGAAAGAAAGTCTAATAAAAAAAAATACTGACATTTGTTTGCAATAATTAAGAAGCAATGCTTTCAGAAAACTATACTGTTTTTATGCGTTTTTGGGGGAGCACGCCCGAACGCTATTTTCAGCATCAAAACGGGCCCATAGTGCCCAAACCATAATAGATGGCGCACATGTGATGGCAGATTTGGAATCTGTTGATGTTTTTGCCCTACAAAACATCTTCAAATAATTTTCAATGACCTACCTTGATGAAATATGGACAATAAAACAAAAAACAAAGCAGTGATCAGTGACAATGCATTGAATGTCAAACATGGAAGCTGGACAGATTCATACTCACTGGGTGAAAACGCCATCTGATGGAAATTGGTGGTATATCACACATCGGCGGTTCTAATTAACTGCAAAATGTGGGCAATTAAGGGGATGTGTGAAAGAGATATGATGTTGCGTCCGTAACTAGAGAGGATATGGGAAGTTACAGAGCGTAGAGATGATGTGTGAGGTGAGCAGATCCAGAGAACATCTAGGACAAAAAAAATGGGATCTCCATGCTTAGTATAGACATTACATACAATAATTTATGATGGCACAATAGCATTATTCAACCACTAATAACCACATGTGCCCAAACAGACTTACAGTCATGAACACTTTGATGTTATGTTGCGAACCGCGACATTAACGTGCAACGACCTTAAACACTAACTTACTGAAGAACAAAGAGAGTAACTCACCTGGATCTTCTCACATAATGTCTAATCCAGTGTGCTTCTCTATGAATGTTTCTGGCACCTGAATCACCAGTTTTGTCCATTTCTATTGTCTTTCCGCAGATTTTGACTCATTTTGTTTGGCTGCAGTACTGTACAAACATATGATACATATAAAACAGACTGAATTTTTAAATTTATGCCAAAACACTTTGGCATAAACCTTTCCATGCTGTCCCAGTGAAGTGAACGGACGCTCGGCTTCTACAGGCAAATGCATTGACCACAGACTGTATGAGAAAAAGATTTATGAGAAGTTAACAAAATAGATTCAGTCAATTTGTGATATTTGTGATTCAAAATGAGCGTGTTCTAAAGCATTTGTTGTCAGTGAAATGATAACAAACTGTACATATTTGACTATTTAATTTTTTGATATTTTAGGGGAACATGAACTTCCTTTGCAGTCTGAGAGAAATCGCCTCTGAGTGGCATCCATCTGGCCACTCTACCATACAGGCCTGATTGGTGGATTGCTGCAGAGATGGTTGTCCTTCTGGAAGGTTCTCCTCTCTCCACAGAGAAATGTTGGCGCTCTGACAGAGTGACCATCAGGTTCTTGGTCGACTCCTTGACTACGGCCCTTCTCCCCCAATTGGTCAGTTTTGATGGGCGGCCAGCTCTCGGAAGTGTCCTGGTGGATCTGAACTTCTTCCATTTATGGATGATGGAGGCCACTGTGGTCATTGGGGCCTTCAAAGCAGCAGAAATGTTTCTGTACCCTTCCCCAGATTTGTTCCTCGAGACAATCCTGTCTCGGAGGTCTACAGACAATTCCTTTGACTTCATGCTTGATTTGTGCTCTAACATGCACTGACAACTGCAATGGTGGGCACAGCTAACAAGAAAGTTAGCTTCGATAACCATTAATCCGATAACTGAAAAGTTATCTTTTATGACACGAAACCGATAAACTGCAAAAAAAAAAAAAAAAAAGATCTTTATTACAGATAACCGATAACTTTTATTCGGACGTGGCCACATCAGATTACACTGTCGGCTTCTGATAAACCAGTTTCACTTTAAGTGCCACAGGGGCTTCTGGGTAAATTCAAGGATCACAAACACAAAAAGAACTCACGAAAAATGAATGAATAAAAAAATAAAACCCCAAACACTGTCATCATCTTTCAAAAGCAGTAAAACACAGTATTAGACGTCACAGTTTATCTTGGTATTATATACACCGTCATTTACGAACTAAAAGCTGATGCTTTTTCACACGCTTTGAACCCTGCGGCTTAAACAACCGAAATACGTTGATTAATGCATTGATTGGCAGAGTAAAAGCCATGTAGTAAACATAAATTTTTACCTGTTAGTTTCAGTGGGATTCATTCAATTCTGAAGAAAATATTCCACATAAAGTGTCCTGATTATGCAAAATGTGTATGTGTTATGTGTAAACGGTGAAGAAAAGTCCCTCACAGCTGCGCCGTAAGATCTCCTGTCTTCCACAAAGTCTTGGCGATTAAATGATCCTGTGCCACAAAGAAATAAAATTAAATAATGTTAAAATTAGTCCGTTTTGTTTGTGTTGAGCAGACGGTAACAGTGTAACGTCCAAACTGAACCTTAACTACACTACCCACAATGCTTGCTGCGTCGACCGCACACACAACGCGCGCACACTCACACACAAAACAAATCCACTGTGCTGTCTGGAGGCTGTTAGCAGGAAGAAAGAATGAAAAGCTGGACTCATTTCTGATGTGAGGTTTTTTTTTCGCTGCACTGAGGATGTACACAGTCTTTTTTTGGTAGTACACGCACTCACAAGTGCCGATCCAGTTGCTTGTGTGTGTGTGTGCGCGCGGGGCAAAATGACACGATGATTTGATTGAGCTAACTGACACCTCTAATTCTTGTAACATACACACACACAAAATCCACTCCGCTGGATGCATGAAGAACTGTTCAGATGAAAAGCTGATGTGATTTTTGGCTGGACTGAGGAACTACACAGTCTTTTTTTTTCTTTTTTTTTATGGAAGTCCGAAGTCAGTGCACAGCATCATTGGACTACATGTCACAATTTGGACTTTAGCAGCAGTGGAACGCCAAAATGTAAGTCCCTTTTCTGTTGTTTATAAATTGATAAAATATCAAATGACAAGGATCTCTTTTAGCTGTTATATAAAACAAATAATGAATGTTTTTACATTCTTTCAATGGAACAAATATTTAATTCAGTAAAAGCTTCGCCTCGTTGAATGGTATGTTCCAGCTTTCACCTTGAAATATTCGTAACATTGAACTCATAAACATTCATTATTTATATAATGTGCAAGAGCCACTGTTAAATGTGCAATATGCCACTGTGAAATATCCATTTGGTTTACTTTTCTCATTTATATATATATATATATATATATATATATATATATATATATATATATATATATATATATATATATATATATATGCTTCCCTACAATTTTTTTTTAAGTCTGCATGTGGTTTACTCAGGTTTATATTTGCACTGAAAAGTCTTGCACCTTACTTTTTGTTGTACTTGTTACAGTGACAGTAAAGAATCTGTATCTGCATTCATGAGGGGAATAGGGACCCTCAGTACGGTGTGTACTGTATATGGTTGTGCATCATTTTGAATTGCTATTTTCACAGGTTGTGTTTTAAGGAGTCAAAACTCTCCTCCATCATCATAGATCTCATTAATCCTTCCTACCAACTTCATAGCCTGTGCTACTGGTCTGTTGAGTAAGTTGCTCACACTATCTCCCTTTACTACAAAAATGTCAAATGAAAGCTTGTTTGCTGTGTTCACTGTGAATTGGCCCACACGGTATATATATGGAATACTCAATACAGTCTTAGAATGGAGCAGTGTTATGTCTGGTTATTGCCCCTAAAAGGTTTCCAACCTCAAGACATATACATCAGCCCCAGCATCTAATTTGAAATGAATTGTCCTGGCCAGGGTACTTTGCCTGAGGGAGTACTAACTGAGCCTAGAAAGACAGCTGAATTCTCTTCACCCTTACTGACTTCTCTCTTCTCTTTGGTTTTGCACTCTCTTTTCCAGTGGGTTGTTTTGTTGAAACTGCTGCATATGAACTTAATTTCAGGGAATTTCCATGTTTCTTCTGCATTGCTTTCCCAAATCTCCTGCATGTTTTGATGTGGCCATTTTTCTGAATTATTCATTATGTTGTTTCCTCACATTTGTGTGCATTCAGAGGCCTGACCTACTTACTGTACAGTGCACGGCCTCAACTTGTAAGTTAACTTGGGCTTTTACTGCCCCCTGCTGACAGCTGTCCTGCACCATCACCTCCAATGCAAGATTTGAGATGAGTTGCAGTTCATTTATTTATATTGCACCAAATTGCAGCACAAGTCACCTTGTCTAAACTGATCCACCCCCTCAGAGACCACATAGGTGACAGTGGTAAGAAAAAAAGTCCCTCAGGTGTTTTTGATTGTAAGAAGAAACCTCAAGCAGACCAGACTCAGAGGAGTGACCATCTGCATTAGCTATTCTACCAACAACAAAATATCAAGTAAAACTAGAAGCACTCAGAGAGTGCAAACCTTCGCCAAGGCCATAGGGTCACTGACCCTAAAGAGATTTCCTCCTTGGCACAGTGATCTATTCAACAATTCAGTGTTACAACCAAAACTATGACACATACACTCTTCTTTCCTGTATATTTGACATCCTTGACCATGAAAACATACCACTAGAACTTGGAATCACTTTTATGTCTTTATTAGTTCAAAAGTTATTGTATAAAAATGATTTTTTGGTAATGGCGGGTTTCTTCTGGATCTAGCTCCATAACATTTGAAGCTACATCAAATCTGATGACACCTTACTGAATCAGTACAGATTCAGCTACAATTTAGTGTTAGTTGTGCATCTCTAGCTTCATTTGTCACCTCACACTAACACATTTTCTATTTTCCCTATATTTTTGCATATTCTGGATCACCAGATCCGGTATCTCGATCCGATCATCACCAAACTTTGTTGTTTGATAGAACATTTGACTATGTTACACCCTAATTTTTTTCAAGCTTTTCTGCCTTGTTTTCGTGGAGTTAGAAATTAGAATGTCAAAATTCCCCCTATCCCGCAATGGTGAAGAATCCTTTAAAAAATTCCTGGATCCGGAATCCTGCTGACAAACAGACAGACAAAAAATTTATTTTTGTCTCTTTCTCTAAAATTGTATATAATAATCATTAGATTATTAATATATAAACAAAAATAAATTTAAGAAATATTACAATTTGAAAACAAATGCACCCGAACGTGATGACAACTGCAACTGCTTAATGCTAACTTTTAACATTGAAAATGCCATAGACATGCTAACGCATTAGCATCGGGATCCAGATCGTGATCCGGATCACCACTAAAATTTAATCACTTGTTCCTCTTGTCATTTCCAACCACTTCACAAAATTTAATCAAAATCCGTTCAAAACTTTTTGAGTTATCCTGCTGACAGACAGACAAACAAACAAACGTGACCGAAAACATAGAATGGTCAAACATGAAAAAACAGAGATTGTGCAGATAAAGTCCAGTGGTTATATAACTAGTGGTCAACCTGGATGGCTTTTTCAGAGTGAGTATCTATTATTACTAATGTTGGAGACCAAAAACCGATATCTGAAACCAATATTTCCTGCAGTGAAAAAGTGTCAAAAATGTTTCAAAAATTAGAATAGCACAATCTCTTAATACAAAACCTTGTTCAAATGTCTTTCAGTATATGTTTGATTCACAGAACATTTTAACATGACATTCACACAAAAAGTGCTATAACCAGCATGATAAAGAAGTTAAACAAATAAGCAAACTGATAAATAAATAAATACAGTTCCAGTCTGCACAATGCTAGCATCTTCTACAGTATCAGAGCCAATGTTGCACATTTAAAAATGAAATTGTCTTATTAGTAAAGCGCCCTTAAAAATGACCAATATCAATAAGCATTTTTAAGTATTGGCACAGATAATCAGCCAAGTTGACCCCTTGCATTGTCTTGGATGTTCACAACTATCCACTTCTCCAGTGTGTTTCTCATGATTAGCTCCTGGCCCTGTGACAGATTGGCGTCCTATCCAGGATGTACCATGGCTCACGCCCTGTGCTTGCTGGTGTGGCGAACTGGACGAGTTCTTATCATTAAGATAATCCAGAATAATGATGGATCATACTTTTGACACCACTCTGGCATTTCACCCAGGGAACTCTTCAATCAAATCAACTCCAAATCAAGACACACAGGTTCATTGCAAAGAGAGGCAGAGTAAGTGGTTCACTATACAGAACAATTTATTAATAAGAATTTAATTTCCTATGTAAAACAAGAAAACATGAGACCACATATATACGAGGTCTATTAGAAAAGTATCCGACCTTATTATTTTTTTAAAAAACCATATGAATTTGAATCACGTGTGATTGCGTCAGACAAGCTTGAACCCTCGTGCGCATGCGTGAGTTTTTTCATGCCTGTCGGTTGCGTCATTTGCCTGTGAGCAGGCTTTGAGTGAGGTGTGGTCCACCCCTCTTGTCTATTTTTTATTGCAAATAAATTCCTGAACGATTTGGAGCTTTGCTGCATCAATTTTTTTCCAGAAACTGTGAGAGACCTCCAGGTGGACACCGTTCGAAAAATTAATATGGCTTTCAGGGACGATTTTATGGGGATTAAACAGATTACGGAGTGTTACTGCCGCTTTAAGGACTGCCCACAACTCCTGAGAGCGCAGCGCGCTCCCAGCCCCCATCGACAGGCTGACACCCTGCTGGAACAACCAGATCATTTCCAACGTGAAGGCTTTGTTGATCCGGGACCTGGAAGGCTTCATCACGGCGTTTCTTTGCTCCGAGCGGCTGCACCGCGACGCGCGGTGGAGCCGCTTCTCTTTCCATGACAAAAACTCCTGTAACAGTGAAATGTGCCGTTCATTTTTAAACTGGACACTGTCTTGATCCGGTATGTCATCTGACTAGCACAGGAATTGTGAAAAGACATGGACATCAGCACTTTTTCTGACCATTAAGACAGACGTACGGAGGAGTTCCGTGCGTCACGGTGCAGCTGCTCGGCGCAAAGAAACGCCGTGATGAAGCCTTCCAGGACATGTTTGGGAATGTCCAGCTCATGTACAATCACAATCGGATAATCACACGACTGGAAAGCAACCGGAATCCGTCTGAAATCCACCTGAAAGCTGTCCTGTGAGACCAACACCGAGGTGGTTTTGTGCCGCGTAATGAACGGCTCCGTGGCGCGTCCCTCCGCTTCTTTTTCCATGAAAAAAACTCCTGTAACGGTGGAATTTGCCGATAAAGTGCTGATATCCACATCTTCTGCCTTTTTGTGAAAGTCAGACGAGGTCCCGGATCAACAAAGCTTTCACGTTGGAAATGATCTGGTTGTTCCAGCGGCGTGTCAGCCTGTCGATGGGGGCTGGGAGCGCGCTGCGCTCTCAGGAGTTGTGGGCAGTCCTTAAAGCGGCAGTAACACTCCGTAATCTGTTTAATCCCCATAAAATCGGCCCTGAAAGCCATATTAATTTTTCGAACGGTGTCCACCTGGAGGTCTCTCACAGTTTCTGGAAAAACATTGATGCAGCAAAGCTCCAAATCGTTCAGGCATTTATTCGCAATAAAAAATAGACAAGAGGGGTGGACCACACCTCACTCAAAGCCTGCTCACAGGCAAATGACGCAACCAACAGGCGTGAAAAAACTCACGCATGCGCACGGGGGTTCAAGCTTGTCTGACACAATCACACGTGATTCAAATCCATATGGTTTTTTTAAAAAATAATAAGGTCTGATACTTTACTAATAGACCTCGTACATCATCATACAAATAAAATAACACCATCCATAAATAACACCAGAGGGCGCCGTAGCGGCACCAGGTCCCAGTGGCAGCCATCGACTGAATCACAGGGCTGATGAGACCCACAGCAGCAACAGCGGAACATCAGGGCGAGGCAGCGGGCAAAGCAGCAGTGGCAGCGAAACAAACTGATGCCTCACTCTTCTCCATCGCAGGCCTGTAATCACTCCATCACTCCCAAACAACACAGCATAAAGCTGAGGAATCAACACTACACTGGAGAGTAGAGTGTAGAATATTATACTGGGATAGGCTACACCCCCCCTCCCCCACAGGACCATTAATGGGGCAGCACAGTCCCGTTTGAACCCCTGCGTGCATGATATCGTGGGATTTGACCACTTCCGGGGACAGCCTGCCAGCACACAACACAACGCAAAGCTTTGCACGAAAAAATGGTGTACTGTTTTGTGTTTCAGCTGCAATCACAGAAGCAGTCGTGAACAGTGCAGTTTGTTTCAGTTCCCAGTCAAGAAGGGAAGACGAGGCAAATGGGACAGATTGTGTTGTTAAGTTTTAGTGAGATTGAATGTGAATAATGATAATGAGGCTTTCCCTGGAAGTACAATTTTGGAATCATATGCTCTTTCATTTATGCCCTTTATCGCCCTCCCTCAGTTGAGACTACGGTGCCCTGCTGGATTAAGTGTTTATAGATGGATGGATAGATAGATGATTAGCTCCAAAATCACAATGTTTGTAAAGGACACAAATGTATGTTTCCATTTGCACCCATTCATGTTGCACATATTGGTTAAAACATGCCCTCTCATCAATTACATTGCATTTGGGTATGAAATGGGCTTAAAATATGTCGGTGACTGCTGCAAAGTCACTGTCCTCATCTTCTCCAAAGGTGAAATGAGACGAAAATTGTTCTCAGCTTCCCGCATAAATATTTCCCTGCATTTATCACTTGCATTGTTAACACCATTTCAACTTTTTGCAATTTTTATTTTTATTTTTGTGTGTGTGTGTAGGGGGGGGGAGATTTGATTGTTTTCTTTTATGTTTTATCTGATAAAACAGTATTTGAATAGACAACGGTTTTACTGGGAGTTATTTACTAGAAAATGGAACCTCTCAGGCAGAAAAGGGCTGTTATTACTGTTGAGTTCAGAGAAAGATCGTGGAAATGAGAAGTAGCATTAAAAACAGAAAGGAGGGCATTAATGTTGAAGACATGGATTGGTTACAATGTGTTGAACAGCACAGAGAATGGAAAAAACAAACAACAAAAAAACAAAAAAAACATTTTACAGATAGTTGTGATCATTGTGAACTACTGGAAAGTGTGTAATTTTGTAGAGGCCCAGATGTCAAAAGAGACACAGACACTTCGGGGACTCAAAGCACTCAGTGTGAAAGAAACATTGCAGAGAGATGTTGAGGTGATTTTGGGCGCAGGGCTGTTTTCATTAACTGTCCAAAAGGTGGCGGTAATGCACCTTTAATCTGTCTGTCAGCCAGTCATTGAACAACACAGAAGAAGAAGGCGCAAGCGTAGGCGGATGCTTGAGGAGAGGAGACGAGGAAGAATAAGGAAGTTTATTATATGGTATGTAATTTTGCCAACTTCTGATTGGCCCATTCGCCACTTTCTGAGTTGTACCACATGCCGAGTTGACCGCTGGTGGAGCCAAGTTGACCGCTGGTGGAGCAGAGTACCCCTCGCGTGCGCCGTACCGCTAGCCAATCAAGCGACGCCTTCTATCGATAACGACCAATCAGATAACGCGATACAACGACTACTTTGGCCCGCTTCGTGTTGCGTCGTCATGACGACGCCGTGTACACAATGCAGTAAAAACTAAGGGCACAGAAAAAAAAAAAAAAACCGCTGCTGGCTGCAGCAGCTCCTCCGTCTTATCTCACAAATGCGTTTAAATACAGTCCATAAAAGTCCTGCTTACAAACTGATTGACAGGACATGTCCACATCAAGTATAACTCCAGACATCTCAACATTTACTCAGACGATTCATTCGCGCGCACGCGCATCTCGCGGTCAAAGTAGGAAAGATAAACTATAACAGAACTCAGAGCGCAGATCTGCAGCTCAACACAAATATAAACTAGAAGATAAATCAGAGTGCACACTGATTTATCTGTGCAGAGAACCTGCAGGCTGAGTTCTCACCTCCTCTCTGCCCCCTGCAGCGCGGACCTGACACAGACGTTCCTGCGTCGTCATGACACCACAGGAAGCTCGAGGCAGCCCCGGTGTGCAAGGGGCTTTAGAGATTGTGCTCATGAAGTATTTTGGACCTGTTGGTGCAATATGACAGTAACAATAAAGAGCTGAAACTTGAGATTGATTTTTCAGTTTTAGTATGTTTGTCAAACTCCCAATTTTCTTGTTTACCATATAATAAAACAGTTACAGACTTTTAATTTCGGTGTACCAGTGATTATGCGGACCTGGTCAGGATGAGGTTCACCTCGGCCAAGGCATCGATGAACCCAGTATGAGGTTCACTGAGGCCTTGGCCGAGGACCAGGTCCGCATAATCACTGGTATGCCTCATCAAAAGTCTATAATTGTATAAAGTTGTTTGAAAAAACTTTTTAAAAAAAGACAAGTTATGTAAACTCTAGTTTAGTTGTTTTGTTTGTTATAAAGCTCTACAGAGTCTCACACTATGTGGTGTGAGAAAGCGTATGGAGGACCAAACCTGCCAATAAATAAACATGCACATCAGTGGCGGCTGGCCCATAGGGAGCGCTCGGGCGCTGCCCTCCTAGATGTGGAGGGGAAAGGTCATAATATATATATATATTTAAAAAGTATTATCAATGTCAGTTTTACTTAATAGTATGTGCCTACATGTAATATGAATGATTAAAACAACACTTACTCCAACTGACTCTCATTCAACTGCATTTCCACCGACAGAAGCAGAGAACGTATCATTCCTCGTCTTGGGCGCTCATTCAAAGCGCCCTTGAAGTGCAGCAAAATAACCAATTGTATGTAGTTGCTAGGGAAAATTAATAAATATTTGGCAAATCAACATTGCCAAAATTAATGGCTTTGGGGCTCCGGAATTTTAGCCGTTGCTACAAAAATGCGGGAACGTTAGATTGCTACAGTCAGTGATATACGTGACGCTGCACCTGCTGCTGTCAGTCAGTCAGGCAGGAAGAGATGATGGTGACGACGATGTTTGGGTTATATTTATTTATTTTTATTTTGTCTGCGTGTGTTTTGCTCGAGGAAGTTGAAGAACTCTTCGGAGGTTTAAAATGGGACAAAACTAATCAAATCAATGACACCAAAGTTTCGCGGGGATCCTTTTGGAGGCACATGGAGGAGCACACATCAGATCTTTCTCGTGGTTTAATGACAATTGCACATGGAGGAGAGACGTTTGTCTGACTCGTTATAAACCATGTCAGCCTTCATTCACACTATCGGCGCGCACACGTCACGGAGGCTGCTGATCTGTGCTCTTTACTGCGGGGTGGAAAGGAGCGCATCCACCTCTGCCAGCTGCGGACTGACTCCTCTGGATCCACTTCAGCTCAGGTGAGCTGACGAGCTGCTCGGATTTATTCCCGAATGTTGCTCCTGGTGTGGAAACGAGGATGAAAATTTAAGATAAAACGAATGAGTGATGTTTTTTTGTTTGTTTTAGGGGGTAAAAGCTGTGATCTTTATTGGGACAGCAGACCACTTAAAATGGTAATAGGGGAGGCCGGGGCTGTTTGTAACAGTGTTCAAAGCTGCAGCCATGCTTGTATTTTGATTTCACTTTACACGTTATGAGGATCAGTTCACAGAAGTGAAATATTCTTTGGAGTATTCCACACTCTAAAACAAATTACTTGCTCAGTTTAAAAACAAAACAAAACAAAACCCTAAAATAGCAATTTGCATGTTTTTTAAAGAAATTCTAACTCAGCCACTGAGTTCACACAAGACACTTATAATCAGACAAACCCAAGTTTAGCAACGCATTTAATTAAGTGGTTTTGTATACTTAATTTGCTTTGTCCTCTACACTGTTAATTAATTTTAACCAATTTAATTTAAAGGTTTTGGTGTTATTAGTTAGTCAAGTTATTTAATTTAAGTGTTTCAAGCTTCTTTAGTTTGCCTCCATTCTACTTAGTAATGTTCATGCAAAATATTACCTCAATTTTCTCTCGCTCTCACACACACACTCTCTCTCTCTCTCTCTCTCTCTCTCTCTCTCTCTCTCTCTCTCTCTCTCTCTCTCTCTCTCTCTCACACACACACTATCTCTCTCTCTCTCACACTCTCTCTCTCTCTTTTTCAGTGCAGCCACCTCTGCAAACTTTGTGGAAAGCTTTCTCTTTTTTGTCATTGAAGACTTCACCAGAGGTTATTTTTTTGGTTTTTTTTCGTCCTCTCGGAGCTGCAGCTGCACTCTGACATTTAATACAGAGCCTTGGACTTTTAGGGAGAAGTGTATGCAGGCGAGTGCATTTCTTTTATCCCTGGGAAAAATGAGAGCAGAAATAGAATGAAATAAACAAAATGGCACAATAATGAATGTCATAATATACTAGGTCTGTCAATAAAGTAACAGACCTTTTTATTTTTGTTTAAAACTATATGGATTTGATTCATACTTACTTTACTTCAGACAAGCTTGAACCCTTGTGCGCATGCGTGAGTTTTTCCACGCCCGTCGGTGACGTCATTTGCCTGTGAGCACGCCTTGTGGAAGGAGTGGTCCCGCCCCCTCGTCGGATTTTCATTGTCTGGAAATGGCGGAATGATTTGGACTTTTTTCCATCAGAATTTTTTCAGAAGCTGTTAGAGACTGGCACCTGGAAACCATTTGAAAAATTTATCTGGCTTTCGGTGAAAATTTTACGGGCTTCACAGAGAATAAGGACTGTTACTACAGCTTTAAGGACAGCTTTAAGGACGCTCGGTTTGCACCCTGTTTTTAAAGAAATGAGAGGCACAAACACTGAAAAGAAACCAGTCAAATATATATACACGTTACACATGAGTCATGTCTGCAAGAGGGTGATAGCAAAGCGAGGTAACGGCTGAAACCTTCCATTCCTGCAACATGAGCCTTGTGGCTCGTCAAAGCAGGATAAGGCAAAATGAAAAATAGTTTGCTCAATCATGAAGAATGCAGACAACAAGTCTTTCTTTCTAAAACCTCCTCTTCTCACAAAGAGGAAAAATAATAAGCATAAACTATAAGAAAATAAATAATAATAATATAAGCATAAACTAAAGAAAATAAATGATAATAAGAGCATGAACTATATAAAATCCTTGACATAATCCTCCCTGTTTATCGTTTATTTACATAAGTTTGTCATGTCCAAAACACACTTCAATAGAAAATTTGTCCACTTTAACCACTTATCTTATTACATTTTCAGCTAAAGCTTCATAGGCTAAGAGTGTGTTAACTCATCACGTCAACAGTTCAAGCTTGAACTGGAGTTGTGAGCTTTTCAATATCATCATAATTCTCAACACAGTCATTATAGTTTTCTCCACTAAGGTCTGACTGTTTCAATGTTTGATATTTTGGCATAGTTTGTTGGAAAGCCAGATTACACTGTACAAATGTATTTGACACCATTTTGCCAACCATTGTTTTGATACAAGGGATCACACAACACATGCAAAGTCCAATCAGAATTAGGACTATAATAACTGGTGTCACCATTTTCAATAGTAACTGCCACCATGGTCCTGAAGTCAACCAGGACCAGGGATTCCACTGGCTCACGGCTAGGGTGTCTTTATGCATTGCATCACGAAGTTTATTCAGCTCTTCCAATGTGTCCTGCACATCCACTGAATGAATGGAGTCTGTGATGAAAGTACAGCATGTTGTGTTCAGCAGAACACAAACTCCTCCCTGTGAACCAGTAAGCAAGTCTAAAACCATGCGATTTTGCATCACCATGGTACGTAAAGCATCTATTTCAGTGTTTTGAGCTGCTACTATTTTCTCAGTTACATTCATGAACAGACCCAATCGATAATTCAGAGTTTCAATCATTAATGAATTTTTTACCACTCCTATCCAGGGGAACAATGAATGTGCTATTTTATCTCCTACAGACCACAATTTTTGGTCCTTTGGTACATCCGAGCCCCACATGTGATCATGTGGTAACACATCTGGGTATATCGATCTCCGTCTGGTGCTGCCATTCTTCTCTGTGGGGGTCCTTGGCACTACCACATATGTATGGTCAGTCACCTGGGTAGGTGAACACACACCACCCCAATTTGGTGGGAGACTCATGTACAGTCTGGAACCACAAAGCCAATAGATGTCATCATACACCGGAGTACCATTTACAGGTGGTAGCAAAAACTTACTAACATAAGCACATGATTCATCCGTTCCCCATGGACAGGAGCCTGTATAATTACATCCCTGTCCAATGTGATGAAGATAAGTACCATCCACATAATATGTTTTGGTTAGGCTTAAATTATTTGATAAAACATACGTTTGGGTACACAGACATTTCTTAATTTTACCTACAGTTTTATTCCATGTCCCGTAAAAGCAAATCGGGAATGGCCGTTGTGATGACAATTTAGCATGTGATGATATTTTTGCATTTCCCTTCAGTCTAGTCAATGGAGCAGCACTCGGGCACGCTTGTACATCTTCTGTTGAAGTCCCTATCATAAAAGTGGTTGCACTGAGACAAGTGGTATTACGTTTTATCAGATTTGCTGAGAACTGTTGCCCCCGAAATACAGTTTGATTATGCATCCGTATGATAAGACATTCTGTCACCCTAGCAGGGTACAGTTTAGCCGTCAGAGCTGGGTGTGTTGAGGATATAGGCATTTGCGAACAAACATAACAATTAGTAACGTAATTCCATAGCCAATAAATGAACATATCTGTACCACAAATTAGTATGGTATATATGAGGGTGTCCATCTGTCTCATTCACATTATGAATAAACCTCTTCTGACGTTGCTTCCGTTGTTCTCTGGCTCGGTCCACAGTGAGCTGCAATTCTTGGGTCAACCACCAGGCCAGGAATCCGAGGAGCACGAAACACACTAAGATCACAACGCAACCGGCTGCCCTACCAACAGTCCGGCAGCGGCGGCACTGAGCACGCCGCTCCGGGGTCTGCTGTAGTTCAGTCATGATTGCTAGGATACAGTGTTGTTAACCAACCTCACCTAATAGTGCAAGGATCTCCCTGCTTCACTGGCATTGAGACAATCTATTGCTAATTAAATAGACTCCCTTTGTAGCCAGACTTCCCCTTACACTGTGGAGGCAGCCAACACATGCTGTATCTTACAGTGACTTAGATGTATCCACGTTGATCTCTCCGCTATCTTTACTGCAGTTGGTGTTGTTAACAGCACTTGGTATGGACCTTCCCAACGAGGACTGGACCAGTTCTTCCTCTTAATCACTCTGATGAACACCCAGTCTCCTGGCTGGACTACTGGAAGGCCGTCCTGTGGGAGATCAAAATTATTCAGCAGTAAATGTGTTTGAGTTATCTCTTTCTGTGTTAATGTCTTTTTCATAAAATCTGCTAATGTTTGTTCCTCATCTGCTGTTTTAGTATCCATGTCAAAAATTGGTAGACGATATGGTCGTCCATAAAGTATCTCAAATGGTGTTAAACCTGATGGTGTTGGTGTTATTCTCATATACAATTTTACTAGCTCCAAACATTCAATCCAGGTTCGTTTTGTCTCTTCCATACATTTCCTTAGTATTGTTTTTATTGTGCCATTTGTCATTTCCACTAATCCTGCACTTTGTGGGTGCTAAGCACAATGATGTTTTAACTTAATTTTCATGTGTTCTGCTACTCTGTACAACTTCATTTACAAAATGTGTTCCATTATCACTGTACAATGTCTCTGGTATTCCATAATACGGAATAATTGTCTTACACAGTGCTTTTGCTACTGTTAAAGCATCTGCTTTTTGTGATGGAACAATTTCTACCCATTTTGAAAAGGCATCAATTAATACTAGACAGTATTGATAAGGTCCACATCGATTTAGTTCAATAAAGTCCATATGAACAATTTGAAAAGGATACTGTGGTTTTGGGAATTGCCCTCTCCGGGGTCTTATATTTCCCTGTGGGTTGTGTTTCAATCAGGTAACACAGGCTTTACAAAAATTTTTTGAGTATAAATTAAATCCATAGGTAGTAAAGTATTGGTCTACCATATATACCATCCCCCCTGTCGACACGTGTTAACCCATGCATCGCAATTGCGGCTGCTTTGAATAATCTTTTGGGTAGGATGGGTTTGTTATGTACACAATAAAGTCCTTTGGGGTTTGGGGTTGCCCCATTTTTCAACCACAAATGTCGTTCCTGCGCTGGTGCCTGTTTTTGCATATCCAATAAAAGGTCAGAATCTATTAATGGTTCATTGTCTGTCTGAGCTGTGTAAATAGAAGAAGTACCATATCGACCAGCTGCTGCTTCTTTCGCTATTTTGTCTGCGAGACAGTTTCCTCTGGAGACAAAATCTGTACCTCTGGTGTGGGCTGCGCATTTACATAATGCCAGGTGTGATGGTAATGTCACTGCTTCTAGCAAATTTGTGAGTAAGCCTGCATGTGTCACTGGTTTCCCTGTAGAGGTTATCATACCTCTTTGTTGCCATTGTTTTGCAAAGAACCAAATTGTTGAAAATGCATATTGACTATCTGTATAGACTGTCAGTTTCTGTCCTTTAGCCAAGATACAAGCTCTGGTTAATGCAATGAGTTCTGCAGCTTGGGCTGATTTAAAATGATCAATCTGTTTTGCTTCAATAACAGTATTTGGTAATTGAACAACAGCATAGCCTGTTAATGTCTGTCCTTTCTGATCTTTGAAACATGAGCCATCCACAAAGTAATGTAGTCCATCTGTAAATGGTTCGTCTGTTAAGTCTGGTCGAGGTAATTGTTGTTTCTGTGTGTCTGCCAAACAATCATGCGGTTCACCGTCTGTCTCAGTAGGTAGGAGCGTGGCGGGATTCAAGGTGTTGCATCTTTCAGTGGTAATATGTGGCTGAGACAATAGCATTGCTGTATAAGCTATCTGTCTAGCAGGCGATAAGAATGTATCCAAACATTTGGAATAATAGCCAACTGGTTTATTTTTATTACCATGTTGTTGTAGCAAGACTGCACACATGAATCCCTGTTTTGTGTCCACCATGAGAGTGAATGGCTTGGCATAATTGGGCAGAGATAATACTGTGGAACTCACAAGTTCTTGTTTAAGAGCTGTAAACTGTTCTTCAGCTTCTTTATTCCACTGTATTTTGTCAGTCATAGCCATTGGTATAGAATGTATTAAATCCTGCAATTTCTGCACCTTCTCTGCATAACATGGAATCCAGGCTCTGCAATAATTACAGATACCTAAGAAAGTCATCATTTCCTTTTTTGTTGACGGTTTAGGCGCTTTGAGAATAGCGTGCTTTCGATCGTCTTGTATTCGTTTCCCCTCAGCTGATAGGACGTGGCCTAAATAAGTCACTTGTGGTTGCACAAACTGCAACTTTTGCTTTTTAATTTTACTTCCTGTTTCTGCCAAATGTTGCAAAAGCATCATAGTACATTTTGTACAGCTGTCTTTTGTCTTTCCTGCCACCAAAATGTCATCTACATACACCAAGATTTGTGAATCTTCTGGTGGAGTAAATGAAGATATGCAACAATTTATTGCTTGTGTAAAAATGGTCGGACTGTCAGCAAAACCTTGAGGGAGTCTTGTATATGTATATCTTTTCCCTTTAAATGTAAAAGCAAACCAAAATTGAGAGTCTGGATGAACAGGTACTGAGAAAAATGCATTACTGATGTCTATGACAGAGAAGTACATATTTCCAGGACTTAATCTATCATCCGAGTCAGTGGTCACATTGTGCTTTCTGATCCATGCACTAATTTCTGGCTTCAAACCATTCAGGAGGGCTTGTTTCAGCTGATTTTGATATGCTCCCGCTTGATCATCACTATGCGGTATACCGCTGTTTGCACGGAAAACTGTCCCTAAACGCTGATTATAATCATCCACATCCTCATCTGCCTTTTGTTTACACGCATTTATTTTACCATAGTCCGCTTTCTGTTTAAACTTGTTTTTAACTCTGGTCATTAGATCGGTTATTTGAGCCTGTAACGCTGCTGCCGGATCTTCCTCATTCCCGTATGGCAGGACCGTGCCGTCTGCAGCACGTCCTGTAAATGTCCCTCTCACATGGACCCAGTTTCGTCCCAGAGCCAATTGTACGGCCTGTCCTACTTCACAGCCATTCAACCTATACGCTTTTATAATATCTTCTTTTCCTTTTACCCACTCTTCCACATCAGCTTGTGGGTCTGGCAGGCCAGACACAGCCTTTGCTGCCTCTTCTGGTGTCCATGGACGGAAGACATGAAGGAATGGCGGCTGTCCTTGAGCTATATTTGGGTTTGGGACCTGGATCATTGGAGCAATAAAACTGTGATCTGGGGATATATTGAAACCGTATTTTAGAGGCGGCTTAATCATAGCCCTGTCTCTCAAAATGTATTTTTTGGGCATTAAAGAATTTGTTGCCGCAGGCGGGGTCAATACAGTTGAAAATTCCACCCTCTGATTATCCAAAAATGGATTTGGATACAGTGAGCATATTGGGTCATATGAGAGACCTTCAGAACTCCCCTGGGGATAATTAGGGTCAAAAATCGGGTCCTTTACCAGTGGTGGAGCCACTGTTGGTGCCGCTTGTCTTACTGCAGCCTGATTTTGTGGCTGCAGGGGTGGATTTACATCACGGCCTCTCACGGCCGTCTCATTATCTTCAGGTTTTACAAACATTACTTTCCTCTCTGACTTTCCTTTCTCGTCCTTTTTCCTCTTTATGGCCTCTACTCTCATCCGTGCTTCACTGAGCCATACTTTTGCACTTTCTATTTCTCCTTCCTTTCTTACTTTCCTGTTACCCTTTTTATTTGCTGCTGCTGCTGTAAGTTTTAACACCAAACCTTCACAATCTGGCATAACCAATTTACCTGAAAAGCCATATTTCTTTTTCCATTTAGTTATGTACTTCAGATTTTCCGGATTGCGTTTGTGCATGTATTTTTCGTCGCCCTGAAATAGGGGCTTATTTTCTGTGCATGTGTTTCCCATGTTGTTCACCTATTCCCCTTCACTGTGCAAAGTTCAGGTCAAGCTTCTACCCCGTGGGGCGGACCTTCCTTGGAATCCCCCTCTTTGCAGACTCGTCGGGAATATGTGAGTGTGGTGCGTATGGACTTAAAATGACCTACTTTGCAGACAATGGCTCCACTTTTATCCCCTGATAAAATGGGATATCAAGCTGTCCGTGCTTCAGTCACTCACAGTCTCATTCTTTTATCATTACTAAGGAATACTCAGTCAAACAATACCACACATACAGTCCGACACTGTCTCACACACACACACACACTCCCACAACCGCTCCAACTCTCACACATATACAAAATAAATTACAGATTTCATCAATGATTGCAATTACAGACAAACCCTCATCTAAAAAAAAAAAAAATAAAAAAATAATAATAATAAATCATTTTATATCAAGACATAAATAACACAACAAAATCCTTACAACAAAACAACAAAAACAGAATTTTCTCTCATTCATACCACAAACACACTTAGTTTCATTTTTGAAATAATCAATTAATTTGCGTCTCTCTAACTGCTTCTCCTGAAATTTATTCTTACTCCTCCTGTATTTCTCAGCCGGATGGGGACTCTAACCCCTCCGTCACCTGTGCCGGCAGGACCGGAGACTCTAACTCCCTCCCCCGCACTTTATTCCGAATGGGGACTCTAACCCCTCCGCCACCTGTGTCGGCAGGACCGGGGACTCTAACTCCCTCCCCCGCACTTTATTCTGGATGGGGACTCTAACCCCTCCTCAACATATTTTCCTCACAGGCAGGCAGTAATTACTTACGTTAATTTGTTGCGCCCCTCATTTGGTTCGGAGGCGTCGTCACTCTACTGCGGCGAGCGGAGGTGGACGTCTATAGTCACCGGCCCGACGGAGAATTCACTCCTCAGGACTTTCCTTCGATCCCTCTAGTGGAATCGGCTGTGCACGGTCTGCGGCGTGTCTCCCTCCGTTCGCTCGAGAAGATCTGTCGACGCCCCACGTTGGGCGCCAAGAAAAAACTGTTGGGTTTGCACCCCATTTTTAAAGAAATGAGAGGCACAAACACTGAAAAGAAACCAGTCAGAGAGAGACAAATATATATATATTTTTTGCTCTGCGCAGAGGAGGAGAACAATGAAGCAGCTTGTAAGTGCTCAGCCACAAAGCTCTCCTAAAATCTCCTCCTCTGGCCCAGCCTTTTATTTAGTTCAACATGAGAAAAAACAAACAAGGACAGTCGGGAGAGGTTACACATGAGTCATGTCTGCAAGAGGGTGATAGCAAAGCGAGGTAACGGCTGAAACCTTCCATTCCTGCAACATGAGCCTTGTGGCTCGTCAAAGCAGGATAAGGCAAAATGAAAAATAGTTTGCTCAATCATGAAGAATGCAGACAACAAGTCTTTCTTTGTAAAACCTCCTCTTCTCACAAAGAGGAAAAATAATAAGCATAAACTATAAGAAAATAAATAATAATAATATAAGCATAAACTAAAGAAAATAAATGATAATAAGAGCATGAACTATATAAAATCCTTGACAGTGCTCCGAGCTACGACGACGAGGCAGAAAACGCCAGATCATTTCTAAGCTGATGGCTCTGTGGATGCGAGACCATCGTGTGCACTTTCTCTGGTTATCACAAGAGCTGGACATCAGCCATTTTCTGGCAGATTTCACTTTTAACAAGAGATTTTGTCATGGAAAGCCGCACGGAGGCTTCGTGCGTAACTACCGATTCGCTGTCTGAGCGAGACAAAGGAACACCTCCGTTTCGGTGTGTCAGAGGACAAGTTAGGACAAGCCTATCTCGCTTTTCAATGCTTACAAGTCCAGTAAGTATCAGAGAAATTGTGGAGAGCTGGGTAACAGCTCTCCACTGTTAAATTTAATGTTACAACAACAGTAACAGTCCTTATTCTCTGTGAAGCCCGTAAAATTTTCACCAAAAGCCAGATAAATTTTTCAAATGGTTTCCAGGTGCCAGTCTCTAACAGCTTCTGAAAAAAATGTGATGGAAAAAAAGTCCAAATCATTCCGCCATTTCCAGACAATGAAAATCCAACGAGGGGGCGGGACCACTCCTTCCACAAGGCGTGCTCACAGGCGAATGACGTCACCGACGGGCGTGGAAAAACTCACGCATGCGCACGAGGGTTCAAGCTTGTCTGATGTAAAAACATATGAATCAAATCCATATAGTTTAAAAAAAAATAAAAAGGTCCGTTACTTTATTGACAGACCTCGTACAAATGGCGTAATATACAAATAATGAATGTTCTTGAGCTCAGTGATACAAATATTTCATGAGGTGAACAGGGATCGAATTAGTACGTGCATGTGTTAGTTTGTGCACGTATTATTCGAGCAGTGCACGTAATTTTATACTGCACTAGCACTGGTGCAAGTAACTTTATCCAAGTTTTATCAACTATAAGCACCAGTAGAATGAACCAATAAAGGAATAAATAAGGAAAAAAAAACAATTTCCAGTGTGTTGTCTTCATCTTCCCTGCGTTTTATAACTCTCACACATGGAGCGAGTTGCTGTGCTCTGTTTGTTGTGGAAAGCTGACAAACGTCACCAGTGGTGGCGTTCCTGGGTTCACAACGTCCTCGTGAGACGTTCTTAATTCTGGGAGTTTCATTATTTGCTGCAGGAGCTGCAGCAAATAACTGGAGCTGCAGGAGCTCTCTTTGCAGTCGTAACCTTCTGTAACTGACAGCTTGGAGCTGGTTTGTGGGAATTTGGAGGAGTTGGCGATTCCACTCCTAAATTTCTTAAGTGTTACAGTAGGCACTGCACGTACTTTGTTTTCCTGCGGAGGACTTTTCACTCAGGAAAGAATTGTGTGTTCACACACCCACATAACCTGTTTGTGCTTCCTGCCAACAGTACCCGATCCGACAGCTGGAGGCAGTGGCCACCTGGGGACTCAGGACTTGGCGGCTCCGGTGTGTTGCAGGTCTCCATTGGCAGTGGAAATCGTGTGGGGCCCGGCTCTTCTCTGGACAGGCGTCTCCTATCCTCGAGCCTGCCCACACGTCACCTGTTATTCAATTGACTGTTACCTAGAAGTAGTATCTGTATTCCGTTGTGCACATTTTCACAACATTAAATTGTTATCTTTTGGCATTTTCATTGTCCGTTCATTTACGCCCCCTGTTGTGGGTCCGTGTCACTACACTTTCCCAACACCCCCGGTAGTGTGAACGCATGCGATGGTCGGGGCGTGCAATAGCACGTTTCGTATAGCACCAAAATTAAACGCTAAAAAAGAACTATTGCACTGTCAATGAAACACAACAGCAACTGGTACAACTTATCCATGTCACGTGACAAACAACCCACCAATCAGATGACAAGGATCCACTCAGCCGTTACATTGCCATATGATGCATATTGTCATATTGTAGTCCGACCCAAACAAAAACCAAAATTTCCATCAGTATATATCCTCTCCACCTTAGTGTCATAATTGACTGGGCCCTTAACTCCTTGTCTACATTCAGCAACATGTGACACAATAGTGACCCAGTTACGACTGTGACCCACTTGTTTTAAGGCCACATTGGAGACTTTAGTGTCTTGAAGAGAGATCCTGCCCTCCTTCTAGTCATAACTTAGAAACTGGCTGATCTACAGGCTTAAAAAACACAGCACACATAAGCAATATTTTGCCTTTGGGTTAACCAAGCTCCAGTTGTTTGTTTATTTATTTATTTTTGTGAGAATAGCACATCTTCGTTTTCTCCGATGAATATAGCTTTTATAACATATCGTGTCGGTGTTTCTTTGAACTATGAATTCATGAAAATTTTGTGTGGTTTCTCCCCAGTATCTCTGTCTCACAAAATGATCCCCAAGTGGCCATCATCCTGCTTTCTGCTGTTGCTCTGGAAACTGTGCACTGTCTCTCCTGGAGAAAACAAGAAGCCCAATTTTGTGCTGATGATGGTTGATGACCTGGGAATTGGTGACCTGGGCTGCTATGGCAATACAACCCTTAGGTAAAAACTGTTCAGCTGTGTTTAGATGGTCCTAAATTGCTTGAATAATACAGAAATACAGTACAGTAAGTTGGATTCACGACAAAGCTGCTGTTTGTTTAATTTAATGTTTGTTTGCAACAAACATTAAATTAACTATTTTATTGCAGATTGTGTTGCAGATGTATTGCAAATCTGTTGTTAGCAGAGCTGCAACATTTAATTGATTATTAAATTAATTGCCAGGTAGTTTAGTAAAGGATTGTTTATTCTTCTTTTTCATACAGCAGTGTTCAGAATAATAGTGCTATGTGACTAAAAAGATTAATCCAGGTTTTGAGTATATTTCTTATTGTTACATGGGAAACAAGGTACCAGTAGATTCAGTAGATTCTCACAAACCAAGCATTCATGATATGCACACTCTTAAGGCTATGAAATTGGGCTATTAGTAAAAAAAAGTAGAAAAGGGGGTGTTCACAATAATAGAAGTGTGGCATTCAGTCAGTGAGTTCATCAATTTTGTGGAACAAACAGGTGTGAATCAGGTGTCCCCTATTTAAGGATGAAGCCAGAACCTGTTGAACATGCTTTTCTCTTTGAAAGCCTGAGGAAAATGGGACGTTCAGGACATTGTTCAGAAGAACAGAGTAGTTTGATTAAAAAGTTGATTGGAGAGGGGAAAACTTATACGCAGGTGGAAAAATTATAGGCTGTTCATCTACAGTGATATCCAATGCTTTAATGGACAAAAAAAACAGAGACGTGTGGAAGAAAATGGAAAACAACCATCAAAATGGATAGAAGAATAACCAGAATGGCAAAGGCTCACCCATTGATCAGCTCCAGGATGATCAAAGACCGTCTGGACTTACCTGTAAGTGCTGTGACAGATAGAAGACACCTGTGTGAAGCTAATTTATTTGCAAGAATCCCCCGCAAAGTCCCTTTATTAAATAAAAGACGTGCAGAAGAGGTTACAGTTTGCCAAAGAACACATCAACTGGCCTAAATTGAAATGGAGGAATATTTTCTGGACTGATGAGAGTAAAATTATTCTTTTTGGGTCCAAGGGCCGCAGACAGTTTGTGAGATGACCCCCAAACTCTGAATTCAAGCCACAGTTCACAGTGAAGACAGTGAAGTATGGTGGTGCAAGCATCATAATATGGGCATGTTTCTCCTACTATGGTGTTGGGCCTATATATCGCATACCAGGTATCATGGATCAGTTTGGATATGTCAAATTACTTGAAGAGGTTGTTCCCTTATGCTGAAGAGGACATGCCCTTGAAATGGGTGTTTCAACAAGACAATGACCCCAAGCATACTAGTAAATGAGCAAAATCTTGGTTCCAAACCAACAAAATTAATGCCTTGCAGATGTGAAGAAATCATGAAAAACTGTGGTTATACAACTAAATACTAGTTTAGTGATTCACAGGATTGCTAAAAAAGCAGTTTAAATGTAATAGTTTTGAGTTTGTAGCGTCAACAGCAGATGCTACTATTATTGTGAACACCCCCTTTTCTACTTTTTTTTACTAATAGCCCAATTTCATAGCCTTAAGAGTGTGCATATCACGAATGCTTGGTCTTGTTGGATTTGTGAGAATCTACTGAATCTACTGGTACCTTGTTTCCCATGTAACAATAAGAACTATACTCAAAACCTGGATTAATCTTTTTAGTCACATAGCACTACTATTATTCTGAACACTACTGTATGTCCAAATTCTCACATTTCAGCTTCTTAAATGTGTTTGTTTTTTTTTTTGGGGGTTTTTTTTTTGCATTTTGATTAGTTTCCTCCTTTTCATTTGAGAATAAATGCATAATGCACTCTCCAATCATAGTGCAATTATAGTGCACAATCACTTACAGTTCCACAGACTGTATATGGGACAGATAGATTCTCCATTACAACACCCATAAGTTTGCCGAATAGCTTTTTCTGAAGCTCAAATGGGACGGCTCCAAAAGTCAACATGTTGGCAGTATCCTAACTCAAGCCAACCCATAAATGGGTAAAGAGGTGGCATGTAGGCATGATCTGGATTTGGGCAGGATGAACTGAGCCTGGAATGCCCACACCTAATTTTGGAATTTCCAGTCATGCTGAGGCTAACATTGGGTCAGATGTTTCATTAACGCATATTTAACAGGTTGTGCTTGGGACTCCGGCGAGGGAGGTCACATATCCTCCTCTCTCCTTTATTTCCTCTATCTCTGCTCCAACCTTCGAAATCCCTACTTCTCTCGACTGTGAATTCTTCAAACTATATTTGGATTAATCATGGAACTGATCACCTGGTCTCTGAGCGCTATTGACTCCATTTTTGTTCAACAAGAAAATCAGGCCTGGGGGACCCTGCATGCCCAGATGGAACCTACCTTGCGGGCTATGTCCTCAACACCTGGGAGAAGTGGAGCATTGCATGCTTGGTACCACTCTCTGTGGAGGACGTCGAAGACTTATTTATATTTGGTTTTATTGTGGGAGGGCTGGTGCTTATTGGTTTATGTGCTGCCCTGACCTACTGGAGAATTGGCAAGACGGCTGCTACCAGAACCACGACCCCTCACTTGTCCATCATGATTAATGAGTTGGGCAAGGCGATGCAGTCTCAGACTGCGTTAACCCTTGAACTCAGACGTAAGTTGGATAACTTCTCGGAGCAAATGTACGGCTTGCAAAGGAAGATGTCGGAGACCAGGGAATACTCGTAAATTGGATTTGGTCAGTCAAAAGAGCTCCAAATGTGTTTCCCTGCTCAACCCTAAACATGGCAGGCTTATCAGCCTCTGAAGGTCAAAACACCCCGCTGTTTTCCTCCAGAAGAATCTCTACGGCCTTGGTGAACCATTCGGCTGCCCTTTTATCTTCTGCCCTCCCCTACAGTCTGATGTTGTCAAGTCAACTCCAGACATCATGCACACACTAACAGAAACTGATACAAACTCATCTGACTGATACAAACTCATCTGCACACATGACGCAGCCCCCCCCCGCCTGTGCCCTGCCACTCCCCCCGAGCTTGTGGCTGCGCAGGACACTGCTGCAGCTCCCCCACACTCACTTTGCCTCAATTCAGATGACTGACTGTCTTAAAGTTTTACTTTTACTTTACTACATTTACTTAGAAAAGGAGAATCTGCAGCCACGATCACCAAACGAGCATCCATGGTCCTGGCAATAGGGGAAGACTGGAGATTGGGAGTGGGACTGAATAGGCAGCTCCATTTCCTAGTGGAGATCTGCAGCACCACATTGCAACCAGATATGGTGGTGTGTGCCACATCCAAAATAACTGCTCTTCTGATCAAGCTAACTGCACCATGGGAGGAGGAAATGGAGGAAGTGCTCAAAACAAAGAAAGCAAAATACTCTGACTTGGTTGTGGAATGCAGGGAGAGTGGATAAAGGATGAAGCATCAAGCCCAAATAATGAAGGATGAATAATGAGCCACGGAGCTTTTTTTTTTTTTTTTTTTTTTTTTTTGTTACAAGAGGATTTATTCATTCCACGTCCCTTTAGAGATAGGGTGAGGAGCTTGGTAACTCGGGAGGGGCTCGGAGTCGAGCCGCTGCTCCTCCACGTCGAAAGGAGTCAGTTGAGGTGGCTCGGGCATCTTTTCCGGATGCCCCCTGGACGCCTCGCTGGAGAGGTGTTCCGGGCACGTCCCATTGGGAGGAGGCCCCGGGGAAGACCCAGGACACACTGGAGGGACTACATCTCTCGGCTGGCTTGGGAACGCCTTGGGGTTCCCCTGGAGGAGCTGGGGGAGGTGTGTGTGGATCGGAAGGTCTGGGCGGCTTTGCTTGAGCTGCTGCCCCCGCGACCCAACTCCGGATAAAGCTGAAGAAAATGGATGGATGGATGGATTTATTCAACTATTGTGGGAGAATGGTGGCTCTTGGAGGCATTGTCTTCAGTTAATGAAGCTCATCTCTGAGCACGGTGCTAATTTCAAGATGTTTAAAATTTAGCTCCAACAGTGTGGGGCAGTTTGTGTACGAGTTACTACAATGAATAACGAGAATTGTAGAGGCATGTTTGTGGTGCGGAGGATGCTAAAAGCCCATTTAGTCACATAGCACTACTATTATTCTGAACACTACTGTATCTCCACCAGCCCTACAGCTAGCCTAACAGGCACCGTTGGAAGTACAGCAGGCCTGCTGCAGAACCTAGGAGTTATTAACCCTCTGGGTCCAACGCTGTTGTATACGATGGCTGAGACCAAGCTTTACTTAATTATAAATAACTTTTAATGATATGAGATAGAAACTTACTTTTTTTGCTGAAAAGTTAACTCTGCAGACTTTCGAGCCAGCTGTCAGCCATCTTTGTACTCCTCATAGAAGCTGTGTGATGATGTGCGCAATGTGAGTGTCTAATCGAAATTGGTTCACCGTCACATGGTTTTTCAAAATCCAGTTGTAGGGCAGATTTACCTCAAATCAGATCAAATCAATTTCATTTATATAGCGCCAAATCACAACAAACAGTTACCCCAAGGTGCTTCATATTGCAAGGCAAAGCCATACAATAATTAAAGAAAAACCCCAACGGTCAAAACGACCCCCTGTGAGCAACAGTGGGAAGGAAAAACTCCCTTTTAACAGGAAGAAACCTCCAGCAGAACCAGGCTCAGGGAGGGGCAGTCTTCTGCTGGGACTGGTTGGGGCTGAGGGAGAGAACCAGGAAAAAGACATGCTGTGGAGGGGAGCAGAGATCAATCACTAATGATTAAATGCAGAGTGGTGCATACAGAGCAAAAAGAGAAAGAAACACTCAGTGTACTCACATGATAAACCAAAGATCGTTTTTAGCACTGATGTATTACTAGTTGGCCCATTTGAATAGGCATCTGCATGCATGCTCAAATGCGCCCTGGTCAGGTAGCAATAGGGATGGGTATCGATAAGATTTTATCGATCTCGATACCATTATTGATTGTGCTTATCGATCCGATTCCTTATCAGTTCCCTTATCGATACCTCTTGTGAATTTTTTGTGTACTAAAAGTAGGCTTTACAGGTTTTCTATGTCAGCGAGTCAAAGAGCTTTTTCTTATCGTGCACCCGCTCTGTGGAACGGTCTTCCTGCGACCGTGAGGCAGTCGGAGTCCGTGGACATTTTTAAGTCAAGACTTAAAGCCTATTTTTATTCTCTTTCTTATGATTAGTTTTTTTATTTTTTATCTGTTTTATTCTTTTACTTCTGTTTTATGTATTTGAATTTTAAAAAAATATTTATTTATTAAAATTTTTTATGTTGAACTGTTCTATGTGAGGTGCCTTGAGATGGCTTTTGTTGTGATTTGGCGCTTTATAAGCTGATTAAATTGA
The DNA here is from genome assembly GCF_902500255.1 of Thalassophryne amazonica. Classification (NCBI taxonomy): domain Eukaryota; kingdom Metazoa; phylum Chordata; class Actinopteri; order Batrachoidiformes; family Batrachoididae; genus Thalassophryne; species Thalassophryne amazonica. Next base: position 116,929,034 of record NC_047103.1, on the reverse strand, counting down.
ATTGAAATTGAACAACATTTTATTGCGTCTTAAAGTAAATAAATATGAAATTGGTCACTGGATCCATAAACTTTGGACATAATAAACTCTACATGGTGGATCCTTGTTCTCTGGACATAAATAGAAATAAACAATCTGTAGTTATTGTTGAAATCATTTCCTTTCAGACATTTTTGGCATGAATGTCTTTCCATATATATCTGAGCTGAGCTCTTACAGCTGTGCTGTGCTGCATGTCAGGATGTAATTTATAAAGAATGCAGAACGTCTCATTTTGGGATGAAAAAAACGTTTTAGTCGATTGTAGTTTCTTGTCTGTATTACAACATTTGTAAGAGGTGTCATTTAAAGCGGCAATTCATTTTGAAGTTATTAATTCCGACCAGACTCTCTCGGCAGAGAGCCGCGCAGCGTTTGGAGCTATGCCAACAGAACGGAGGACGATTCTCGTTTCTTGACTGCAACAAGAGTCCCAGTTAGTGACTTTAATCCACACAAAAGTGACTCACGATATTTTAATGGCTTTGAGAGGGGTTAAGAAGCGGACTTGCTGTTTTTGAAGAGCAGTGAATCAGAGAACCAACGAGCTAGTGTAATGAAGCATTGCTTCAATGGTTCACACTTCAAAGTGGAGTCGCGCTGCAGAAATGGTTGATTACACAGCTGCTGCAGGGTCTGTAATCAATGTAGAGGAATAATTGTTTTCCCGACTAACACCCTCAAAAACAATGGCTGCTCTGAAGACCGATAAGGGAATCGTTAAGCACAAAGGCTATTGATATCGGTGGATCGAATCAATTCTTAACAATATTCAAAAATAACTGGTTCTCGATACCCAACCCTAGATAGCAAGCATCACACTTTACTAACTACGTAGTAGCGGCTGGCTAGGGTGCACTTTAGTTACAGTCCATACGGGCCAGCGCACACTGTGTGCCAGTTAAAGCATGCGTTTTTTTCAATTAAAATGTACCTGCTGTGTACGGCATGCTGGAACATTGCAGTGATATGACATGCTATCACCTTTTATCATCATTCATTTGAGTCTCATGAATGTTACAAATTGCTCTATGAAAATTAATGATGATAACACACACACAATGCAACACAACTTACTACACCTTAACTAAAGTGAAATATACAATGACATGGCTAAAATTCTTCTCTACTACACGATCAGGAGGTGGTCGTGAGATGTTAAATGCAGCTTGTTACTCCATGTATTCTAAATGATGCAGGACGCGCGATTAACCTGAAGCTCTGTGCGATCCAAAAAAATTCTCACACGATGAAAAATCAGCTGAAAAAGGGCCAAAATTCGCACTGGCACCAGTAGATCATGGCAGTGTTCTATTTATTTTGACACCGGTTATATCAGACGGTTATCTAATTACAACTTGGCTTTTTTTTTTTTTGAAAATGCCTTTTATTTACAAATAAAAAAATGGCATATTTTACAAAAGCACATGTATCTGTATACACCAGCACATGACACACCTCACATTAATGTGTTGTTTACATAGAATGAATCATCCAATCAGTGTGAGCAGAGGCACATTTTTCCCAGAATGCCATCTGTCTGTGTTTGTTACAAAACTTCAGAATTAGTGCATTATTCAACATTAAAAGATATATGTTATATCTTAACTTTGCACAACTGACAGAATTGACATTGATGGAGTTATTCTATCAGTATTCATTTTATTTATACACCAAACCATAACTCAGCATTGCTTTATTTTCCAAGACCTCGGTCTGACGGAAGCGCTATGATTGGATAGAGCGTTGAGCTTTGCGGCTCCTCTCAGTTGCTTCTGTGCTGGAAGCCATGTAGTAAACAGAAACTTCCAGCATGGGGCAGGACGCTCAAAGACGGAAGTGCTGACTCATTGTTTGGGTCTGCTGTTGCTTTTGATGCTTCCAAAAGCGATTGTTGTGTTAAAACTCAAAATCAGCTTGTTTAGTAGTTGTAAGTGTACTGGAGACAATATTGGAATTTATCAGTTATCGGTTATCTGTAACTTCCAATACATTTTTGGGGGGGTTTGTTTTAACTTTATCGAAGATAACTTTTTAGTTAACTGATTATCTGTTATCGAAGTTAATTTTTTGGTTATCTGTGCCCACCACTGCTTATATATAGTAAACATACAGGCAGATGGAATTTCCTGCTTGGCATTTCTGCCTGTCGCACCTCCTCCAGTACCCATGGGTCAGCTGCAGGGTCATCAGCCATTCCTCAGTGTTTTATCCCTTTAATCCTGGAACGTCTCCTGGTGGCGGGGCAGTGACAGAAATGTCTCCCTGTCACTCCCTGCAGCTGATAGCTGTTGCCCCCTGCGGCTGTAATTTAGGGTTAGTTGTTTTTCCCCCAGCACTTGTCCTTCCTTCACAGCCAGAGCCAGAAGCTGCCTTTTTCTGCCTCCTCTGTCAGTTCTCTCACTGCTCTCTTCAATTTCCCTCCGGCCGTTCCTGCCTCCCTCAGTGGACGTATGATTGACAACCCCACAAAGCCTCGGCATCCCACTTCGACTGGGTAGATGGTGGTCTTCCAGCCGGCCTCCCGAGATTCGGCAGCCAGCTCGGCATACTTAGCCTTTTTGAGCTTGAATGCAGCCTCAGTCCCTTCCTCCTGTGGGATTGTCAGCTCAATGAGGTACACCTTTCTTGCATTGGTAGACCACACAACAATGTTGGGATGAAGAGTTGTAGTGACGATCTCTGTAGGGAACCGAAGTTGCCTGTCGAGATTGACCCTCATGTCCAACTCCTGGTCAGGGAAAAGGTTCTTGATATTTCTCTTTGTCCTGATGTATCTCTGTCCCCCACCCTCCATGACAAAGTTGTTCTGTGTCGATGGTGACTTTTTGTTGTCCTGTCGACACTTCTCCAGCACTTCGGCTAGCTTCCTCAGGACCTGGTCATGGCGCCATCTATAATGGCCTTGAGAGAGCGCGACCTTGCAGCTTGACAAAATGTGCTGACGACTTGCATTATGGGCATTGCAGAGGTAACAGCATTCTTCTTTCCCAAACCACTGGTGGAGAACTTCAGTAAACATACAGGCAGATGGAATTTCCTGCTTGGCATTTTTGCCTGTCGCATCTCCTCCAGTGCCCATGGGTCAGCTGCAGATTCATCAGCCAGGAACCATCATTTCTCAATGTTTCGCCCCATTAATCCTGGAACGTCTCCTACTGGCGGGGCAGTGACAGAGACGTCTCCCTGTCACTCCCTGCAGCTGATAGCTGTTGCCCCCTGTGGCTGTAATTTGGGGTTAGTTGTTTTTCCCCCAGCACTTGTCCTTCCTCCTCAGCCAGAGCCAGAAGCTGCCTTTTTCTGCCTCCTCTGTCAGTTCTCTCACTGCTCTCTTCAATTTCCCTCCAGTCGCTCCTGTCTCCCTCACTAGACGTATGATTGACAACCCCACAAAGCCTCGGCATCCCACCTTGACTGGTAGACGGTGGTCTTCCAGCCGGCCTCCCGACATTCGGCAGCCAGCTCGGCACACTTAGCCTTTTTGCGCTCGAACGCAGCCTCAATCCCTTCCTCATGTGGGATTGTCAGCTCAATGAGGTGCACCGTTCTTGCATTGGTAGACCATACAACCATGTCGGGACAAATAGTTGTGGTGACGATCTCTGTAGGGAACCGAAGTTGCCTGTCGAGATCGACCCTCATGTCCCACTCCTGGTCAGGGGAAAAGGGTCTTGATATTTCTCTTGCCCTGATGTATCTCTGTTCCCCACCCTCCATGAAAATTCACTAAGGTATATCTTATATATTATATTCCAATTCTAACGTGGAACTATGCCGGTATACAAAGGTATATCTAAAAAGGAAGAGTAAAATAGGAGAGTAGAAAAGAGTAGAGTAGAGCCACTTAGATGCCTGGTCTTGAGAACCAGGGATGGTAGGTTAAGTTGTTCTCTGCCGATGGTGACTTTTTGTTGTCCTGTCGACACCTCTCCAGCACTTCAGCTAGCTTCCTCAGGACCTGGTCATGGCGCCATCTATAACGGTCCTGAGAGAGCGCAACCTTGCAGCCTGACAAAATGTGTTGAAGACTTGCGTTATGGGCATTGCAGAGGTAACAGCGTTCTTCTTTCCCAAACCACTGGTGGAGGTTGATGGCAGAGTTTTTGTATACCAGACAGCTTGTTCCAGTTTAGAGAACTGGGAATAAGAAGGCACAGCATCAACACAGACTGTTAAAATCTAGAGGTCTGTGAGCAAGAATATGATACGATACTCCACCACCCCCTCAACTCTGCCATACCAGTTGCTTATATATATATATATCAATCAATCAATCAACTTTTTTTTTATATAGCGCCAAATCACAACAAACAGTTGCCCCAAGGCGCTTTATATTGTAAGGCAAGGCCATACAATAATTATGAAAAACCCCAACGGTCAAAACGACCCCCTGTGAGCAAGCACTTGGCTACAGTGGGAAGGAAAAACTCCCTTTTAACAGGAAGAAACCTCCAGCAGAACCAGGCTCAGGGAGGGGCAGTCTTCTGCTGAGACTGGTTGGGGCTGAGGGAAAGAACCAGGAAAAAGACATGCTGTGGAGGGGGGCAGAGATCAATCACTAATGATTAAATGCGGAGTGATGCATACAGAGCAAAAAGAGAAAGAAACAGTGCACCATGGGAACCCCCCCACAGTCTACGTCTAAAGCAGCATAACAAAGGGATAGTCCAGGGTCACCTGATCCAGCCCTAACTATAAGCCTTAGCAAAAAGGAAAGTTTTAAGCCTAATCTTAAAAGTAGAGAGGGTATCTGTCTCCCTGATCTGAATTGGGAGCTGGTTCCACAGGAGAGGAGCCTGAAAGCTGAAGGCTCTGCCTCCCATTCTACTCTTACAAACCCTAGGAACTACAAGTAAGCTTGCAGTCTGAGAGCGAAGCGCTCTAATGGGGTAATATGGTACTACGAGGTCCCTAAGATAAGATGGGACCTGATTATTCAAAACCTTATAAGTAAGAAGAAGAATTTTAAATTCTATTCTAGAATTAACAGGAAGCCAATGAAGAGAGGCCAACACGGGTGAGATATGCTCTCTCCTGCTAGTCCCCGTCAGTACTCTAGCTGCAGCATTTTGAATTAACTGAAGGCTTTTTAGGGAACTTTTAGGACAACCTGATAATAATGAATTACAATAGTCCAACCTAGAGGAAATAAATGCATGAATTAGTTTTTCAGCATCACTCTGAGACAAGACCTTTCTAATTTTAGAGATATTGCGTAAATGCAAAAAGGCAGTCCTACATATTTGTTTAATATGCGCTTTGAATGACATATCCTGATCAAAAATGACTCCAAGATTTCTCACAGTATCACTAGAGGTCAGGGAAATGCCATCCAGAGTAAAGATCTGGTTAGACACCATGCTTCTAAGATTTGTGGGGCCAAGTACAATAACTTCAGTTTTATCTGAGTTTAAAAGCAGGAAATTAGAGGTCATCCATGTCTTTATGTCTGTAAGACAATCCTGCAGTTTAGCTAATTGGTGTGTGTCCTCTGGCTTCATGGATAGATAAAGCTGGGTATCATCTGCGTAACAATGAAAATTTAAGCAATACCGTCTAATAATACTGCCTAAGGGAAGCATGTATAAAGTGAATAAAATTGGTCCTAGCACAGAACCTTGTGGAACTCCATAATTAACTTTAGTCTGTGAAGAAGATTCCCCATTTACATGAACAAACTGTAATCTATTAGACAAATATGATTCAAACCACCGCAGCGCAGTGCCTTTAATACCTATGACATGCTCTAATCTCTGTAATAAAATTTTATGGTCAACAGTATCAAAAGCAGCACTGAGGTCCAACAGAACAAGCACAGAGATAAGTCCACTGTCCGAAGCCATAAGAAGATCATTTGTAACCTTCACTAATGCTGTTTCTGTACTATGATGAATTCTAAAACCTGACTGAACCTCTTCAAATAGACCATTCCTCTGCAGGTGATCAGTTAGCTGTTTTACAACTACCCTCTCAAGAATCTTTGAGAGAAAAGGAAGGTTGGAGATTGGCCTATAATTAGCTAAGATAGCTGGGTCAAGTGATGGCTTTTTAAGTAATGGTTTAATTACTGCCACCTTAAAAGCCTGTGGTACATAGCCAACTAACAAAGATAAGTTGATCATATTTAAGATTGAAGCATTAAATAATGGTAGGACTTCCTTGAGCAGCCTGGCAGGAATGGGGTCTAATAAACATGTTGATGGTTTGGATGAAGTAACTAATGAAAATAACTCAGACAGAACAATCGGAGAGAAAGAGTCTAACCAAATACCGGCATCACTGAAAGCAGCCAAAGATAACGATACATCTTTGGGATGGTTATGAGTAATTTTTTCTCTAATAGTTAAAATTTTGTTAGCAAAGAAAGTCATGAAGTCATTACTAGTTAAAGTTAATGGAATACTCAGCTCAATAGAGCTCTGACTCTTTGTCAGCCTGGCTACAGTGCTGAAAGGAAACCTGGGGTTGTTCTTATTTTCTTCAATTAGTGATGAGTAGAAAGATGTCCTAGCTTTACGGAGGGCTTTTTTATAGAGCAACAGACTCTTTTTCCAGGCTAAGTGAAGATCTTCTAAATTAGTGAGACGCCATTTCCTCTCCAACTTACGGGTTATCTGCTTTAAGCTACGAGTTTGTGAGTTATACCACGGAGTCAGGCACTTCTGATTTAAAGCTCTCTTTTTAGAGGAGCTACAGCATCCAAAGTTGTCTTCAATGAGGATGTAAAACTATTGACGAGATACTCTATCTCACTTACAGAGTTTAGGTAGCTACTCTGCACTGTGTTGGTATATGGCATTAGAGAACATAAAGAAGGAATCATATCCTTAAACCTAGTTACAGCGCTTTCTGAAAGACTTCTAGTGTAATGAAACTTATTCCCCACTGCTGGGTAGTCCATCAGAGTAAATGTAATTGTTATTAAGAAATGATCAGACAGAAGGGAGTTTTCAGGGAATACTGTTAAGTCTTCTATTTCCATACCATAAGTCAGAACAAGATCTAAGATATGATTAAAGTGGTGGGTGGACTCATTTACTTTTTGAGCAAAGCCAATAGAGTCTAATAATAGATTAAATGCAGTGTTGAGGCTGTCATTCTCAGCATCTGTGTGGATGTTAAAATCGCCCACTATAATTATCTTATCTGAGCTAAGCACTAAGTCAGACAAAAGGTCTGAAAATTCACAGAGAAACTCACAGTAACGACCAGGTGGACGATAGATAATAACAAATAAAACTGGTTTTTGGGACTTCCAATTTGGATGGACAAGACTAAGAGTCAAGCTTTCAAATGAATTAAAGCTCTGTCTGGGTTTTTGATTAATTAATAAGCTGGAATGGAAGATTGCTGCTAATCCTCCGCCCCGGTGGGTGCTACGAGCATTCTGACAGTTAGTGTGACTCGGGGGTGTTGACTCATTTAAACTAACATATTCATCCTGCTGTAACCAGGTTTCTGTAAGGCAGAATAAATCAATATGTTGATCAATTATTATATCATTTACCAACAGGGACTTAGAAGAGAGAGACCTAATGTTTAATAGACCACATTTAACTGTTTTAGTCTGTGGTGCAGTTGAAGGTGCTATATTATTTTTTCTTTTTGAATTTTTATGCTTAAATAGATTTTTGCTGGTTATTGGTAGTCTGGGAGCAGGCACCGTCTCTACGGGGATGGGGTAATGAGGGGATGGCAGGGGGAGAGAAGCTGCAGAGAGGTGTGTAAGACTACAACTCTGCTTCCTGGTCCCAACCCTGGATAGTCACAGTTTGGAGGATTTAAGAAAATTGGCCAGATTTCTAGAAATGAGAGCTGCTCCATCCAAAGTGGGATGGATGCCGTCTCTCCTAACAAGACCAGGTTTTCCCCAGAAGCTTTGCCAATTATCTATGAAGTCCACCTCATTTTTTGGACACCACTCAGACAGCCAGCAATTCAAGGAGAACATGCGGCTAAACATGTCACTCCCGGTCTGATTGGGGAGGGGCCCAGAGAAAACTACAGAGTCCGACATTGTTTTTGCAAAGTTACACACTGATTTAATGTTAATTTTAGTGACCTCCGATTGGCATAACCGGGTGTCATTAATGCCGACGTGAATTACAATCTTACCAAATTTACGCTTAGCCTTAGCCAGCAGTTTCAAATTTCCTTCAATGTCGCCTGCTCTGGCCCCCGGAAGACAATTGACTATGGTTGCTGGTGTCGCTAACTTCACATTTCGCAAAACAGAGTCGCCAATAACCAGAGTTTGATCCTCGGCGGGTGTGTCGTCGAGTGGGGAAAAACGGTTAGAAATGTGAACGGGTTGGCGGTGTACACGGGGCTTCTGTTTAGGGCTACGCTTCCTCCTCACAGTCACCCAGTCGGCCTGCTTTCCCGGCTGCTCGGGATCTGCCAGGGGGTAACTAACGGCGGCTAAGCTACCTTGGTCCGCACCGACTACAGGGGCCTGGCTAGCTGTAGAATTTTCCACGGTGCGGAGCCGAGTCTCCAATTCGCCCAGCCTGGCCTCCAAAGCTACGAATAAGCTACACTTATTACAAGTACCATTACTGCTAAAGGAGGCCGAGGAATAACTAAACATTTCACACCCAGAGCAGAAAAGTGCGGGAGAGACAGGAGAAGCCGCCATGCTAAACCGGCTAAGAGCTAGTAGCTACGCTAAGCTAGCGGATTCCTAAAAACACGCAAAGTGAATAATGTGTAAATAATTTAGAGGTGATTCAGCAGAAGGAGTGCTTTAGTTAAGGCACGTAAAGATTACACTGGGAAACAAATCGTAATCTAGATAACTAGATCAATCTAACTGCGCAGATTAAACAGCTAACAGATACAGAAAAACACCGCTGTGCTCCGGAACAGGAAGTGATACAATACCACAGTGAGAGCCAACCACCAGTAGAGGCAAGCAAGAGCAACAATTCCGCTTATATATATATATATATATATATATATATATATATATATATATATATATATATATATATATATATATATATATATATATATATATAGGAGGTCTGTTAGAAAAGTATCCAACCTTTTTTTTTTTTTTGCAAAACCTGATGGATTTGAATCAAGCGTGCTTGCATGAGCCAAGCTTGAACCTTCGTGTGCATGCGTAAATTTTTTCAGGCCTGTCGATTGCGTCAGTTGCTGCCAAGCAGCATTTGTGTCAGGTCGTGTGTAGTGCTCTCGGCAGATTTTCATTGCAAGGACAGCCAGGTGAAAACCATTCGGAAGATTCAGACGGCTTTCGGTAACGATGCTATGGGCACTGTTGCAAAAAAAAAAAAAAAGGTCGGATTTTCTAACAGACCTCGTATGTATATACAGTGAGGAAAATAAGTATTTGAACACCCTGCGGTTTTGCAAGTTCTCCCACGTAGAAATCATGGAGGGGTCTGAAATTTTCATCTTAGGTGCATGTCCACTGTGAGAGACATAATCTAAAAAAAAAAAAAATCCAGAAATCACAATGTATGATTTTTTTGTAATAATTTATTTGTATGTTACTGCTGCAAATAAGTATTTGCACACCTACGAACCAGCAAGAATTCTGGCTCTCACAGACCTGTTAATTTTTCTTTAAGAAACCCTCTTTTTCTGCACTCTTTACCTGTATTAATTGCACCTGTTGAAGTTGTTACCTGTATAAAAGACACCTGTTCACACACTCAATCAATCACACTCCAACCTGTCCACCATAGCCAAGACCAAAGAGGTGTCTAAGGACACCAGGAACAAAACTGTAGACCTGCACAAGGCTGGGATGGACTACATGACAACAGGCAAGCAGCTTGGTAGAAGACAACAACTGTTATGATTATTTATTAGAAAGTGGAAGAAACACACGATGACTGTCAATCTCCCTCGGTCTGGGATTCCATGCAAGATCTCACTTTGCGGGGTAAGGATGATTCTGAGAAAGCTCAGAACCACACAGGAGGACCTGGTCAATGACCTGAAGAGAGCTGGGACCACAGTCAAATCAAATCAAATCAAATCAATTTTATTTATATAGCACCAAATCACAACAAACAGTTGCCCCAAGGTGCTTTATATTGTAAGGCAAGGCCATACAATAATTACGGAAAAACCCCAACGGTCAAAACGACCCCCTGTGAGCAAGCACTTGGCGACAGTGGGAAGGAAAAACTCCCTTTTAACAGGAAGAAACCTCCAGCAGAACCAGGCTCAGGGAGGGGCAGTCTTCTGCTGGGACTGGTTGGGGCTGAGGGAGAGAACCAGGAAAAAGACATGCTGTGGAGGGGAGCAGAGATCAATCACTAATGATTAAATGCAGAGTGATGCATACAGAGCAAAAAGAGAAAGAAACACTCAGTGCATCATGGGAAACCCCCAGCAGTCTAAGTCTAGAGCAGCATAACTAAGGGATGGTTCAGGGTCACCTGATCCAGCCCTAACTATAAGCTTTAGCAAAAAGGAAAGTTTTAAGCCTAATCTTAAAAGTAGATAGGGTGTCTGTCTCCCTGATCTGAATTGGGAGCTGGTTCCACAGGAGAGGAGCCTGAAAGCTGAAGGCTCTGCCTCCCATTCTACTCTTACAAACCCTAGGAACTACAAGTAAGCCTGCAGTCTGAGAGCGAAGCGCTCTATTGGGGTGATATGGTACTATGAGGTCCCTAAGATAAGATGGGACCTGATTATTCAAAACCTTATAAGTAAGAAGAAGAATTTTAAATTCTATTCTAGAATTAACAGGAAGCCAATGAAGCCAGTCACAAAGATTAAATTAGTAACACATGATGCTGTCATGGTTTAAAATCCTGCAGGGCAGCAAGGTCCCCCTGCTCAAGCCAGGCCCAGTCCAGGCCCATTTGAAGTTCACCAGTGACCATCTGGATGATCCAGAGGAGGCATGGGAGAAGGTCATGTGGTCAGATGAGACCAGAATAGAGCTTTTTGGAATCAGCTCTACTTACCATGTTTAGAGGATGAGAACAACCCCAAGAAAACCATTCCAACCGTGAAGCATGGGGGTGGAAACATCATACTCTGGGGGTGCTCGTCTGCAAAGGGGATAGGACGACTGCACCGTATTGAAGGGAGGATGGATGGGGTCATGTATTGCAACAACCTCCTTCCCTCAGTAAGAGCATTGAAGATGGGTCATGGCTGGGTCTTCCAGCATGACAGTGACCCCAAACACACAGCCAGGGCAAGAAGTATTTCAAGGTCCTGGAGTGGCCTGGCCAGTCTTCAGACATGAACTCAATAGAAAATCTTTGGAGGGAGCTGAAACTCCAAACCTGAAAGATCTAGAGAAGATCTGTATGGAGGAGTGGACCAAAATCCCTGCCGCAGTGTGTGCAAACCTGGTGAAAAACTACAGGAAAAGTTTTACCTCTGTAATTGCAAACAAAGGCTACTGTACCAAATATTAACATTGATTTTCACAGGTGTTCAAATACTTATTTGCAGCAGTAACATACAAATAAATTATTAAAAAATCATGCATTGTGATTTCCGGATTTTTTTTTTTTTTTAGATTAAGTCTCTCACAGTGGACATGCATTTAAGATGAAAATTTCAGACCCCTCCATTATTTCTAAGTGGGAGAACTTGCAAAACCACAGGGTGTTCAAATACTTATTTTCCTTACTGTATATATATATATATATATATATATATATATATATATATATATATATATTCATGGCAATCCCTCTGTGGTGAGGAAGATTGCCTCTTGATTGATTCATGGACAGGATATTATTTACTGGGCTTGGGTTTTAATATTGGGTTTGTTTAATGAGGAAATGTTGTTGCACGTTGACATACACACCTTGCCAGATCCTTAGCCCGCCCTGATGACTGACAAATCCCAGACGATCAAGGTCTGAGGACCTGCCGCAGCCTTCATCCGCCTTCACCGCCGTTGGGTTACAAACCCTCACCTCCTCTACCTGATCCGCCGTTAGATGTCCTGTTGGACCTTCATAGTTACCATAGCAGCTACAGGGTACACAAGTTCCCCACTGTATTTCACTCAAACAGGCAATCCCCTACTTGATTGGTTACCCACGTGTCATGACGCAGACAAGGAGTTGAATTTTGACACCCATATAGTGGGAGAAATATACTCTTTCCACCTGTGCTAGATTTACATAGGGGCCATTGGGGCCATGGCCCCAGGCCCAAGGACCCTGGGGGCCCATGGTCCCTGGGGGCCCATCCTCACCCCCCCCCCCCCAAAAAAAACACCTAAATAAAAAATATGCATTAAGAAAAATGAATACAAATTGTTTGAGTTTTACATGTTGATATTACAAAGGTTTTACAGATTTTGAGGTGCTGACCTCTGTTGCTAATTTAAGGGAAAGGCAAAGCAAGATTATTTCTATAGCACATTTCAGCAACAGGGCAATTCAAAGTGCTTTATATATACATACAAACAAACATTGCAGCAACACATTAAAAGAAACAAAAGACAATTAAAAGAAGAAACAAAATAGCAGGGAAAAAATTGAATATTAACATTAAAAAAGAGAAATAAAATCACAAAGAGTTTGTAAAATCTTCTAATTAAAAGCAGCTGTAAAAAGGTGAGTCTTCAACTTTTATTTAAAGGAACCAACAGTTTCTGTAGACCTGATATTTTCTGGGAGTTTGTTCCAAATATTTGGAGCCTAAAAGCTGAAAGCTGCTTCTCCATGTTTGGTTCTGGCTCTTGGGACTGTGAGCAAACCAATTCCAGATGCCCTGAGTGGTCTGGATGGTTCATACTGGGTCAGAAGGTCCCTAATATATTTTGGCCCTGAGCCGTTCATTGCTTTGTAGACCAGCAGCAGAATCTTAAAATCTATTCTCTGGCAGACAGGGAGCCGTGTAAAGACTTTAGAACTGGAGTGATGTGGTCCACTCTCCTGGTCTTAGTGAGGACTCGAGCAGCAGCGTTCTGGACCAGCTGCAACTGTCAGTCAGACAGTTGCAGCTGTCTGCAGACACACTATTACAGTAATCAAGCCTACTAAAGATAAATGCTTGCACCAGTTTTTCCTAGTCCTTCTGACACATTAGTCCTTTTATCCTCCATACATTCTTTAGATGGTAGTAGGCCAACTTTGTGACTGCCTTAATGTGTTTGTTAAAATTCAGCTCTGAGTCCATGATCATTCCTAGATTTCTGGCATGGTCAGTGGTTTTTAGCTTTAATGTTTGAAGCTGCTCGCTGACTTTTAATCTCTCATCTTTAGCTCCAAAAACAACCACCTCAGTTTTGTTTTTCTTTAGCTGGAGAAAGTTTAGGCTCATCCACTCATTACTTTGTTCAATACATGCACCTAGAATGTGTATTTGACCATGATCACCTGGTGACATTGTAATATAGAGCTGTGTCCCGGATCAACACAGCCTTTACTTTGGAAATGATCTGTTCGTTTCAGCCTGTCGATTGCCGCACAGGCGCGGCGCGCCCTCCGCCATTGTGCGCCGTCTTTAAACTGTTTGTAACACTCCTTAATCTGTGTGATTCCCATAAGATCTTCACCGAAAGCCATCTGAATTTTCCGAATGGTCTCCAACTGGCTGTCTCTCACAATTTCTGAAAAAATTTTGATGCAGTAAAGCGGCAGTTGATCAGCCAATTTCCTGACAATGAAAATCCGCCGAGGAGGCTGGACCACTCCTTCCACAAGGTGTGTTCACAGGCGAATGACGCAACCGACAGGCGTGAAAAAACTCACGCATGCGCACGAAGGTTCAAGCTTGGCTGAGGCAATCGCACGCGATTCAAATCCATATAGTTTTTGCAAAAAATAAAAAGGTCAAATAGTTTTCTAACAGTCCTTGTGTGTATATATATATATACGAGGGCTGTCAATAAAGTAACGGTCCTTTTTATTTTTTTCAAAAACTATATGGATTTCATTCATATGTTTTTACGTCAGACATGCTTGAACCCTCGTGCGCATGCGTGAGTTTTTCCACGCCTGTCGGTGTCGTCATTCGCCTGTGAGCACTCCTTGTGGGAGGAGTCGTCCAGCCCCTCGTCGGGATTCCTTTGTCTGAGAAGTTGCTGAGAGACTGGCGCGTTGTTTGATAAAAATTTTTTCTAAACCTGTGAGACACATCGAAGTGGACACGGTTCGAAAAATTAAGCTGGTTTTCAGTGAAACTTTTAACGGCTGATGAGAGATTTTGAGGTGAGACTGTCGCTTTAAGGACTTTTCACGGTGCGAGACGTCGCGCAGCGCTCTCAGCCGCCGTCGTCAGCCTGTTCAAGCTGAAAACCTCCACATTTCAGGCTCTATTGATCCAGGACGTCGTGAGAGAACAGAGAAGTTTCATAAGAAGTCGGTTTCAGCATTTTATCCGGATATTCCACTGTTAAAGGAGATTTTTTTTAATGAAAGACGTGCGGACGGGTCCGCGCGTCGGGACGCAGCCGCCGCGACGCTCCGCCACAGGAAAAACACCTCTGTTGAAAGCCTTAAGGACAAGTTGGAACATGTCCTGCCTGTTAAACAATTTCTCATATACTCACTCCACTGAAAGCCATCAAAAGCCGCCTGGATTTTACAAATGGTTATCAACACGGAGGTGTTTTTCCTGTGCCGCCGCACCGCGCCGGCTGCGTCCCGACGCGCGGATCCGTCCGCACGTCTTTCATTAAAAAAATCTCCTTTAACAGTGGAATATCCGGATAAAATGCTGAAACCGACTTCTTCTGAAACGTCTCTGTTCTCTCACGACGTCCTGGATCAATAGAGCCTGAAATGTGGAGGTTTTCAGCTTGAACAGGCTGATGACGCCGCCTGAGAGCGCTGCACGACGTCTCGCACCGTGAAAAGTCCTTAAAGCGACAGAATCACCTCAAAATCTCTCATCAGCCGTTAAAATTTTCACTGAAAACCAGCTTAATTTTTCGAACCGTGTCCACTTCGATGTGTCTCACAGGTTTAGAAAAAATTTTGATCAAACAAAGCGCCAGTCTCTCAGCAACTTCTCAGACAAAGGAATTCCGACGAGGGGCTGGATGACTCCTCCCACAAGGAGTGCTCACAGGCGAATGACGTCACCGACAGGCGTGGAAAAACTCACGCATGCGCACGAGGGTTCAAGCATGTCTGACGTAAAAACATATGAATGAAATCCATATAGTTTTTGAAAAAAATAAAAAGGACCGTTACTTTATTGACAGCCCTCGTATATATATATATATATATATTTTTTTTTTTTTTTATAGTGTTGATTGGAGTGAGATATGCCCTTTAAGGAGATTCAAATGATCTCATGGCAGGTTTGATATGGCATCACAAAAAGTGATTTGATCTATTAGTTTGTGATACCATAAAAAAATGCAGTAGATTTTCGTGATGGTATCACAAAATCTGGGTGGCTGTTGGTGTCATGATTAGGGTTAGGGTTAAAATGATTGATCAAAGCATCATAAAAATGTAATACATTTCATGTTGGTATCACAAAAAAAAAAAACAAGAAACAACTTGAGACTGGGCTGTATACTGCATGCAGGTGCCTCTGTGCTGTTGTGACAGAGGCCAGCAGGAGTCATTGTGCATGTGGTAGTCAGTAAACCTCACTCCCCATCACCAAAAGACACTCTGGCCACAGCCCCCAGAGCCCATGGGTTTTAGCCTTCTGGTTAGAAGGGCTACCTCCTATGCCGGAGATTGTGAGTTTGACACGAGGCCAAGAGGACACCCACTCTTCACCTGGCTACTTTTGGGAGGTGAAGATGAACCATTTGTGTCCTTGGTTGGTTGCCAACACGTACCCAAGACGGGTCCATGGTGTGTTGAATGCAGAAATAGCAGCTCTAGCAGATGTCTGTTAGCAGGATTACGTCAAAACTACTCCATGGATTCTCACCACAGATAGATAATAGGCTATGGAAGATTCCATTCAATTTTGGAGGTGATCCAGATGCAGATCCAGATTCTGGATTCTGGATCAAGATTTCACTTTATATAGGCTTTGAAGGGTTAGGTCAAAACTACTTCAATGATTATCAACAAATTTGCAGTGCAGATAGATATAAGGCCATGGATGACTCCATAAAATGTTGGCGGTGATCCGGATCCGGATTCTGGATCAAGTTTCACTTTATATAGGCGTTGAAGGATTACACTAAAACCACTTCATGGATTCTCACCAAATTTGCACTACTGATAGATATTCGGGCATGGAAGACTGCATTAAATTTGGAAAGTGATCTGGATATGGATCCGGATTCTGGATCAAGCTTTCCCATTATATAGGCTTTGAAGGATTACTTCAAAACTACTTCACAGGTTCTCACCAAATTTGCACCACAGATAGATATTAGGGCATGGAAGACTGAATTTTAGAGGTGATCCGGATTCAGATTTCTGATTGCTCTTGTTTTTTGTGTAGCTCAAGTAAAAATGCCCCATGCTTATTTTTGAAGCCTGTATACTTGTTGCTGCATATTGAATAATTCCTAAATATAATACCACTTAAAAGGTCTATAACAGTCCTAAATTTGTTTTTGTTTTCTCTGTGTCTGCTAATCAACTGTTTCTCAGGACACCCAATATTGACCAGCTGGCACAGGAAGGGGTAAAGCTGACACACCACATTGCTGCAGCAAGCCTCTGTACTCCCAGCAGGGCTGCATTCCTCACAGGACGATATCCGATACGATCAGGCCAGTTGAAACTTCACAAATGCAAATCACTTTACAGACTGGAGCAGTGCCAAAGCAATTGCTTATATGAAAAATTTCATTGTTAATTGATTCAGATCTTGTCACCGCCCATGATGCCACCTTATATGGTGACCAGGGCAGCTGGTCACTAGGAACTGCTAGGGTGCCACCCTCTCAAAATATTGAGACAGGAAAATATACAACATAATTAATTACTAAGTGTGGTTTGTTCAGAGTCAGCGTATGCAAGTGCCTGTCAGTGCCTGTATGTATTTAAATGTCTTCCAACACTTCATTTCAGTGTTTTCATTTCAGTGTTTTCATTTCAGTTCATTTCATTTCAGTTAGTGAGAGTAAAGCCCAGTTCCTGGTTGGGTCCTGAGGCTGAGTTTTAATTTTAACAGCAAACTTTGCCTCATGGATGCAGCTCCCGGACCAGTTCACACAGTTTTTTTTATCTAATTTTATTGGACACTGGGCAAATCCTTCACAGCGAGTATAGGAGTTCCAGTCAGTCATCACTTTGGTTGTAATACCGAAAAAATTATTTGTACGCCGAACACCGCCACAGCCTTTGTATTCCAAGTTTAACTTGTGGCTACCTTGGTCTTGTTTTGTATGTGTGCTTTTACGTGCCGAAGCAGAGATCAGAGCAAAGCAATTGTTGGAATCTTTAAAGGCTCTGAAACATTGAGATGTTTAACCTTTTCGAAATGTTTTACTGACTGAATTCAAAATAAGAAGCAGACTGTAGGCTAACTAAGCTATAATACCTAGTTATCACTTGATAACATTAGATATCAAGGTAGTATATCACATAGAGTAATACTAATATGATCTTAAAGGCAGCCTGAACATCTTATGGTACACTCTGCAGCGAACTTAAAAAGAACAGTGACTCGACCAAATGTAATATTTTTATTGGACCTAATGTCTGCCGCTTATTTAAGGCAGGCCTTTATTTTTTTTCAGTGGAATTTTTGTCCTGGTCATTAAATTAGGCAGGTCCTGATTCAGGATTCCCAGTAGATTGTTCGGCGCCTCCTGACTGTAACTAATCCATTACATACATATAACACATTTGATCCATTTTACACATATAACAGATTTTGTCCATTTTATAGATATAACGGATTTCGATTATAACAGAAAAAATTTGCTGGTCCACTTGAATCATTATATGCTGGGTAGGTTTTCTGTTGTGTTGACACTTGATAGTGTAGCAGGAAGAATATGTGTTTTAGGATATTTTGAAATGATCACTTCTGGATAATGTTACCTCGAATAATGGGGGCAGCGTATGACTGAATGATATTATAACAAGGTTATAATATCACTGATTTTAGGCTCAGTCAATAGGAAATATTAAAATCAGTCTCTAATCTAACAGTAGTAAGTTCTGCAGGTCAAGTGTCAATTACTTTTTCATCTATTTTTATTCTATTTGGATGCTCTTATTATGCTTTTATGTGTGTTTTTCGTACTGTTCTTTTTATATTTTCTTTAGTTGGTGCTATTGGAAAGCACTTTGGTTCAGTGAAAACTGTTGTAAAGTGCTATAGAAACAAAACTTGTTGATTGATTGATTGAAGTCCAACCCCTCTGTAATACAATACAAAATCACAGACAACTTCACACGTTTAAAACATTTATTTAACTCAGGCAGGAGTTAAATAACAGGACATATCACAGTAAGCAATTTGATAATGATGAGGTTCAATGAGCAATTATTATATGATGTTTATGTAATTTGGTTAGTTGCAGGAGTTTAAGAATGAATTCCGTTCGAATCCGCTGGGGATTTACTTTGTTATTTATTAACGTGAGAGATGGTTAGTGACAGTGAATAGAATTAAATAAAGCCACTCTGTTTTATCTGACACCATAGCCTGGTGTGCAGCTGGTCTCCGTGAGGTCAGATGCTGTGAGCCATCTCGTTTTCAGTCGATGAGCCATCCGTCTGTGCAGCTGTCTGCGCAGCTGTCTCCAGTACCTTGGCAGAGAGACTCTGCCGGTCACCATGCCCGGTTTCGTTGGTTACCAGGGGCTCTTTCAGTTTTTATGCTGCGACTTGTGGCGGCGCTTTGAATCGCTGTTGACGGCTCAGCTAACCTGGATGTTTTTATCTCTGCAGCGCTTGCTGTCTGGGATCGTCAGAATAAAGGCTCGAGTGTCTTTATTTTCTGTTCACCGTCATCATCTTTGGAAGCCGGATCAAATCACAAAATTCGATACAACTAGTTGACTTTGTAAGAAAAAGATTCACAAGATGAATTTGGAGTTCAAGAAGAAAAAGGTTTTAATTTGAAAAATTGTCAAAGGAAGTTAAATGCGCCTGTGCGTTTAACTTGACAAAAGTGGAGAAAAAGTTATTTATAGAAAAAAATGAAAAAGTAATTTCTTGTTTGGTGCACACAACCAAGAAATAAGTTTAGGCAACAGGTGGTTGCGAGACAGACAAAGGGTCATAAAAATTTGGATGGCTAAGGCAGCGTCTCGAGACCCAAGAAAAATGCAGGTTGAGAAGAGAAGAGAAGCGAAGCAAAAAGGGAAGAGCCAGAGAGGGAGTTCCCCAGGGGTGCATGCCTTTAAAGGGTTAAAAAGCTGCACCCCCCAAGAATTCTGGGTACTGTAGTTTTTTTCTCTGCATTTCTTTGTCTAGTTTTATAATAAATCGGTATCTGCTATTTTAAATTCCCGCTTAACCAAGCAAGTCCTGTATTGTAAAACTCTAGTAAACAATTTCCCTTAGAACTACCACACAACACAATTATATATGAAAAAGCACATTTGATAACTTTCTACAATCGATGATCAGAGCAAAAAGGCACAAGACATATACATTCCATGTGTGAAGTTAAATGACCACATTTTAGTTATTTCCTTTCTTTTCCTCTTTTTTTTCTTGTTACAACAACAAAGTACAACTTTTTAAATGTGGTTACAACTTTATAACATTGCAAGAGTTGGGCACATGTCCTTTCCCAATTCCACCAGCAGGGGTCACTCTTGTTCCACATAAAATCATAAAACATGAAATCCGTTAATCTTGCATCGATTTTAACCAGTCAAACTGCGTTGTGATGGCCAAGTTGAGGGTAATCCTTCTGTTGTATGGTCTTATTAGAATTGTGTTGTGAAGACACAGTTTTTGGACTTTGGGGAAAGTAGGCCTTTCTGTGGTCTGTGTTTTAGATGAAAAACAATCTGGTTTTGGGATCTGATAAGGGTTTCACAGTTCCATGAGGAATGCACTTTAAACAGTCTTAAATCCTGTTAGTGGTGGGGGTTGATGACAGTTGGCCATCCTGTGCTAAGCCAGAAAAGCCTCCTTTTGACAACTAGATATATCCCAGATCTTTGGGATATATTGGGTTTCTCTGAAGACAGATTTTAGGACTTTTGCTTAATGCAAACTTAGGAGGTTGAATGGCGACTGCAATCTTCTCACTACAATAGGAACTCCATTTTCACAATAATGATGTATTTCCCATTATTGAGAAAAACAGTCTGCAAGATGCTCAGCTTTGTGCACGCTGGTAAGTATTGTCATTGATATAACTGTGAAAAATCTAAGAAATATATCTGTGTGATCAGACAGCCTGAAAAACAGCAGAGAGGTGCGCATGCATGGTGGCGTGACACAGACAGCAGAGTCACCACACATTGGGATCTAAAATCCAACAGATTCTGAAAAAGTTCAGCATTTTGGGCTGAAGTGTGTCGCCTCCTCTCTGTACATTCTCAGTAAATCTGAGGTACCACTTTCAAATGAAAGCTCAGAAGCTTCATTATCAGATGTAGCAGCGTTCGTTTCACTGTTTGTCAGCCATCAAGATGTTTTTGCTTTTCCTAAAATGTACATCACATGCCGAGCAATGACATTTTCCAGAAATGCAACTGCTGAGTTGCAGAGCGCGAGGGATAATTATCAGTAAAATACATTAGGGACCACTAATTATTACCGCATGTGCACAGATGGAGTTACAATCCTGAATACTTTGATATTGTGTTGCTAACTGGGACGTTAAATACGTAATGTGCAACATGTCCTTGTTTTTGTATTTGTTTGTGGCTCATTTTTTATGTAATATTAATATTTTTGGGGTTATTTTTTCATTCCATTTTTCCATTGTTCTTGCAAGAAGGAAGGCATAAGTACTTTTTAGTCTGTGTAAATTGGTTTGAGTATCAAATTTTGTTATTTCTTACGTTGCAAGTTCATCATTAGCACTTACATTTTTTTTTTGGGCGGGGGGGGGGGGAGCTGGACCTTTTGTTTTTCAAAAAAAAAAGCTTTTTTTTGGTCAGTATAGAGGGGTTTCAAAATTTGAATCACAAGGACAAATTTCATGACATTGTGTGAATCAGGCACTTTTTTGAAATATATATACATATGTAAAGGGCTACGCCTGTCTGTCTGACTGGGATAAACTCCCAAACTATAATATGGAGCCCTAAAAACCATATATATTCTGAATCCTCATGACATGGGGAACAAACTGGTACCATTTATTTTTTTTAAGTTGAACTGAAAATTACCCCCAAAATAGCCATTTATGTAAGACCATACAGTGTTGTATCATGTGCTTTTCATGCTGCCACTTCTGGGGAACAAACTGGTACCATTTTTTAAAAAGTTGAACTGAAAATTATCCCCAAAATAGCCGTCTGTGGGTATGACCAGGCAGATTCAAATTTCCAGCCCTGTATATGTGTTGGCCATCTCTATTTATTTAATCCTTTTCTACAGCACACTCAGTACAGCACAGCTACAACACACTCAGCAAAACAACAACATGCTTCAGCTGAGGCTGTGGGTATGACCAGGCAGATTCAAATTTCCAGCCATGTATATGTGTTGGCCATCTCTGTTTATTTAATCCCTTTCTTCAGCTACTTTATGTTCTCAACTGTTAAGCACCTGACTGTCCTGTACATCTCAGTTTGCCTTCCTGTCTGAATACATTCATTTTATGTTTGTAAAATTGCAATGTAAAAACAGTGAAATACACCACTGCCTCAATTTTGATTCATTGATATTTACATTTACTGTTACCTATCATTTCTGTGTAATTTTGTTATAAATTTCATTGCAAAACAAAGTCTGCATGAAGGACTTCAAATGTGTTTGTCTTTTAACAAAGTATTTCCACTTAGTTTGGGGAGTCCACCTCTTATAGTTCTGCTGGACAAACTTTAGCCCATTAAATATAATATTTATAAGACATTAGCATTACAAAAATAAATGTTGGGCAATTGTTTTGATTAAAATGATTGGCATTTGGCTTATGTCTAAAACAGGTTAACCCGGGCAGCACTGGGTACCCCAGCTAGTATTTCATAAAGTAATCCACAGCACATCATAGAGCAGGGGTATTCAATTCATTCCAGAAAGGGCCAAGAGGGTGCAGGTTTTCTTTGAAACCGTCCACTTTACCAGGTGATTTCACTAATTAACTGATTACATCTGCTCAAAGTAAAAGTAAGCAAGTCCCTTCGGCTGCTCCCTTGTTTGCACTTGGGGTCACCACAGCAAATCCAAGGTGGATCTGCATGTTGAATTGGCACAGATTTTATGCCGGATGCCTGTCCTGATGCAGCTCCACATGGAGAAATGTGGCAGGGGTTGGATTAGATCCGGGAAACTTTCGCATTGAAACCAAGCACACTAACCACTTGGTCACCACTCCTGCACATCTGCTCAAAGTAAAAATAAATAAATAAATAAATAAATGTGTGTGTATACAGTACTACAGTACATATTTAATATTTAATACATTTTTTGTGGTGTATAAGATGTCTTGTTTCTTTTGTGGTGTACAGTAGCTCTGCGGGAGCACCCCCAATTTCCTTGCCCCCCCCCCCGTACAATGATAATAAAGACTATTCTGTTCGAATAGCTCTGGTCTGTGAATTAATCATGTTCTTCGTTTTACTTACACACAGGAATGGCTGGTCATGGAAGACTTGGAGTCTATATATTTTCTGCAGCATCTGGAGGACTTCCGAGCCATGAGGTTACATTTGCTAAGATAGCAAAGCAACAAGGCTATAACACTGCTATAATTGGTGTGTTGATTTTATTATTATTACTATTATTATGCCCCAAGGCCAAAATATCCTAGTGTTGAGGAATTGATACACAAGCAGAGGCTGGCCTGGGTGTCCACAAACCTAGACTTTTCGAAGTAAAAGAAACTGACAAATAAGCTACATGTAATTTCAACCCCACACATGCCGGCGCGGGGATGAGAATGTCTTCAGCTACATTCTTTCAAAATCTTTTCCATAGGGTTTTCTGGACTTCTGATCTGTTATTTGAGTTTTAGAACACAACTGTTGTGAAACAATCAGAAACTAATGGCTTGTTTCTGTGATTTAGTATATTTCTCTGTTGGAAACAGCATCTTCTCTCTCTCTGTCACTGATGATCACACCTGCTCCTAATTTCCATTAAATATTCAGCTACCACTAAGCACACAATAGTGTGCAGGTAATGAATGTTTATGAGTTCATTGGTATAAATATCTCATGAGGTGAAAGAATTATCACTGTCAATAGCTCCTTCAAATCGTCATCCGTCAGCACAAAAAAAACCAAGGTTCAAGGTTCACCAGATTTGAATCTCAATTTGTACTTCTTATATGTCCCTTGACTTTGGGCACTACTATATTACAAGTGTTTTTTTTATTGTTTCCTTTTCATTTCAATTCAGTATATTTATACAAGTGCATCTAAAATGTTGCTATGAAGCTTTTGATGAAATGAATTTAAAAATGAAGCTTTTATTTTTAATTTTTGATAATTATGGTCTACAGCTCCAAATAAATAAACAATGGATTTTGCAAAACTATGGTGGTCTACATTTTCGGAATTGGTAGTGTAAGTAATTTGGTGGCCAAAGAAGATTTGAAGATTGAAAGTAGTATAAATAGTGTGTTGTGAAATCATTCCACCCCAGCAAAAGAACAGTTCAAAGGCATCATTAATAGCCCAAAATTACCAGGACATTCATACCCACAACTGTAAAGTATATGTTGGTATTTGAACTTGTTCCTTTTTTTCTCACTTCATATTTTGATGTTCCCACCCCACCCCTTTCAGGAAAATGGCACCTGGGGCTTAACTGTAAGAGCAGCGATGATCACTGCCACCACCCCAGTACCCATGGCTTTGACCATTTCTATGGTATAACTGTGACCAACGTACGGGACTGCCAGCCCGGCCACGGCACAGTGTTCCAGATACATAAATATTTACCATACAAGAATCTGGGCATTGGCTTATTGACTGTGGTCCTGCTCCACTCCATCAGTGTGATTACAATACGGCGAAAGTTGATTGGAAGTCTGTTGTTGGTGTTGGCTGTGGCAGCAGTTGTGTTTGCAGGATTTCTGAGGATTTACCGCTACTTCAACTGCATACTCATGCGAGATCACAGAATCGTGGAACAGCCGTTCACATCTGAAAATCTGACGCAAAGAATGACTAATGAGGCAGTGGACTTCATAGAAAGGTATGTTTGAGTTATACACCCACAAAGATCCCCTCCATCAAAAGAGTGAAAAGCTTTAGTCAGTTTACACAAACTGTTTCCAGATTGCTGAGATGGTGCAGGTTTTTCATTAGCTGATTTTAGTGATGAGCGTCACCCATCTGCTCACAGTGGTGTTAATTAGCAAAATCACCCGAGTCTGTGGTTGCACAGGTAGTGGTTAACACTCTGCCACCGTGGCTATGTTGTTTCACAGCAAGAAGGTCAATGGTTCAACAATGCTCAATGGATACTCTTGCTTGCCTCTACTGGTGGTTGGCTCTCACTGCGGTATTGTATCACCTCCTGTTCCGGAGCACAGCGGTGTTTTGCTGTATCTGTTAGCTGTTTAATCTGCGCAGTTAGATTGATCTAGTTACCTAGATAACGATTTGTTTCACAGTGTAATCTTCACGTGCCTTAACTAAAGCACTCCCTCTGCTGAATCACCTCTAAATTATTTACATGTTATTCACTTTGCATGTTTTTAGGAATCCGCTAGCTTAGCGCAGCTACTAGCTCTTAGCCGGTTTAGCATGGCGGCTTCTCCTGTCTCTCCCGCACTTTTCTGCTCTGGGTGTGAAATGTTTAGTTATTCCTCGGCCTCCTTTAGTAGTAATGGTACTTGTAATAAGTGTAGCTTATTCGTAGCTTTGGAGGCCAGGCTGGACGAATTGGAGACTCGGCTCCGCACCGTGGAAAATTCTACAGCTAGCCAGGCCCCTAGCCAGGCCCCTAATTCATTTGAAAGCTTGACTCTTAGTCTTGTCCATCCAAATTGGAAGTCCCAAAAACCAGTTTTATTTGTTGTTATCTATCGTCCTCCTGGTTGTTACTGTTGAGTTTCTCTGTGAATTTTCAGAACTTTTGTCTGACTTAGTGCTTAGCTCAGATAAGATAATTATAGTGGGCGATTTTAACATCCACACAGATGCTGAGAATGACAGCCTCAACACTGCATTTAATCTATTATTAGACTCAGTTGGCTTTGCTCAAAAAGTAAATGAGTCCACCCACCACTTTAATCATATCTTAGATCTTGTTCTGACTTATGGTATGGAAATTGAAGACTTAACAGTATTCCCTGAAAACTCCCTTCTGTCTGATCATTTCTTAATAACATTTACATTTACTCTGATGGACTACCCAGCAGTGGGGAATAAGTTTCATTACACTAGAAGTCTTTCAGAAAGCGCTGTAACTAGGTTTAAGGATATGTTTCCTTCTTTATGTTCCCTAATGCCATATACCAACACAGTGCAGAGTAGCTACCTAAACTCTGTAAGTGAGATAGAGTATCTCGTCAATAGTTTTACATCCTCATTGAAGACAACTTTGGATGCTGTAGCTCCTCTGAAAAAGAGAGCTTTAAATCAGAAGTGCCTGACTCTGTGGTATAACTCACAAACTCGCAGCTTAAAGCAGATAACCCGTAAGTTGGAGAGGAAATGGCGTCTCACTAATTTAGAAGATCTTCACTTAGCCTGGAAAAAGAGTCTGTTGCTCTATAAAAAAGCCCTCCGTAAAGCTAGGACATCTTACTACTCATCACTAATTGAAGAAAATAAGAACAACCCCAGGTTTCTTTTCAGCACTGTAGCCAGGCTGACAAAGAGTCAGAGCTCTATTGAGCCGAGTATTCCTTTAACTTTAACTAGTAATGACTTCATGACTTTCTTTGCTAATAAAATTTTAACTATTAGAGAAAAAATTACTCATAACTATCCCAAAGACGTATCGTTATCTTTGGCTGCTTTCAGTGATGCCGGTATTTGGTTAGACTCTTTCTCTCAGATTGTTCTGTCTGAGTTATTTTCATTAGTTACTTCATCCAAACCATCAACATGTCTATTGGACCCCATTCCTACCAGGCTGCTCAAGGAAGCCCTACCATTATTTAATGCTTCGATCTTAAATATGACCAATCTATCTTTATTAGTTGGCTATGTACCACAGGCTTTTAAGGTGGCAGCAATTAAACCATTACTTAAAAAGCCATCACTTGACCCAGCTATCTTAGCTAATTATAGGCCAATCTCCAACCTTCCTTTTCTCTCAAAAATTCTTGAAAGGGTAGTTGTAAAACAGCTAACTGATCATCTGCAGAGGAATGGTCTATTTGAAGAGTTTCAGTCAGGTTTTAGAATTCATCATAGTACAGAAACAGCATTAGTGAAGGTTACAAATGATCTTCTTATGGCCTCCGACAGTGGACTCATCTGTGTGCTTGTTCTGTTAGACCTCAGTGCTGCTTTTGATACTGTTGACCATAAAATTTTATTACAGAGATTAGAGCATGCCATAGGTATTAAAGGCACTGCGCTGCGGTGGTTTGAATCATATTTATCTAATAGATTACAATTTGTTCATGTAAATGGGGAATCTTCTTCACAGACTAAGGTTAATTATGGAGTTCCACAAGGTTCTGTGCTAGGACCAATTTTATTCACTTTATACATGCTTCCCTTAGGCAGTATTATTAGACGGCATTGCTTAAATTTTCATTGTTACGCAGATGATACCCAGCTTTATCTATCCATGAAGCCAGAGGACACACACCAATTAGCTAAACTGCAGGATTGTCTTACAGACATAAGGACATGGATGACCTCTAATTTCCTGCTTTTAAACACAGATAAAACTGAAGTTATTGTA
Source organism: Thalassophryne amazonica (assembly GCF_902500255.1). NCBI lineage: Eukaryota > Metazoa > Chordata > Actinopteri > Batrachoidiformes > Batrachoididae > Thalassophryne > Thalassophryne amazonica. The sequence goes on along the minus strand of NC_047103.1, from coordinate 116,902,143 downwards.
CTTGGCCCCACAAATCTTAGAAACATGGTGTCTAACCAGATCCTTACTCTGGATGGCATTACGCTGACCTCTAGTAATACTGTGAGAAATCTTGGAGTCATTTTTGATCAGGATATGTCATTCAAAGCGCATATTAAACAAATATGTAAGACTGCTTTTTTGCATTTACGCAATATCTCTAAAATTAGAAAGGTCTTGTATCAGAGTGATGCTGAAAAACTAATTCATGCATTTATTTCCTCTAGGCTGGACTATTGTAATTCATTATTATCAGGTTGTCCTAAAAGTTCCCTGAAAAGCCTTCAGTTAATTCAAAATGCTGCAGCTAGAGTACTGACGGGGACTAGAAGGAGAGAGCATATCTCACCCATATTGGCCTCTCTTCATTGGCTTCCTGTTAATTCTAGAATAGAATTTAAAATTCTTCTTCTTACTTATAAGGTTTTGAATAATCAGGTCCCATCTTATCTTAGGGACCTCGTAGTACCATATCACCCCAATAGAGCGCTTCGCTCTCAGACTGCAGGCTTACTTGTGGTTCCTAGGGTTTGTAGGAGTAGAATGGGAGGCAGAGCCTTCAGCTTTCAGGCTCCTCTCCTGTGGAACCAGCTCCCAATTCAGATCAGGGAGACAGACACCCTCTCTACTTTTAAGATTAGGCTTAAAACTTTCCTTTTTGCTAAAGCTTATAGTTAGGGCTGGATCAGGTGACCCTGAACCATCCCTTAGTTATGCTGCTATAGACGTAGACTGCTGGGGGGTTCCCATGATGCACTGTTTCTTTCTCTTTTTGCTCTGTATGCACCACTCTGCATTTAATCATTAGTGATCGATCTCTGCTCCCCTCCACAGCATGTCTTTTTCCTGGTTCTCTCCCTCAGCCCCAACCAGTCCCAGCAGAAGACTGCCCCTCCCTGAGCCTGGTTCTGCTGGAGGTTTCTTCCTGTTAAAAGGGAGTTTTTCCTTCCCACTGTAGCCAAGTACTTGCTCACGGGGTCGTTTTGACCGTTGGGGTTTTACATAATTATTGTATGGCCTTGCCTTACAATATAAGGCGCCTTGGGGCAACTGTTTGTTGTGATTTGGCGCTATATAAAAAAAAATTGATTGATTGATTGATTGACCACACGTCTGATTGAAAAGAGCTGCATGGAATCAGTGAGTCACATTGACTGTTAGGTTCATCCTGTCCAGTAGTTCTAATCCACCTTAGTAGAAGAAGAAAAATGTATGCTTCAGATGTGAAGTTAACACGTCATTTGAACCATGGACTAATAATGACACCAAAGTTATATTGGTAAGTAAGTAAGCTTTATTTATATAGCACTTTTCACAGACCAAGGTCACAAAGTGCTTCACACGATATAAATAGACAATAAAAACAACACATACAAATATAGAACAATAAAATAAATTGACACTAAAATGCCAGTTTAAAAAAATGTGTCTTTAGTTGCTGTCTAAAAACATCCACAGAGTCTAGTGAGCGAAGAGAACAGGGAAGTTCATTCCAGAGGCGAGGTGCCACAGCTTTAAAAGATCTGTCCCCTCGAGTTTTAAAACAAGTTCGGGGAACCATCAGCAGGTTCTGATTGGAAGACCTCAAACTCCTGCTGTAAACATAAGGCTGGATCAGGTCCTTAATGTATTCCGGTGCCTGTCCATGTAGAGCTCTAAAGGTCAGCACGAGGATTTTGTAATTTATCCTGTAAAAAACAGGGAGCCAATGTAAAGACTTGAGGACAGGAGTAATATGCATTCTCCTGTGGGCGCGGGTAAGAAGTCGTGCAGCAGAATTTTGCACTACCTGCAGACGGACCAGCTCTTTCTTACTGAGGCATGTAAAGAGACTGTTACAATAATCAAGTCGTGAAGAAACAAATGCATGCACAATCATCTCTAGCTCATTAAAAGCCACCATTTTGCGTAATTTGGAAATGTTTCGAATTTGGAAAAAACAGTTCTTAACGAGCTGCCTGGTGTGATGTTCCAAAGACATCCCTCCATCCAAAATGACACCCAGGTTACGCAGGCTGCCTTTAACAGAGCTGCTCAGATTACCAAGGTGATTCTTAATGACAGACATAGCACTATCTGGAGCTACAATCAATGTCTCAGTCTTATTAGAATTCAACTGCAGGCTGTTTTCAGTAAACCATTCTGTAATTTTAGTGAGACAACTAATGAGAGAACAAATTTTCTGTGCTTCAGTTGTCTTAAAAGAACAGTACAGCTGCAAGTCATCGGCATACAAATGGTAGGACACATCACAGAACTGCTGGATCAGCTTACCAAGAGGAAGGATATACAGCAGGAACAAAATCGGACCCAGGACTGAGCCCTGCGGGACACCCCACAAAAGATCAGCAGATTCAGACATCACATTGTTCACAGAAACACTAAAAGTTCTACCAACCAAGTAAGAGCTAAACCACTCTAATACAGGACCTGACATGCCAACCGTATCCCTCAATCTATTAATCAAAATGCCATGGTCAACGGTATCGAATGCAGATGACAGATCCAATAAAACCAGCACAGAACATTTACCACTATCAGCGGCCATCATAATGTCACTAGCCACCTTCAACAGGGCAGTTTCAGTGGAATGAAACTCACGGTATCCGGACTGAAATGTGTCATAGATGTTGTTAGTCTGCAAAAATGATTTAAGTTGGACACAGACCACCTTTTCCAAGACTTTAGCCAAAAAGGGGGTCTTTGATATTGGCCTAAAGTTCTTCAGTTCCATAGAGTCCAATCCTGCTTTCTTTAGCCGTGGTTCCACAACAGCATGTTTAAAAGAACAAGGAAACACACCAGTCGACAAGGACATATTGAAAATTTTAACAATACAAGGCCCAATAGAGTCAAAAACATTCATAAACAATCTAAAAGGAACTACATCCAAAATACCAGAGGTTGGTTTCATTATGTTGATGACAGATAGAATGTCCTCAATTGTAACAAGCTTAAAAGAGGTCCAGCATTGAGTGGGAGGTCCCAAATACCGGGAATCACAACAAGAGGGCAATGAGAGCGGCAAACTATCTTTTATGACTCTGACTTTGTCAATGAAGAAATTAAGGAACTCATCACTACTTGTTTTAGGAAGAACAGGAGTTACAGCAGCAGCAGGTGACACAATAGAGCTGATTGTGTCAAAGAGCACTTTGGGATTTCTCTTATTTGAGGCAATCAGCCGATAAAAATAGCTTTCCCTGGCCTCCTCTAACATCTTATTTAAGGAGGATATTAGATCTCTTAAATGTAGCCTGTGGACCTCCAATTTTGTTGATTTCCATAAACGTTCAATCTGGCGACATAATCTCCTTTGATTCATAATCGCATCATTGATCCAAGGACAGAATCGGCCACAGGAAACCTTATTAGCTTTAAGTGGTGCTATCTGATCCAAAATAATAGCACAATGGCTGTTAAAACAGTGCAGTCGTTGGTGAGTAAACGACCATATTTTATGGCAGAAATGAGGTCCAGGTTGTTAAAAGCGGCATTTCTCCTTTAATTCGGGTTGGTTTATATATGCGTATGTCTCCAGTGATTTTTAAACGAGCAGCCAGCTGTTGATTAAATAATCTCTTAATTTTGCTGTCTGAAGGACCTAAATAACCTCTTAATTTTGCTAGTGAGTTACACCAGGATGATGCATTTTACTTAAAAATAAAACTGTACTCAGAAGTATTGGAACACTTGGCATTTCACACATTTTAATTTGTTTATCCCATTTCAAATACAAATAAATAAATCTGAAGTTATCGTCGTTAAACTCAAATTGAAAGCAAATGTCTGCAACTTGATATAAATTAATTAAAAATATAAAATACAGCTTCCTGATGAAGTGGTGTAGAGGAGGATTTTCTTAAAAAGATGACCTGAACATTCAGCTACAATTTGTTAGAAAATACATCTGAGATGAAAGCCTAGATTTGAAGTTTTGGTGAAAGAAACGTTTGTATTTTTTCATAATTGATTGTAAATAAAGTCCAAGACATTTCCAAGTGACTTTGAAATGCTCATGTTTCCATCTCCTGACTTGTCTGAAGAAAACTGGCAATAAAACTGATTTTTATTTACAGGTTTTTTTCAAGTTTTAGAGATTTGCTTTCAGTTTGAGCTTGAGGAAGATAATTTTAGAAATTTTTATTCTTTATATTTTTTGTATTTCTTGAATTTGAAATGGCATGAACAAATTTAAATGTATGAAGTACCAAGTGTTCCAATATTTTTGGAGGGCACTGTATCCCTTCAAAATAAGTTTGGTATCATTACTGTATTGTTTAAGAATGTTTAAGAATAATTTTCACTGTTGCTGCACTTGTGTGCAGGTTCATCACGGCGTTGCTTCGAATTCCTCTGCACGTCTGTCTCAATGTGCCGAAAAAGTGCTAATGTCCACGTCTTTTCACAATTCCTGTGCTAGTCAGACGACGTTCCGGATAAAACACAGCGTCCAGTTTGGAAATGAACGGCACATTCCACTGTTACAGGAGTTTTTGTCATGGAAAGAGGAGCAGAGGCTTCGCGCGCTGCGGCGGTGCCGCATGGCGCAAAGCAACGCCGTGATGAAGCCTCACGGGACATGTTCTGGCATGTCCAGGCACATCCACAATTTCTCGGATAATCACTCGACTGAAAAACCACCAACAGCTGTCTGAACGCCATCTCAAAGCCGTCCTGTGAGACCAAAACGGAGGTGGTTTTGTCTCGCTCCAGTAGCGAATCCATCGTGACGCGCGAAGCCTCGGCTCGGCTTTCCATGACAAAATCTCTTGTTAAAAGTGAAATCTGCCGGAAAATGGTTGATGTCCAGCTCTTCTGATAACCAGAGAAATGGCACACGATGGCCACGGATCCAGACAGCCATCCGTTTAGAAATGAAATGGTTGTTCAGCCTGTCGATGGCGGCTTCGGAGTGCGGCGCGCCCCACAGCCGCTGGAGGCCGTCCTTAAAGTGACTGTAACACTCCTTATTCTCTACCAAGCCCGTAACATTTTCACCGAAAGCCAGATAAATTTTTCTAATGGTTTCCAGCTGCCAGTCTCTAACAGTTTCTGAAAAAATTCTGAGGGAAAAAAAGCCCAAATCATTCCGCCATTTCCTGGCAATGAAAATCCGACGAGGGGGCTGGACCACTCCTCACTCAAAGCCTGCTCACAGGTGAATGACGCAACCGACAGGCGTGGAAAAACTCACGCATGCGCACGAGGGTTCAAGCTTGTCTGACGCAATCACACGTGATTCAAATCCATATGGTTTTTGAAAAAAATAATAAGGTCGGCTACTTTTCTAATAGACCTCGTATTTATCAGCAGACGTATTGGTATCATATTTTTTTTGTTACCTAAATCATTATCATATTGGCCACCTGTTGTAATTTTAATCATGTGTGTCTGATAATGCTATGTTACAAACTGTAACATAGCATTATCATGTAACGTCCTAGGAAGTTAAAGGAAGTTAGGAAGTTAAAGTATTAGCCAGAGAGAAGAAATGGTTTGAGAGAGGGGTCAAGGAGGCATTCTTTGTGAAATGTTTGAAACCCAGCCTTAACCGGTGAGGGGGTCTGAGACACGCTGTGTCCCCTGTTTACAATGGGGTACTCAGGCCAAAGCAGTTTCAGTCTTTTGTTCATGGTAATGAGTCATTCACGTCATCAGCAGAGTCGTCAAGGGAGCCATCAGGAGAGGGTCTGTCCCATCATTAGGAGGGACAGCTGCCCTGTCATTAGGAGGGTGCTAACTAGAGCACAATAGGTGCTAATTAGAGCTATTGTTTAGTCACTAGCCTATAGCAGTCTGTCTCTCGGTAGGAGGGGGCTGGTTAGGTTTAAAACTCCAGCTTTTGTGACTTCTGATTATTCTTCTCTACAAGAGTCAAGACAGAAGTCAGACCACCAGAACAAGAATTTTAGCTGAGGAAGCTTCTGCGATTTGAAGCAAAACGTCCTCGCATCAAGCAACCCAGTCTAGTCAAAGATTCAAGCTTCTCTACTATGGAAACCACCTGGACAACTGAGAGCCTACACAGAAATATGTTACAAATACCTAATTTTCAGGAAATGCAGTAATTAATGAAGACAGCTTTACAAATTATGAAAAAGCAGTTTCATTGTACAACAATATCAAAGTTATTTTCTATGACTCACCCAAAGTTATTTGAATTCTAATTGTAAAGACCATGCTTTTTGCACACTTTTTTGAAGTTGAAGCATTTTAAGCACATTTTATATTTCCACAGGAGCACAGCAAGGCCATTCCTCCTGTTGTTCTCCTTTGTGCAGGTGCACACAGCCATGTTTGCATCAGCCAGGTTCAGAGGAACAAGCTCTCATGGTATCTATGGAGACGCTGTGCATGAGGTGGACTGGAGTGTAGGTAAGTCAACGGGGTCTGCTGTAAATTCTGTAAATCATCTGTATCGTTTTTTTGTTTGGATTTGATTTGGCCCCACCTCCAGTGTCAACCAGCCAATCAAAAAGCATTCATGTACAGACAAAGTAAAAGCAATAAATCAACAAGTCCAAGATGATGAGTGACATGGCTGTTGTTTTATTAGCCTTGCTGCTAAATTTGTGGCCAACTCTGTCTGAAGAAGATGCAGGTAACTTTGTGCACATTCAGCAGGTGCTGATGCTGGCAGTGGTGGTGCCATTATTGGGAGCTTAGAGCTCCCTGCTGCTTATGCGAATCATCATAATAAACTTGCAACGCTAGCAGTAATGTCAGCAGCTCACTGAAATTACTCATTAACTCTCATCAGCTCAAAGATTGTGTGCGAGAACTCACTCTTAACTTTAAAGTAGATTTTCATGGACCAGCACAGAAGCATCGTTCCAGGGGTGGTCCATTTGATTAAAAAAAAAAAACTCGCATTGATAAAGGAGCTAACCCAGAGATAATAAGAGATAATAAATGAACAGCCTTTTTTGCTGTGTTTGAATTCAGTGACACTATGTTAAGTGTGTGTTTTAGTGCACTCACTGACTATAGTGTGCTAAGTTGTTAGATACTGGAACATTTCCTTTTGATGGGGTACATGTAGTAGGCTTTGTTTGTGGTAACGTGTGGAGTTTTTCTGACCCCAAGGTGTTGTTGTGAGTGCCCAATATATATCTTTCATTCTGAGCAACATTGATGCCTGACAGGACCGCTATGTTGTGGTTTTGGCTGGTAGATTGATGGTCTTGTACCCTTGTGAGAACCTACCATAATCAGGATTGTTCAGGCCTCAGGTAGCCACTCACACTGAGATCTTTATGTTAGCAGTTGATTCTTCTGCGTTGTAAGATGTTCATGCATTGCTGAGTGCTTTGAAACAGTAATATTTCAAACATTGTTCTAATGGCTGCATGAAACATCGCTTGCCGTACAGACACAAACTAAACTGTTCAGGAATGTGCGTTAAAATACCAAATTTTGAATTTCGTGCTATTGCGCAAAGAAAATTTTGAAATGTTCAAAATCTCACGCATTAATTACGTTACCTTCACGTGAACATTACGCAAAAACACTGCATGTGAGTGTGAGTGATTGCATCAGTGCTCGTCTAAACGATTATAACGAGATGTTAAATCTATCATAAAAATAATTTTACAGCTGCTCACAAGAAGGGATGAACATGCAACTCTTTTACCAATATAAACATCACAAATAATTACCTTAGACCGTTCCAAATGCGTTCCCCACCTCATTAAGTGCATGAGAGAGAGAGAGGAAAAAATAGCTGCTGCTGGAGTCATCCTCTGTGATTCCGGAAGTGATTAGAGACATTTTCAACAGCCAACTCTGAGAAAAATGATTAATCTGCTACGAAATAATTATTTTATACACGCAGCATCCAGCGCACAAAGCATGGCATCCAGTGGAACAAAGCACGGCCTCCAGCTGGGAACACAGCAGGTGGAGATTGTCACAATGATGTGCGTGGAAGTGCATGGATCAAAGTCGTGTAAATGTCAGGGCACCTTAAGTATCTTGGGGTCTTGTTCACAAGTTCAAGAAGTAAGTTGAAGTGTGAGATCAATAGACTGATTGGGGCGGCATCTGATGTTTTAGGGACTCTGTACTGGACCGTCATGATGAAGGAGTAGCTGAGCCAGAAGGCAAGACTCTCAATTTACCAGTTGAATTTACACTCCTATCCTCACCTATGGTCGTAAACTTTGGGTAATGCTGAAAGAATACGGTTGCAGATACAAGCAGTGGAAATGAGATTCCTCTGTCTGGTAGCTGGGCTTACACTCCTGGACAGGGTGAGAAGGTCAACTATCTGGGAGGGACTCAGAGTGGCGCTGTTGCTTCTTTGCATTGAAAGGACCCAATTGAAGTGATTTGGGCATCTGGCATGGATGCCTATTAGTTGTCTCCCCAGGTAGGTCTTCCAGGCACATCCAACTGGGAGGAGGCCCTGGGGAAGATCCATGACATGCTGGAGGAATTATTTTTCCCAGCTAGCTTGGAAACACCTCAGGAATCAGAAAAAAAATGAGGTGGGCTTCATAGATAATTGGCAAAGCCTTCTGGGGGAAACCTGGTCTTGTTAGGAGAGACGGCATCCATCCCACTTTGGAAGGAGCAGCTCTCATTTCTAGAAATCTGGCCAATTTTCTTAAATCCTCCAAACCGTGACTATCCAGGGTTGGGACCAGGAAGCAGAGTTGTAGTCTTACACACCTCTCTGCAGCTTCTCTCCCCCTGCCATCCCCTCATTACCCCATCCCCGTAGAGACGGTGCCTGCTCCCAGACCACCAACAACCAGTAAAAATCTATTTAAGCATAAAAATTCAAAAAGAAAAAATAATATAGCACCTTCAACTGCACCACAGACTAAAACAGTTAAATGTGGTCTATTAAACATTAGATCTCTCTCTTCTAAGTCCCTGTTAGTAAATGATATAATAATTGATCAACATATTGATTTATTCTGCCTTACAGAAACCTGGTTACAGCAGGATGAATATGTTAGTTTAAATGAGTCAACACCCCCGAGTCACACTAACTGCCAGAACGCTCGTAGCACGGGCCGAGGCGGAGGATTAGCAGCAATCTTCCACTCCAGCTTATTAATTAATCAAAAACCCAGACAGAGCTTTAATTCATTTGAAAGCTTGTCTCTTAGTCTTGTCCATCCAAATTGGAAGTCCCAAAAACCAGTTTTATTTGTTGTTATCCATCGTCCTCCTGGTCGTTACTGTGAGTTTCTCTGTGAATTTTCGGACCTTTTGTCTGACTTAATGCTTAGCTCAGATAAGGTAATTATAGTGGGCGATTTTAACATCCACACAGATGCTGAGAATGACAGCCTCAACACTGCATTTAATCTATTGTTAGACTCGATTGGCTTTACTCAAAATGTAAATGAGTCCACCCACCACTTTAATCATACCTTAGATCTTGTTCTGACTTATGGTATGGAAATTGAAGACTTAACAGTATTCCCTGAAAACCCCCTTCTGTCTGATCATTTCTTAATAACATTTACATTTACTCTGATGGACTACCCAGCAGTGGGGAATAAGTTTCATTACAGTAGAAGTCTTTCAGAAAGCGCTGTAACTAGGTTTAAGGATATGATTCCTTCTTTATGTTCTCAAATGCCATATACCAACACAGGGCAGAGTAGCTACCTAAACTCTGTGAGTGAGATAGATTATCTCGTCAATACTTTTATATCCTCACTGAGGACAACTTTGGATGCTGTAGCTCCTCTGAAAAGGAGAGCCTTAAATCAGAAGTGCCTGACTCTGCTTTCAGTGATGCCGGTATTTGGTTAGACTCTTTCTCTCCGATTGTTCTGTCTGAGTTATTTTCATTAGTTACTTCCTCCAAACCATCAACATGTCTATTAGACCCCATTCCTACCAGGCTGCTCAAGGAAGCCCTACCATTAATTAATGCTTCGATCTTAAATATGATCAATCTATCTTTATTAGTTGGCTATGTACCACAGGCTTTTAAGGTGGTAGTAATTAAACCATTACTTAAAAAGCCATCACTTGACCCAGCTATCTTAGCTAATTATAGGCCAATCTCCAACCTTCCTTTTCTCTCAAAAATTCTTGAAAGGGTAGTTGTAAAACAGCTAACTGATCATCTGCAGAGGAATGGTCTATTTGAAGAGTTTCAGTCAGGGTTTAGAATTCATCATAGTACAGAAACAGCATTAGTGAAGGTTACAAATGATCTTCTTATGGCCTCAGACAGTGGACTCATCTCTGTGCTTGTTCTGTTAGACCTCAGTGCTGCTTTTGATACTGTTGACCATAAAATTTTATTACAGAGATTAGAGCATGCCATAGGTATTAAAGGCACTGCGCTGCGGTGGTTTGAATCATATTTATCTAATAGATTACAATTTGTTCATGTAAATGGGGAATCTTCTTCACAGACTTAAGGTTAATTATGCAGTTCCACAAGGTTCTGTGCTAGGACCAATTTTATTCACTTTATACATGCTTCCCTTAGGCAGTATTATTACACGGCATTGCTTAAATTTTCATTGTTACGCAGATGATACTCAGCTTTATCTGTCCATGAAGCCAGAGGACACACACCAATTAGCTAAACTGCAGGATTGTCTTACAGACATAAAGACATGGATGACCTCTAATTTCCTGCTTTTAAACTCAGATAAAACTGAAGTTATTGTACAAATCTTAGAAACATGGTGTCTAACCAGATCCTTACTCTGGATGGCATTACCCTGACCTCTAGTAATACTGTGAGAAATCTTGGAGTCATTTTTGATCAGGATATGTCATTCAATGCGCATATTAAACAAATATGTAGGACTGCTTTTTTTGCATTTGCGCAATATCTCTAAAATTAGAAAGGTCTTGTCTCAGAGTGATGCTGAAAAACTAATTCATGCATTTATTTCTTCTAGGCTGGACTATTGTAATTCATTATTATCAGGTTGTCCTAAAAGTTCCCTGAAAAGCCTTCAGTTAATTCAGAATGCTGCAGCTAGAGTACTGACAGGGACTAGAAGGAGAGAGCATATCTCACCCATATTGGCCTCTCTTCATTGGCTTCCTGTTAATTCTAGAATAGAATTTAAAATTCTTCTTCTTACTTATAAGGTTTTGAATAATCAGGTCCCATCTTATCTTAGGGACCTCATAGTACCATATCACCCCAATAGAGCGCTTCGCTCTCAGACTGCAGGCTTACTTGTAGTTCCTAGGGTTTGTAAGAGTAGAATGGGAGGCAGAGCCTTCAGCGTTCAGGCTCCTCTCCTCTGGAACCAGCTCCCAATTCGGATCAGGGAGACAGACACCCTCTCTACTTTTAAGATTAGGCTTAAAACTTTGGATCAGGTGACCCTGAACCATCCCTTAGTTATGCTGCTATAGACTTGGACTGCTGGGGGGTTCCCATGATGCACTGAGTGTTTCTTTCTCTGCACCACTCTGCATTTAATCATTAGTGATTGATCTCTGCTCCCCTCCACAGCATGTCTTTTTCCTGGTTCTCTCCCTCAGCCCCAACCAGTCCCAGCAGAAGACTGCCCCTCCCTGAGCCTGCTTCTGCTGGAGGTTTCTTCTTGTTAAAAGGGAGTTTTTCCTTCCCACTGTTGCCAAGTGCTTGCTCACAGGGGGTCGTTTTGACAGTTGGGGTTTTTCTGTAATTATTGTATGGCTTTGCCTTGCAATATGAAGCGCCTTGGGGCAACTGTTTGTTGTGATTTGGCGCTATATACATGAAATTGATTTGAATCCCCGGAAAAGGTTACATAATTTGACCTAGGATAGGGAAATGTGGGATAAGCTGCTTAAGCCCCTTTCACACCGGGGCCAATGTAGAGTTGTGTATTGCGGCGTACCAACTACGCCAAGTTATGCAGCTCTACACCAAGTTTAAGCAGCTCTACATTGAGTTTTTGCTCCCCTTTGCAGCAGTATGCTGAGGGTATGTGAGGTGGACACAAGAAATTAAACATTTTAAATTTTTTCTGTGTAGCGCTCTGGATGCAGAAATATGCAATTTTTAAGCAAGTCTGTGCAACACTGTGCAACTGTACACATCCAAAAACTGAGTGCATGCATCCAGAGTGAATCACCTGAAGGAGAACAACTGTAGCGTGTGTGTGTGGATCCACGCAGCACCTGTGCGTGCTTACAACAGCTGATCGAACTGGTGAGTGTGTGCATGCTCAGAACAGGTCATTGAACCCGTGCGCATGCATCTGACTGCATGGTCCACACAGCCCGCTGCACAGGTGCCCGCTTACAACAGGTGATCGAACTGGTGGATGTGTGCATGCTCAGAACACGTAATCTAGCCTGCGTACGAATGTGTGGTGAAATGAGCCGTGCAGTCTGCAGCGCCTGTGCATGCTTACAACAGCTGATCGAACTGGCTGAACGAGCTGTTAGGTGTGCATGAGCCAGTGTTGCCGACCACACAGTCCTCCTAAAAATCGGCCCACCCTGCCTTCACTGCGCATGTGTCATTTTGGAGCATCAGCTGCGATCCACTGATTATCACCTCGTTTCTGCTTCCTCTTCTCATCGACAGACATCTGAAGCTTTTGTACAACAATCATTTCCACATAAATTCAGCATTATTTCATAATACAACCCCTGGCAAAAATTATGGAATCACCGGCCTCGGAGGATGTTCATTCTGTTGTTTAATTTTGTAGAAAAAAAGCAGATCACAGACATGACACAAAACTAAAGTCATTTCAAATGGCAACTTTCTGGCTTTAAGAAACACTATAAGAAATCAAGAAAAAAGATAGTGGCAGTCAGTAACGGTTACTTTTTTAGACCAAGCAGAGGAAAAAAATATGGACTCACTCAATTCTGAGGAATAAATTATGGAATCACCCTGTAAATTTCCATCCCCATAGTTAATAATCACATTATTCACTTTGATTCCTTTGGGTGTGGAGAGTCAATCTCAAATGTTCTGCTGTGGACCCAAATGATGCATGTGCAGTGAAGGCAGGGTGGGCCAGTTTTTAGGGGAGGGGGGTGTTCTGTCTGCGACACTGGTCTGTGGCAGGGATGCATCCGTTTATATGCACTTCAGTTATCCGACAATCAGAAAACATGGTTATATTCTTTCAATTCATTCATTATTCATTCATTCTGGAAATCCAGAGAACAGAAACAGCAGGTCTTGAAAAAAAGAGCAGAGCGTGTGAGTGAGAGAGAGAGAGAGAGTGCTTGCTCTCTTGCTCTCTTTCCCTTCCCCTGTCTCGCTCTCTTTAGAATGCTGAAACAACAAAGTATGCTTGTGAGTTTAAATAGCAATATTTTCTACTTTTTGGGGGCGGGGGGGGGGGGGGGGGGGGGGCCCACAATGGACTCTGAGCTTTACGATGTGATGTTACGAGCTGTGATGAGGCAGCAGTGTGTCTCACTGTACATCTGGAAATCTGAGTGCCGTTTGCTTTCTTGTACCGTTTTGAGAACGGAGCGCATTCCCACAATGCCAAAAAAGAAAAAGTAGGCAGTACTGGACTGTGAGAGGCAGAAAAATAGTAGTGAGGGTTACATATGTGGCAGTAAGCATAAGCAACTGTAAACAAGACTAGGAAAGCAACCATACACCATCACACACCAGCCTACACAGGGACTACGCCAAATCTGTGCAATTTGCTAGCATGTTGTGCCACGTATGTCCACCTCCACTGGACCCTGGCGAAGGAGGGCAGAGGAAATGTTAATATGTAATAACATGTATGGGGCACTCTGACGTGCGTCATTGTGTGCGAGGCTCTGTGCAGCACCCCGCAGCGCAGCTGAACCGGGATGTCACCACACCACTGTAATACATGTATTATTACATGTTCACCTCCCAACTCTGTAGCAGGTATGACGTGGAACTGAGCCCATGACAACATAAATAGACATGCAACTCACCTCTGGTACCCCAGAAGTGTTCCACATCGCAGAAAGCAGCCGGGACCGCGGCATGTAGTGAAGTCCCTTTCACCTGGCTGCACTACGTGCTGGCAACATCAATCAGCTCACAAATGCATCATCCCCCTCCACATAAATAAATCCAATGTGAAGCGCCATCCCGCACTGATAATCCCACTGGAGTTGTGTTAAGATGCGTATCAAGTGTTCTGAAATGGCCACAAGTAACAGGAAAAAGGAAATGGTGGATTGGCAAAAAAAAGTGACAAAAAAACAGGAAAGAAGTTCACTGGCTGCGTCTGAAGAATGTTGCACATGGGGAAAGTTGGCGCACAGCACAGTTCAGCCGTTATGGAGTCCAGCTTGATGAATAAAATATAGCAATGTTCCAGTGAGTGGAGCATTATACTCATCAAACACCTACATTTTTCATTGGACTGTACAGCAGCAGGTGATCACTGACAGTTGTCAGCCTTTTTGTGTGTGCATGCAGTCTGGATGGACAGCTCCTGGGCTCACACGCATGCGCCCCATGTGTGCACGTGAAGTGGCTCATTCAGCCATTATGAACACACATGCAGCTGAGCAAACATTTCAACCACACACTTGCACCCTGCTTGGATCACCTGTTCTATGCACACACGCGCACTCTGTCATGTGAGAGACACACACACACTCCTGCCAGCGCACCCTCCTCCTGATGAGAGGTCAGTGAACACTGGGAATCTGAGGACTAGCGAAGATGTGATTGAGTGAGTGAGTGATGACAGCACCACTGTCAGTGGCCTCTGACAGCAGTCTGTCATCTGACGGTTGTCTCAGGGCCCCTTCACCCATAACAGGATTGAAGCCAACTGGTGCACGAAGGAGGAATCGCATGCCACTTGTGAAAAATCGGAGCTGCTTCAAATGCCTCGTACAGTTGTCGGCACATGCGTGCACACCAGTGGTTGAAAGACAGCGAGTGCCCTGTGAGTGCCCATTCGACCCCCTCTCGGCAGGTGTTGGCCAAATTCCAGGTGCCACACACAGACAACCAACATATCTCTTGGAGCACTTCGAAAAAGCAGGGCTAGTAGCGCTCCCAGCATGATAGTGGAGAGCAGATGACCAAATTCGAGCTGTCTGTGAAAATTTTTTAAGTGCTACACGAGTGTGTGTTACCAAGCAACACACATGGGTGCGACTGTGCTTAATGGACTGTGGAGTGTGTCGTCCCCCCACACGCACACACACACCATGATCCAACATTGTGGCTGAATGCCATCGCTGTCCAGCATTTTGTGCAGCTGGAACAGCTGACCGCTGTGTACTACAATTTAGCTGATCACATGAGGACCCGACAGCGTCTCTGCGCGCACAACACAGTGTGAAATTAATGAGCCGGCCAGGCAGGCTGATGTCACTTCCACCACATAAATTGAAGTCTACATGACAGACAGAAAGAGTGGAAGTTAAATAAAACAAATAAGGGTAAAGGTGTAAATTCATTCAAAACACAGATATCAGACAGATGCAGGACAAAAAATAATAATACATACAACAATAACTACAGACATAAAATAAAAATCACAGAACAAAGGAACATAAAGTGAGCCTTTTTTCTGTGAGCTGACGAGGTCCGCAGACAAAGGTGCGCGTGTCCCTGTGACCTGCAGCTGTTCAGATATCTGTGTTCGCAAGTCACAGTTGGAAAACACCTGTCGTGGCTTGTAGAATATGACCTCACATAACTGCACCGTGAGTCCGGGCGTCAGCATGCTGTCCTCACATGGAAATAAATTAAAACGCATATTGCCTCAGCTGACGACCGCGTCAGTGCACCGCAGCACTGGGTGCCACCGCAAGGCGCACGTAACTGTGGGGTTTCCCCACATTGTAATCATTAAAATACATATCACATTTGCAATCTGGTCACCAGCCGATCACTGCACGCTGGACACGCCATGCTGGCTAATGTGTTCATGACATGAGAGCCGACTCTTCGTGAGATGGGAGCCCAGCTGATGTCTTCATGAGACGATCAGGTAATTCATGTAAAACATAACAGGGAGAACAGTAATCCACGTCATTTCATTACTTCCTGGTGTACGTCTATGCGGAGGCAAAATCCGCTCTTTATAACAGGAATTAACCCGTTTATGCCCAGATATTTTTTTTTTTTAATAAGTGGAAAAAGTTGCATTAGTACCTTTGAGATTTTTTATTGTGAGTAGAAAATGGCAGTGATACACTTGGGCAGCAATAGTTGCCAGTGGGGCAAAATGGGTTAAGTATTATAAATTGTTTTGTTTTTTTTGTTTTGTTTTGGGGTTTTTTTGCTCCGCTGCTGTGTGCACGACTTTCCACATGCTCATACTGTGTTCACGTGCACGAACACAAGCATACATGACAGCAGGTGGAATTTTTCGCGGTTCCCCAATTCCTTTTTTTGTTTGTGGATTTTCGGCCAGTTTCTGCTTCTTTCGCCCAACTTTGTGTTATGTGTGAAGGAGCCCTAAAATGTGTTTGGGCTGCATTGTGCACATGTGCACGAGGCAGTCTGGCTGCATTCTGACATGGCTGACCACGCCTCTATTCCTCCCGACTGCGCCTGGATTATGACAATTTTTTGCCGTGTGGGCCTGTTTCCTGCACATTTTTCCTATGTGTGACTGGGGCTTTAATTATTGCTCTCAGGAATCGTACCTCTCAAAATTTTGGAAAGATCTGACTTTTAGTATTTCAGACATCTTGTCAACAAAACAGACTTTGTGTTATTCCAAATGTTGAGTACTACATTTAAAACAAATAATATGTCACATTCTGAATAATTACTGTTCTGCTTGTGTTCTGCATTTTTAGGTCAGATCATACAGACTTTGGACAGGCTTAACTTGAGAGAAAACACTTTGATTTACTTTACGTCAGACCAGGGAGCTCAGGCAGAGGAAATCTCTGCCAGGGGAGACGTCCACAGGGGATGGAATGGCATATATAAAGGTATAGTATGACATCAAGGAAATTACTGATGTAATGCTAAAATAGAGCTTTTGCTTTAATTTCTCTATTGAGGAGGTTCTGTTTCACACAAACATCTGTTGGATTGTTAAATGGATTACTCAGAAAAGTCTTGTATAAATATCACCAAAAGTCGGAGTGGATCAGCATAAAACACAAAAAAGTACATTATGGATCAATGTCCATCTTTGAGTGAGTATTCAAACATTTGGTTGGCTGTGAGCTGATAAGAGAGCAGTAAACACTTTGGAATTTATCCTGCTGCTTTTGGCAGCAGTCACATCATCAATAATTACACAGGAACCAGATTATTGGCAGCAACCCATTTCCACATTTCCACAGCGCTTCTGCGTGACCTGTGTGCCATCAGTCTATAGGATGTTGTTCCAGGCATTTGTAGTTGTTTTTGTAGATGATTTACTTATAACATTTCTCTTGGTTTTTTTTTCATGAAATGCTGACTTTTTAAAGTTGCATTCCACTATGTAACTGGAGGCATTTCAGTTGCAGTTCAGTCTGAAAATAAGATATTTTTTTTGAGAAAATGTATGTGTATACAACCCCTGGCAATAATTATGGAA